>NW_028319562.1:97500-423565 GCF_062004578.1 Staurois parvus
AGTGTCCTTAGTGGGCAGAGTGACAGGGTTTCTTTAATCTGTGTTTTCATAGGCATTTTTGTATACATTTTCATTTATTGCATTGGGGAGCATTGTGTTGTCACTAGGACAGGAAGTTAAGTAAACCTTCAGCAGGAACACAGTTTGACTTTAGTGAATATTGCTGCATTGACACAACTCCATGTGTCTGCTGTCTAGTTAATACAGAGATTTTTTATGTATTTATTTATTTTAATTCTGAATTTTTTCTGTACAGCTGAAGTCTGTCATGTGTGATTGCTCCCCACTCGCTCACGTTCTTTGTCTTTTCACCAGGTCGCTCAGTGTGAGCAGTGTCTCTTCTGTCTCCAGTGTTTCCTCCAGCAGCAGTTCTGTGCGTAGCGCTGACTCGGATGACATGTACGCCGACCTCGCCAGCCCCATCTCCTCAGCAAGCTCACGCTCACCAGTTCCATCACAGCAAAAGAAAGAAAAAGGTACCTGAGCACTTATCTTATCCCCTTCCTGCCTAGCCCATTCAACAGTGGCTTTATGCCAGGGGGAAAGAAGAGTCAGCCATTTGTGTAACCCTTATGATTGGCTGTCACAGTGGCCACATGATTGGGCCTAGCAGGCTCTTCCCGCTGCGAGCCACCTGCAGAAAACTACTGGAGGGTGTGGATACAAGACCAGTCATCCTGTACAATTCAATCCCATTGCATTTATATCTGTTGTCTTTTTAGGTTCTTCTGACAAAACCAAAAAGGAGGGCCAGCGGCCTAAAGAGGAAAAACGAGCTCGGGAAGATGAAAAACGAGCTCGGGATCCTGCTGCACAGACGGCAAAAGCTGCAGCTGTCACAAAGCCATCAAAGCCGGTCAGCGCTCCAAAAATATCCGTTCAGCCTGCCGCCCCTCCGCCGGCCCAGAGTGGTTTCAGTGCCCACAAGGAAATCAAACTGACTTTGCTGAGCAAGGTGATGTCCTTTTGTATTATCAGGGTGTCATTTAATCTGGAGTTTCTTTTTTTTTTTAGTTGACAACTAGCTGAGCCTCACTGGGATCCTACAGCAAACCTGTACTTTGTTTATAAAGTACATAAGTAGACTATATACAGTCATTTATTAGGCAGCAGAACAGAGAAGTCACACCATAGTCATCATTTCATCTTGGGACCCTCCAGTTCCCCAAGGAAAAAGGGCTGAGGTGAAATACTAACCAACTGCTAACACAGCACCACACGGGGAGGGGGGGAGAGAAAAAGGGAAGACAGTGACAGGGTGCACAGGGTCCACCCAAACCCACATAAAGTGAGAGGGGAACAAAACACCCGCAACAGGAAGTGGGTACCTCTCCCAGAACAGTCCACCAAGATGGAGGGGCTGTCAGCCACAGAGAACCCAGGGTGTTTGGTCATGTATCCCCTGTGCGATAACTCACAATCCATCCCATGCCTGAATGGGGCTGTGGCAGCCGACCCTGCATGGGGTTAGGGATTTGCATGCTCTTGTGGGTGACTTCTAGGATCTTTATTATCCAGCCTATCGCCCAGTTCAGCTGTTGATTGTAGATCAATGAACAAAAAAAAAGAACCCTGCTAAAAGAATATTTGAAGAACAAAGAGTCCCAGTAGGGAGCTAGGTCCTTACCCCTCAACACAAGGCAAAAAACTGAGCTGCCTCTTGCAGGTGGGGGTTTGGTCACCAGCAGGAGCCCATAGGTTGTGGTTTTGTTTTTTTGCTTAGTATTCTACTTCTGAAGGTGGTGCTATAACCCAGCAGTCAGAGATAACAGCATTGCTATGTCCTTCAGTGATCTCAGAGAAAAGGATTTTATGGTGAGGACGAAAAAAAAATCCCATTTATTCTTGGTGGGACATTTTCTTTAAAAAGAGAATGACCAACTGAAGCTTTTTTTGGCTGTGCTTTTCTTGTGGGTTACATAGTCTGGCTGAAGAAAAGACAAAAGTCCATAAAGTTCATCCATTAAAAAAAAAAAAAAAAGTTATAATCCTATACCAGGGGTAGGCAACCTGCGGCTCTCTAGCTGTTGTGGAACTACATTTCCCATGAGGCATTGCAACATTACAAAACTGACAGTTACAGCTATGACTTGCAGAGGCATGATGGAATTTGTAGTCCTGCAACAGCTGGAGAGCCGCAGGTTGACTACCCCTGTCCTATACCCACAGTTGATCCAGAGGAAGGCAAAAAAAAAACCCAGCAAAGCATGATCCAATTTGCTCCTGCAGGGGAAAAAGTCCTTCCTGATCCCCCGAGAGGCAATCGGATATTCCCTGGATCAACTTTACCTATAAATGTTATATCCAGTTATATTCTGTGTATCTAAGAAACAATCCAGGACTTTTTTTAATGCAATCCACTGAGCTGGCCAGAACCAACTCTTGAGGGAGATGTACATGAGTACATTTACTTTTGTCGTCCTGTGACCCAGAGTCAGCTGATAGCAATACATCTGCAGCATATAAAGGTGAGTATGTATGTTTGTTTTTTTTTACAAGACCCCATACTTCCTATTAAATCATTGCACCATATTGTCATCATCATCATCAGGGCCGTTTAGGTGTAAGTCAGTCTGTAAGGGAAAGAGATCACAGAACTGAAGGTGGTGACTGTCCTGACTGGAGGGCATTGCCCTGGGATTTGTATACACCAGAATATTATATAACAGCGGTAGATTTCTCATCTGGTGCTCTACACAGCTCACTCCATAGCGGCAGCGCATTCATGGAATTCCGACCCTGTACTCAGTCATTACTAAGTTGTCATTAACCAGCAATGAAAGACGGAGAGTCCTGGCACATGTCCAAGGTGAATAATATCCAGGGAACCGCAGGAGCGGCCTGGAAAGCCCATTCACACCACACTGCACACCACACGATGTGAGCTGTACTTTCCTGTGCCGGATTGCTTTATACACGGAAGAGTTTGTAGTGAAGGACAGGACATGCCTGGAAATCGCAACCTTTTTCCTAGCTCACCTAATATAAACAATCTGTCCGGTTAATAAAAATGAATTATGATAGCTGTTAAAGAGAACCTTTCATTGTGTGCATTATATTTATGTAAAGGACTCCCCCTCATATACTCTCCTTACCAGCTCTTCCTTGCAGCTCCCTCCTCTTCTACAGCTAGCAGGATCATCCGACATCTTCAGTTATTGGGGAACTTGTGACCTTATCACTCGAGACAGTGCTATGCCTAGCGGCCAATCACCAGGCCCAATTACGGTCACGTCACCAGGGGACTGGCATCAGCTCTCCTAAGGGGTCTTCATTTTCAGGAATTACTACAGAGGAAGTGCAGGGTAAGATGACCCCGTGGGGGTCCAAAAATATGCTTTTTAGGGTCGATGGCACCTTGCCCCATTAAAATCAACATGGAATCTACCATGGCTACTGATCCCCTTTAGCATTAATAATTTGATTCTGTGAAACGTTTTTTAAAGCTGAAGTGTAATGTGCACATCCATGTGAGTTTGGTGTCCATAACTAGTTAATAAATAAAAATAAATCTGGTGTGGATAATAAAGGTCATGGCAGTCGGGATTCTTTGTCACCCTTTCAGTTTCTGCAGTAAATCTCGTGCAAGGGTGACCCGGCTGTATCTTCTCCATTGGCCTCCATCTCATGAAATGATCTCTCCTCCTTGCAGGGCACAGATAAAGGGAGTAGGAAGAGATATGAACCTATGGATAAAGACCGGCCGAGTTCACCGCCCGCCAAAAAGTCCAACCAGTCTCCAGATCGGGGTAAGTAAGACACACAACTGATGTCTATTCCTCTTCACACTGAGAGGGCTGTACGTCTTAAAGGGCCACTCTGCGCAAAACTGATATTTCAGTGTTTGGTTCTGCTGGTGAGTCTTACTGAAGAGATCTTTGTCATACATTTTTTTTCTCTATATGATACAATACAGAACAGCGAAAGTCCCATTGGAATCAACCTCTGCACCAGATGAGCTTACACTCTAGTATCCCTGTGCAGTCACACACACTCTTATACATTTATAGTATATAGCTCTGATCTATATATACTGCAATGCTTTACAGAGAACACAAAGCCAGTCACATCAGTCTCTGCAACAGAGGAGCTTACATTCTATTCTCCCCCAGTCACACACTATTATTATTATTCATTTATATAGCGCCGACATATACCGCAGTGCTGTACAGAGAACACTGAGCCAGTCACATCAGTCTCTGCACCAGAGGAGCTTACATTCTATTCTCCCCCAGTCACACACTATTATTATTCATTTAAATAGCTCTGGCATATACCGCAGTGCTGTACAGAGAACACTGAGACAGTCGCATCAGTCTCTGCACCAGAGGAGCTTACACTCTAATGTCCCCCCACAGTCACACACTATTATTATTATACATTTATATAGCTCTGACATATACTGTAGCGCTGTACAGAGAACACTGAGTCAGTCACATCAGTCTGCACCAGAGGAGCTTACACTCTAATGTCCCCCCACAGTCACACACTATTGTTATACATTTATATAGCTCTGACATATACCGCAGTGCTGTAGAGAATACTGAGCCAGTCACATTAGTCTCTGCAGCAGAGGAGCTTACACTCTAATGTCCCCCCACAGTCACACACTATTACACATTTATGTAGCTCTGACATATTCCAAAGCACTGTACTGTGAATGACTTTGCTTTTTTGTACAGCACTGTGGCATATGTCAGAGCTATAAAAATGTATAATATATAGTGTAACTGTGAGGGTACATTAGAGTGTAAACTCCTCTGGTGCAGAGAATGATGTGACTGGCTCAGTGTTTTCTGTACAGCACTACGGTATATATCAGCGCTATATATATGTATAATAATGTGTGCCAGTGCAGGGACATTAGAGTGCAAGCTCCTCTGGTTTAGAGACTGATGTGACTGGCTCAATGTTCTCTGTACAGCACTGCGGTATATATCAGTGCTATACATATGTATAATAGTGTGTGACAGTGCAGGGACATTGGAGTGTAAGCTCCTCTGGTGCAGAAACTGATGTGACTGGCTCAGTTTTCTCTGCACAGCGCTACGGTATATGTCAGGGCTATGAAAATGTATAATAATCGTGTGTGACTGTGCGGGGGACATTAGAGCGTAAGCTCCTCTGGTGCAATGACTAGCTCATAGCTCTTGGTACCGTGCTCATGGAACAAGCTATAATTTGTCCTCGGCTTGAGGTGACTGGGGTGTCCCTGGTGCGATTGTCAAGTTCTCACACTCCAGCCTTATCTCCTCATCTCACACCGGCTCGCTGACATGCTGCTCAGGGTTCCTCTTGGCGTATTGTTATTCCACCATCAGGGTTATTTTTAGCAGGCCGCTGACATAGCAAGGCTTTCCTTCTTAATGGAACAATCTATTTTAGAGTTAAATAAACTATATTTATAAACACTTTAATTTTAGAAGAAATTATATTTTTAACAGACAAGATATAAACGTATCTCTTATTTTAGTATATGCAAATTCAAGAATTTGAAGAGATGCTATCCTGAAAAGACGTAATGTAATGCTGACGATACAATCTTTTACAATACTTATTTACGTATTCTGACATCTTCCCTGTTCAGATGTGATCTTAAAATGAACTTCTCTTCCCTCTTCCCTTACACCTTGGCAGGCTCATGGCGCTGTGGCAGTGCATGTTTTAACGCAATACAAAGATGTAAATGGGCCCCCCACAAATAAAATTGACGCTTTTACCTCAAAAGGGGCAAATTTGAAGAGATGCAGTGCTCTGCTTCCAATCCCATATACAAGTCACCCTCCGAAGACACCGGTGTTAAGCGCCATGTCTGGAGCTCACCCTATCCCTTGCGTGCTAAAAACATGCCGGAAAATATAAAAGCTGACAACTCTAGGTCTGGATTCACACTTGTGCATTGTAGGCCCGCGCAGAATTGCCTTCTTTCCCGAAACGTACTGCCTTTCTTGCGGACGCCCCCCCACATCTGTGTGTGCACATTTTAGCATGCGCCAAAAGGCATGGTGCAGCACGATTTCTCAAAAGGGTCATTGACGACTTTTGAGCATTTCTCATATGTAGGGAAGCCCTTTAAAAGGAATGTGCTACCCTGCATACGACATATGAAAATGCACTGAACCACGCGCGTGCTTCGATCGTGTGAATGGAACCTTTGTATATGCAAACATTACTCCAGACTAATGGACAGAGTCCCATCCTGGGACCTCCTCCTCTGACACATTCCACCCACGAGTCTGGGCTAAACCACTTGCCTACCGAGCACTGTTACCCCGTTCCTGCACAGGTCAATTCTCACCTTTCAGCGCTGTTGCACTTTAAATGACAATTGTGCGACCCTGTACACATATGAAGTTTTTATATGTATAAAAAAGTGCAGCACTAAGAACACACAGTGTATATATCAAGTGGAACAGTCAAGTACAACATATAAATGTATATAAAACTTGCTCATAAAATAGGAAATCAACAAGAAGTAAAGTCCGTGAATAGGTGTGATATTCATAGAATATCACAGAATATCACATCTATTCACAGACTTTACTTATTTTCCCATTTTATGCGCAAGTTTTGTATACATTTATATGTTGCACT
Organism: Staurois parvus; assembly: GCF_062004578.1. Taxonomy (NCBI): domain Eukaryota; kingdom Metazoa; phylum Chordata; class Amphibia; order Anura; family Ranidae; genus Staurois; species Staurois parvus. The sequence continues at coordinate 104,095 of NW_028319562.1, forward strand.
TGACTGTTCCACTTGATATACAGTTGTGTTCAAAATAATAGCAGTGTGTTGAAAAAAGTGCATAAAGCTCAAAATCCTTCTAATAGCTTTTATTTCCATCCACACAAATGCATTGGGAACACGACACATTCTATTCCAAATCACAACATGAAGAAAAATATATCAAATTTGTGTTGTTCCTCAATTGAAGAAAAGTGAATATTAGACGGTTCAAAAAAATCGCAGTGTTTGTATTCTTCTTTACAAACTCAAACATTCACTATATAAACTGAGAAATGTTTGAAGATTTTGCTTTCCTTTGAATCACTTAATGAATATTTGGTTGTAGTCGCACTTTCTGGGAACTGCTGTACATCTGTGTTGCATGGAGTCACCCAACTTCTGGCCCCTGTGATCAGGTATTCCAGCCCAGGATGATTGGACCACATTCCACAGTTCTTCTCTATTTCTTGGTTTTGCCTCAGAAACTGCATTTTTGATGTCACCCCACAAGTTTTCTATTGGATTAAGATCCGGGGATTGGGCTGGCCACTCCATAACGTCCATCTTGTTGGTCTGGAACCAAGATGTTGCACGTTTACTGGTGTGTTTGGGGTCGTTGTCTTGTTGGAACACCCATTTCAAGGGCATTTCCTCTTCAGCATAAGGCAGCATGACCTCTTCAAGTATTCTGATGTATTCAAACTGATCCATGATCCCTGGTATGCGATAAATAGGCCCAACACCGTAGTATGAGAAACATCCCCATATCATGATGCTTGCACCACCATGCTTCACTGTCTTCACAGTGTACTGTGGCTTGAATTCAGTGTTTGGGGATCGTCTGACAAACTGTCTCCGCCCACTAGACCCAAAAAGAACAATCTTACTTTCATCAGTCCACAAAATGTTGCGCCATTTCTCTTTAGGCCGGTCAATGTGCTCTTTGGCAAATTGTAACCTCTTCAGCACGTCTTTTTTCCAACAGTGGGACTTTGCGGGGACTTCTTGCAGATAGTTTGGCTTCACATAGGCGTCTTCTAATTGTAACAGTCCTCACAGGGAACGTCACACCTTCTTTCATCTTCCTGGAGCTGATTGTTGGCTGAGTCCTTGCCATCTTGGCTATTCTTCTATCCATTCCAATGGTAGTTTTTCGATTTCTTCCACGTCTTTCAGGTTTTGGTTGCCATTTTAGAGCATTTGCGATCATTTTAGCTGAGCAGCCGATCATTTTCTGCACTTCTTTATATGTTTTCCCCTCTCCAATCAACTTTTTAATCAAGGTACGCTGTTCTTCTGAACAATGTCTGGAACGACCCATTTTCCTCAGAATTTCAGAGAGAATTGCACTGTAACCAGCATGTACAACATTTGCTGCCTTCCTTCCTTAAATAAGGGCAATAATTGCCACCTGTTTTTCAAAGAATGAATGGCCTCACTAATAGAACTCCACACTGCTATTATTTTGAACACGCCCCTTTCAATGAGTGATTCAATTACACAGAATCAGCAGCATGCATGTCATGACTGTTGGGTCTGTTGGATTTCTATTACTCTACTACATCTGCTAGGAAATTATTTGCCATGTAGAAATATCATTTCTACCAAAAACAGTGATTGATCCGGTTAGTGATGTCTGACTGCTATTATTTTTAACACAACTGTATATACTGTGTGTTCTTAGCGCTGCACTTTTTTTATACATATGCTTGTAGAGATTGTTACCTATACCTTGAATGCTAGCTGCTTTAATATTTGCACTAGCGCTCTCATCTGTATATTTTATATAGTGGTGTGGCAGTTATCAGGGACACTGACTGGCAACAGTATGTGTAAAAAAAACAAAAGAAAAAACTTTTTTCGGTACTACTTTTTTTCATTGTACTACTGTGGGCAAGTGATCAGGATTTGTTTTTTAATGTACACATTATGATTGCTTATACCAACGAATTTCATTGGTATAAGCAAGCATTTTTACTGAATGAAACCGATTCGTTCAGTATTTTTTGTTGTGATCAGCTGAGACTGGCCATAGCTGATCCTATATTACAGATGAGCTGTGATTGGCCTAGTCTGTACATGTGATCAATGTGACCAATCACAAATCGCAGCACAGTTGTAAGCAATGAATGGCATGAAATTAAGCCATTCATTGTTTACAACTGTCCTGTGATCTGCTGTGATTAGTCACAGCAATCACATGACACTGGTGTAGTGATCTGTCATCCGTGTTCCATGGGCATGGCTGGTGAGAGATCGCTCCGGAGCGCAGCCAGATCCTGGGAGGGCGTCATATGACACTCCCCCAGAATAAGAGGGTTCCCGCTCGGCTGTCATATTTCAGTAGGCCTGGCGGGAAGGAGTTACAGCAGATCTTCACCATAAACCTAACCTCCTCTCTTTCACTTGTGTACTGTATATTGGTTTTCAAATCTTAATTCACTTTATGGCAATTTTTTTTGTGTTGTGTATAGTATGTGAGACGTGATTTCACCTTTTTCATAGGCCGTTTGGAATGTAAATTTTATTTTAGGACTATAGTGTTTGGACTTTAGGGCTCAGATTTTGGAGGTGGATTTAGGTTTTCTTTTCGTAAACACCAGAGATGAGGGCTGTTTTTCATCCAGATCAAGTAGCCATCCTCCGAGGTCTAGGGAACATATATCAGAATGGATAGGTGGGCCGGGCTTAATGCCATCATATTCCTGAGATGAGTGATAATGGAAGAGATTTGAATCCTGTTGAGAAATATAATTTCCATCTCTAGCTTCAGTTCAGTTTTATGGGTAGGTGATGGAGACACCTGAAAGGGTGGCTTCCCCCTTGTTGCATAAAAGTTGTTGTTTTAACATTTTCCCAGACAATGTGACCAAACCGATCATTGGGAAGTAGTGACATCACTGCAGCTTGAGTGGAGGTGCATCCACAGTGCTATTAAAGTTCTGAAGAAGGCTTTCTGGCTTACATTTTGGTTCTTGTTTTGCATTGCTGTAGCGCAAGATCGTAAACAACCTGGGAAGCCCCTTTCACCAAAACCGGAGCGCCAGCGGATTCCAAATGCCAAGCCATCCCCCACTCAGCCAGACAGGTAGTTAACTAAAGGGGAAAATTGTGTATCTCTTGATCCCTCCCTCTCTCCCTCCCTCTGTCCCTCCCTCTCCCTCCCTCTGTCCCTCCCTCTCCCTCCCTCTGTCCCTCCCTCTCCCTCCCTCTGTCCCTCCCTCTCCCTCTCTCTCCCTCCCTCTCCCTCCCTCTGTCCCTCTCTCTCCCTCCCTCTGTCCCTCTCTCTCCCTCCCTCTGTCCCTCTCTCTCCCTCCCTCTGTCCCTCTCTCTCCCTCCCTCTGTCCCTCTCTCTCCCTCCCTCTGTCCCTCTCTCTCCCTCCCTCTGTCCCTCCCTCTGTCCCTCTCTCTCCCTCTGTCCCTCTCTCTCCCTCCCTCTGTCCCCTCTCTCTCCCTCCTCTGTCCCTCTCTCTCCCTTCCTCTGTCCCTCTCTCTCCCTTCCTCTGTCCCTCTCTCTCCCTCCCTCTGTCCCTCTCTCTCCCTCCCTCTGTCCCTCTCTCTCCCTCCCTCTGTCCCTCTCTCTCCCTTCCTCTGTCCCTCTCTCTCCCCTCCCTCTGCCCCTCTCTCTCCCTCCCTCTGTCTCTCTCCCTCCCTCTGTCTCTCTCCCTCCCTCTGTCCCTCTCTCTCCCTCCCTCTGTCCCTCTCTCTCCCTCCCTCTGTCCCTCTCTCTCTCCTCCCTCTGTCCCTCTCTCTCCCTCCCTCTCTTCTCCCTCTCCCTCCCTCTGTCCCTCTCTCTCCCTCCCTCTGTCCCTCTCTCTTCCCTCCCTCTGTCCCTCTCTTCTCCCTCCCTCTGTCCCTCTCTCTCCCTCCCTCTGTCCCTCTCTCTCCCTCCCTCTGTCCCTCTCTCTCCCTCCCTCTGTCCCTCTCTCTCCCTCCCTCTGTCCCTCTCTCTCCCTCCCTCTGTCCCTCCCTCCCTGTCCCTCCCTCTGTCTCTCCCTCTGTCCCTCCCTCTGTCTCTCCCTCTGTCCCTCCCTCTCTCTCCCTCTGTCCCTCCCTCTCTCTCCCTCTGTCCCCTCCCTCTCTCTCCCTCTGTCCCTCCCTCTCTCTCCCTCTGTCCCTCCCTCTCTCTCCCTCCGTCCCTCCCTCTCTCTCCCTCCGTCCCTCTGTCCCTCCCTCTCTCTCCCTCTGTCCCTCCCTCCGTCCCTCTGTCCCTCCCTCTCTCTCCCTCTGTCCCTCCCTCTCTCTCCCTCTGTCCCTCCCTCCGTCCCTCTGTCCCTCCTCCGTCCCTCTGTCCCTCCCTCCCTCCTCTGTCCCTCCCTCCCTCCCTCTGTCCCTCCCTCCCTCCCTCTGTCCCTCCCTCCCTCCCTCTGTCCCTCCCTCCCTCCCTCTGTCCCTCCCTCCCTCCGTCCCTCTGTCCCTCCCTCTCTCTCCCTCCCTCTGTCCCTCACTCTGTCCCCTCCCTCTCTCTCCCTCTGTCCCTCCCTCTCTCTCCCTCTGTCCCTCCCTCTCTCTCCCTCTGTCCCTCCCTCTGTCCCTCCCTCTCTCTCCCTCTGTCCCTCCCTCTCTCTCTCTCTGTCCCTCCCTCTCCCTTCCTCCCTCTCTCTCCCTCCCTCTGCCCCTCCCTCTCTGTCCCTCCCTCTCCCTTCCTCCCTCTCTCTCCCTCCCTCTGCCCCTCCCTCTGCCCCTCCCTCTCTCTCCCTCCCTCTGCCCCTCCCTCTCTCTCCCTCCCTCTGCCCCTCCCTCTCTCTCCCTCCCTCTCTCCTCCCTCCCTCTCTCTCCCTCCCTCTCTCTCCCTCCCTCTCTCTCCCTCCCTCTCTCTCCCTCCCTCTCTCTCCCTCCCTCTGTCTCTCCCTCCCTCTGTCCCTCCCTCTGTCTCTCCCTCCCTCTGTCCCTCCCTCTCTGTCCCTCCCTCTCTGTCCCTCCCTCTCTCTCCCTCTGTCCCTCCCTCTCTCTCCCTCTGTCCCTCCCTCTGTCCCTCCCTCTCTCTCCCTCTGTCCCTCCCTCTCTCTCTCTCTGTCCCTCCCTCTCCCTTCCTCCCTCTCTCTCCCTCCCTCTGCCCCTCCCTCTCTGTCCCTCCCTCTCCCTTCCTCCCTCTCTCTCCCTCCCTCTGCCCCTCCCTCTGCCCCTCCCTCTCTCTCCCTCCCTCTGCCCCTCCCTCTCTCTCCCTCCCTCTGCCCCTCCCTCTCTCCTCCCTCTCCCTCTGCCCCTCCTCTCTCCCTCCCTCTCTCTCTCCCTCCCTCTCTCTCCCTCCCTCTCTCTCCCTCCCTCTCTCTCCCTCCCTCTCTCTCCCTCCCTCTCTCTCCCTCCCTCTCTCTCCCTCCCTCTGTCTCTCCCTCCCTCTGTCCCTCCCTCTGTCTCTCCCTCCCTCTGTCCCTCCCTCTCTGTCCCTCCCTCTCTCTCCCTCCCTCTCTCCCTCCCTCTCTCTCCCTCCCTCTGTCCCTCCCTCTCCCTCCCTCCCTCTGTCCCTCCCTCTCCCTCCCTCCCTCTGTCCCTCCCTCTCCCTCCCTCCCTCTGTCCCTCCCTCTCCCTCCCTCCCTCTGTCCCTCCCTCTCCCTCCCTCCCTCTGTCCCTCCCTCTCCCTCCCTCCCTCTGTCCCTCCCCCTCCCTCCCTCTGTCCCTCCCTCTCCCTCCCCTCTGTCCCTCCCTCTCCCTCCCTCTGTCCCTCCCTCCCTCTCTCCCCCTCTCTCTCTCCCTCTGTCCCTCCCTTCCCCCTCCCTCTCTCCCTCCGCCCCCCTTCTCTCCTCCGCCCCCCCTCTCTCCCTCCGCCCCCCCCTCTCTCCCTCCGCCCCCCCTCTCTCCCTCCGCCCCCCTCTCTCCCTCCGCCCCCTCTCCCTCCCTCCGCCCCCTCTCCCTCCCTCCGCCCCCTCTCCCTCCCTCCGCCCCCTCTCCCTCCCTCCGCCTCCCTCCCTCTCCCCCTCTCTCTCCCCCTCTCCCCCTCTCTCTCCCCCCTCTCCCCCTCTCTCTCCCCCTCTCCCCCTCTCCCTCTCTCTCTCCCCCCCTCTCTCCCCTGCTCTTCCCCCCTCTCCCCCTCTCGATCTCTCCCTCCCTTTCTCTCCCCCTCTCGATCTCTCCCTCCCCTTTCTCTCCCCCTCTCGATCTCTCCCTCCCCTTTCTCTCCCCCTCTCGATCTCTCCCTCCCCTTTCTCTCCCCCTCTCGATCTCTCCATCCCCTTTCTCTCTCCCTCCCCTTTCTCTCTCCCTCCCCTTTATCTCTCCCTCCCCTTTCTCTCTCCCTCCCCTTTCTCTCTCCCTCCCCTTTCTCTCTCCCTCCCCTTTCTCTCTCCCTCCCCTTTCTCTCTCCCTCCCCTTTCTCTCTCCCTCCCCTTTCTCTCTCCCTCTCGATCTCTCCCTCCCCTTTCTCTCCCCCTCTCGATCTCTCCCTCCCTTTCTCTCCCCCTCTCGATCTCTCCCTCCCCTTTCTCTCTCCCTCCCCTTTCTCTCCCTCCCCTTTCTCTCCCTCTCTCGATCTCTCCCTCCCCTTTCTCTCCCCCTCTCGATCTCTCCCTCCCCTCCCTCTCTCGATCACTTTCTCGCAATCTCAATGTCTCCCTCTCGATCTCTCGATGTCTTCATGTCTCCATGTCTCCCGATCTCGATGTCCCTCCCTCTCTGTCAATCGATCTCGATCTCCCGATTTCGATCTCTCTCTCAATCAGCAGAAGTGTAATCCTAATGGGTTGTGCTTTTAATTCACTGTAATTCTTTTTCCTCAGGAAACGTCCTACTTCACCACCTCCAAAGAGCTCCAGCAAAGTCACCAGCATCCCCGGTAAAGCTCCAGAAGCTGCCCCAGCCGCAGGCGCCAAGCCTGGGAAACCCAGTACGTTATCACGCAGGGAGGAACTTCTCAAACAGCTCAAAGCTGTGGAGGATGCCATCGCTCGCAAGCGGGCCAAAATACCCAGCAAAGTATAGCGAGGCTGGCGAATACAAAGGCTGGGCCGCCACCCCGAATCTGACGAGGAACTACAAGTCTCAGCACGCCTCACGGCCCACAGCAGGACTTAGATTCCCCAACAGTTTCAGAGAAGCAGGTGTCCTATTTGCCGTCTTGATAAACTTATTGATTTACTTGTGTGTTTCAAGAGCAACTGTGGCGGTCGTGTGGATTTTGGACTCCCCTTATCATTTTTAGTTTTGACTGAAAATTTTGTCTTATTAATTGGAAATGCCTGGCACGAGGAGACAATGAAATGCCTGCCATCCTTTGTAATCTCGGCCTACACTGGGCTGAAGAGGACGGTGCCTGACACTTTGGATAATCAGCTGTCACATGACTTCTCCAAATGCCTGTTTTTATTTTTTTTTTTTTCTGTTAAGTAGAATTTCCTCATCTCTGGTGAGAAAAGGAGCTTCTCCAAGAAAACAATGCCCCAGACCTCCAGCTCGATGTCTCGCCCTCTTCTGGTCTCGTTGAAAAAGAAGGAACATTTATTAATTTTTGTTTTCCTCTTTTGTGTTCCATTCTTTGACAAAAAACTTTGATGTTTGTATAAAATGGGCCCCTTGTAGTCAGTAAAAATGTGAGTGGGGAAGGAGACACAGCGAGGGACGTTTTAAGAAGGCAACACCTCGCTCTTCGTTTGGTTGTATATCTGTTGACTTGAGACCTATTTGGGGAGGGGGAATTTATCCCGGAAATAAAGTATTTTGATAAAACAGTTCCTTTTATTGTTTTTTTGTTTTTTGTTTTTTTTTTTCATTTTCATGAAAACACTCAAACGCTGTTTTCTGGGTAAAGGATGATGAGGGCATCAACCTCTTACCTTTGCAGTCCTGATGTTGAAGATCCAGCTCTGTGAAATCTTTTGGTGCTCTGAAGTAAATTACAAGGATGAGAGTGCTACAAAACTTGAATGAGTCCAGTGAGATTTTTTTCTCATAGAAGAGGTTAGAAAGCCAACCCGATTTGGGAGCCTAAATCCCCCCCCTCCCCATCAGGGCCCACCAGGAAGTCTGTCACTGCGGTCAGTCTGGTGACCTCCAAGTGGCGTTTTACTATCTGTTGACTGCAACGATTGTCTGATAACTTTGTAAATTTACCAGCAGTATTCAAGCCCCCGATGAAGAGGAAAATTTGAGTCCACAAAACACATTTAGATTTTTTAGCTCTTGAATCCACTGTTGTCTTCCCCTGCATTCTCCTCCCTTCCACTCTCCACTCATCTCGAATCCACTGTCCTCTTCCCCTGCATTCTCCTCCCCTCCAATCTCCACTCCTCTCTAATCCACTGTCCTCTTCCCCTGCATTCTCCTCCCCTCCACTCCTCTCTAATCCACTGTCCTCTTTCCCTGCATTCTCTTGCTCACTACTCTCCTCTTCCTCTGCACTCTCCTCTCTACCACTCTTCACCTCTTTCTAGTTCATTGTCCTTGGTGCCTCCTTCCCCTGCACTCAGCTCCCTTCCACTATCTTCTCTGTTCCATATCACTCCTCACTTCCACTCTAATCTCCATTGTGGGCCCTACCATTCTCCACATCTCTCTAACTCATTGTCTAAATTGCACCTTTTCCCTGCCTCTTTCCCCTGCACTCTTCTCCCTGCCTCTTTCCCCTGCACTCTTCTCCCTGCCTCTTTCCCCTGCACTCTTTCCCCTGCACTCTTTCCCCTGCACTCTTCTCCCTGCCCCTTTCCCCTGCACTCTTCTCCCTGCCCCTTTCCCCTGCACTCTTCTCCCTGCCCCTTTCCCCTGCACTCTTCTCCCTGCCCCTTTCCCCTGCACTCTTCTCCCGGCCCCTTTCCCCTGCCCTCTGCTCCCCTGCCCCTTTCCCGTGCACTCTGCTCCCCTTATACTGTAAATACTTCCGGTTGGCAAGGTTCAATCAACAAATAAAATAGTTCAGTGGCTCTCTTAATTCTTGACAAGTGTTCTGGCTTTGATGGTAAAGGAGAGCTCTAGACAGCAGATCCAGTTTCTCTTTTCTGATTTATGAAGACTGTGTTGACGGAAAACTTCTGACCAACAAAAGAGGTCTATGGGGTGGTTGATTGGATGTCACAGATACCATAGGTATTCATATCTAAATCCCTACAGTCATGTGACCTTTATATTATTGACCAGAACGAAATTGCCTTTTAAATGAATCCAAATATGATGGGTATCAGTTGGCTCTTTCACCTAGGAGAGGTGAAGGGCCTAATGTGCTCCAATACCCACTAGGATATTGGTGTTTGGCCTAAAATACTTTTAATTAACTGATAGAGATAAATATGCTTTTATTCAGGCTGCTCTTTTATCATCTTAGGAGTTATTATATACACATATAAAGTTTTTTGTTTTACCAGAAAATATACAGGTGAAACTCGAAAAATTAGAATATCGTGCAAAAGTTCATTTATTTCAGTGCAGCAACTTAAAAGCTGAAACTAATATATGAGATAGACTCATTACATGCAAAGCAAGATAGTTCAAGCCGTGATTTGTCATCATTGTGATGATTATGGCTTATAGCTCATGAAAACCCCAAATCCACAATCTCAGAAAATGAGAATATTTACATGCAATCAATATGATAATGATGTTTTGGAATACAGCTAAAAGTTTGTGTAAGATTGGGATGCTGTAAAGTTGTTCAAGAAGGGTCACGACTGCTCCTATCGTTACAAAATCTCATGGAAGACTTAAAGTAGCCCATAGATTATGCAATTATCTTTCCATTCACCATGGGTAAAAGGAAAGAAAATTGCTCGATTCTTCCATCACCACGGTCAGTGGTGCCAGAACACAATGATCACTGCCAGCTGCTATAGGCGCTGGCGATGATCACATGAAGAAGATTGTATTGAAGTCAATCAATGGATCAACTTCAGTACAACCAGCCTGCTCATAAATGGATTGAATCTCAGCTGGTCCTGCTTATCTGGCTATGATTTGCTCCATCTATGGTCGGCTTTAGGACCTCTGAACAATGTGGTTGCCTGGCCCTCTCAAGCAGCATTTTGGGGTGCCCAATCCACATTATCATCGCATTCTCAACTCCAGAGAGGTACTACCGACCCTCGCCTTACCCTACACTTGATTCTGATTCCTTCCCTTGGGGAAGGTCTCTCAGAACCACCATCATACCAGCAGGGATAGGATAAAGTCACCCATCCCAGCCAGAGGGTCACAATGACAGTGGAGCACCTCTACTGGACACTGATAAAAACATACTACACTTGATCTTAGCCAAAAGGCTGTGAAGCAACTTCTTTTAAAGGGTCACTCTACTTACAACTGATTTTTCAGTGTTTGGTAGATACTGGAAAGTTAACCCCGTGGTGGTGTCTTCTTCTCTCTTGGGGACACTGTTGATGAGACTTTTGTGTTGAGTTTTCTGGCTCTGCTCACCTGACACGGACACTGCCATGGCTGATTTCTCTTGAAAAGGCAAAAATCCTGGCTTTCATGGTGATCTGATGGCTTCAATATTCTGAGTTAATGAAGGAGGATGCATATCAAAGTTGCTGACCACGGCGACTACATGCTTCTTCTTCTTGGTGCTCTTAAAGTGGACCTGCCTTGACCTATCTGTGAGGAACCTCAGATTGAAACTGCCATTCCTAGAGAAGTGGGGCTTCCTGCTAGATGAGAGGAAAGTGATGACATTAAGTTCTGGTTCACACTGATGCGGTGCGGAATTCTCAGCATTTTCAGTGCGAATTCTGCACCGCATCAGATTGCACCCCGTTCATGCGAACCGTTGCGGGGGTGTATGTTTTGCGATGTGCAGAATTGGATCGTATTGATGTGAATACCCATGCGATCTGATTCTAGTATGGACCCAAAAAAGGGTCATGCACGTTTTTGGTGCAGATGAGGTGCAATTAGAGCCATACAAAATGTATGGCTTTGTGATGGAGGTGTAGGTGGGACAGAACACACGCGGAGAGCAGTGGGCGCACAAGGTTTTTATTGAGGGATTTGGGACACTTGATCGGTGCAGCAAGGGTTAAGTCCGGGGCACTCAGCAGAGGGACAGTTCAGGCTACAACAGGGCAGTTCAGACAGACAATGGGTAATCTGGGCACACAGCAGAGGGGCAGTTCAGGCAAAGATAAACCGGGCACAGCAGAGGGGCAGTTCGGGCAGGTAATGGGTAATCCGGGCACTCAGCAGAAGATAGCTCTGGCAGGCAGGATAATCCGGGCACACCGCAGAAGGCAGCTCTGGCAGGCAAGATAATCCGGGCACACAGCAGAAGGTAGCTCTGGCAGGCAGGAGGTCCGGGCACTCAGCAGAGGGCAGTTCATAGGGTAGCAATCCAGGGACTCGCCAGCCTGCAGTGGCCTCAGCAGAGGAATTCTAGGCAGATAGGCACCAACTCCTCACGGGTCTTCAGTGGGCTGTGTGTCTTGACCGCAGCTTCAAGACTACACAGGCAATATAGGACTACAAGTCCCAGCAGTGCGCAAAGCACAGTTCAATGCATCTCCTACTTAGGCCTGCAGCCAGGAGTGGCTCTGTACATCCTGACTCAAGCTCTGCCATTCTAATAATCCTTCTCCCCACATAGGGACAGTATATGGCCCTCTCAATTGACCAAGCCCCAAGCTCCTGGTACCGACACGTCTGGCTTTTCAGAGCCCCCATGCTGACACCATGCTGTCTGTGCTCCCTACTGGGATAACTTTCACCTCCCACCCCCTGCGGGGCACAAGAACTTCAAATTATAAACAAAGCAGACAAGCTGACTGTTGGCCACATGTGATAACAAAACAACACAAAAATATTTCTGCTGTCTGTCGCAGGCTCCAATCGCACCGCACACAAATCGCATGCGATATACCGAGCAGCACGTATGTGAACCCATTAGGGAAAGGTGCAGCTTCCCTGCTGTTGAACTAGACTGCAGCCTGAGAATCAGAGTATGCCAGCTGAGGTTTCTCACACAGGTTTCTTTTATTTTCACAATGATTCCTTTCAATAAGAAGGAGATAAATTGCAACTTAGTACAAGAGCACTGGGGTCCGCAGAGGTGGAGATCTGCTCCTAGCTCCACCCTGACAATATTGTATCGTTTTCTGTCGCAAAATTTCTGGGAAAAGCAGCCAATAGAGTGAATCGGTGTATAATTCTGCCTCCTCATACCATAAAATCCAGAATTTGGAAATCCTGGGACGGTGGGTCACCTTTCTGGTAGGAGCTGTGCATATTCTGGATATGGTGACCCAGGACAGATCTTGCTTGTTCAGTTATTTTATTGAAGCGGCTCGTTTATCACGTTGGTACAGCAGTTTTATTGCTGATCATGCACACTTGTCTTGCTGGAGCAGGTCGTTTATCCTGGTGGTGCAGGCCATTATCCTGGTGGTGCAGGCCGTTTATCCTGGAGGAGCAGGCCGTTTATCCTGGTGGTGCAGGCCATTTATCCTGGTGGTGCAGGCCATTTATCCTGGTGGTGCAGGCCATTATCCTGCTGGTGCAGGCCGTTTATCCTGGTGGTGCAGGCCATTTATCCTGGTGGTGCAGGCCATTATCCTGCTGGTGCAGGCCGTTTATCCTGGTGGTGCAGGCCGTTTATCCTGGTGGTGCAGGCCGTTAATCCTGGTGGTGCAGGCCGTTTATCCTGCTGGTGCAGGCCGTTTATCCTGGTGGTGCAGGCCGTTTATCCTGGTGGTGCAGGTCGTTTATCCTGGAGGAACAGGCCATTTATCCTGGTGGTGCAGGGCCATTGATCCTGGTGGTGCAGGTCGTTTATCCTGGAGGAACAGGCCATTGATCCTGGTGGTGCAGGCCGTTTATCCTGGTGGTGCAGGTTGTTTATCCTGGAGGAACAGGCCATTTATCCTGGTGGTGCAGGCCGTTTATCCTGGTGGTGCAGGTCGTTTATCCTGGAGGAACAGGCCATTTATCCTGGTGGTGCAGGCCGTTTATCCTGGTGGTGCAGGTCGTTTATCCTGGAGGAACAGGCCATTTATCCTGGTGGTGCAGGCCATTGATCCTGGTGGTGCAGGTCGTTTATCCTGGAGGAACAGGCCATTGATCCTGGTGGTGCAGGCCATTGATCCTGGTGGTGCAGGCCGTTTATCCTGGTGGTGCAGGTCGTTTATCCTGGAGGAACAGGCCATTTATCCTGGTGGTGCAGGCCGTTTATCCTGGTGGTGCAGGCCATTTTTCCTAGTGGTGGTGCAGGACAGTTGTCAAGCGCAGATGCCACACAATCAATGTATGTAGAGCCAGTGAACACGGGGGAATGGCACCCGGCCAACTTGATTACAGTAACAAGATAACAAGACACACCTGAGATTACATCACACATAAGCAAATATAAACCTTTTTATGTGATATATTTCATAATGGATGGGGAATTAGAGAACACGTCTCTGATCACATTGGTCCACCTAAAACCGAAATCTCAGTATTTGGTGGATGTTGTAGTGTTAAATATCCTGTCTCTTCTTTCATTTGGAGACTCCTGAGATCCTTGTGTTGAGTTCTAAGGTCTGTACGCCTGCTGTGCCCATTATGAGGGGTTCCCACCATCCCTGTGCTGAGTTCCCAGCTCTCTACACCCTCTGTGCCCATTATGAGGGGTTCCCACCATCCCGGTGCTGAGTTCCCAGGTCTGTACACCCACTGTGCCCATTATGACAGGTTCACGCCATCCCTGTGCTGAGTTTCCAGTTCTGTACACCTGCTGTGCCCATTATGAGGGGTTCCCACCATCCCTGTGCTGAGTTCCTGGGTCTGTACACCTGCTGTGCCCATTACGAGGGGTTCCCACCATCCCTGTGCTGAGTTCCCGGGTCTCTACACCTGCTGTGCCCATTATGAGGGATTCCCACCATTCCTGTGCTAAGTTCCTGAGTACCGCAACACAATTGTGGAAATGGGCCCTAAAACAACCTACTCTAAACTAATCGCTGACAACTATCTACCAAGAATGATTTTCCCACATGTTGGAAGCTCAGTATTTGGAAAAGTTATTATTTTTCTACAGAACTATATATATATTTTTACTATTATTTGAGCTGTGTTATTACCCCTCCTTGTCTTTCTGCCCCAGTGTCATACCACCAACATCAATATGGAATGTTTAAAGCAGTATTAAACCCAAAATGTAATATATATCGCGGCTTACCTAGCTTTAGATGTGGTGTCTGTGTTCGTTTTTTTTTTTTTTTTTTTATAGGGATTTTTGCCTCTGTTTTCACCCGGTGATCCGGCCAGTAACACACCTGTAATAGACCGCTCCCACTTTGGATGAAGGAGCACAGGGGCATCAAAGGACAGCAGCATTATCCGTCTGGCGGGAGGGGAGTGTTAGATAGAGTAGCAGATTTAGATATACTAACAAATTGAAGCCAAACTCCAGCTCACATTTTATACGCAGTTACAGCAAAGTTTTTTTTCCTTTTGGATAAAGGTTTTCCATAAATAAAAGCTGATCATTGTAAGCACATTATACGCAGGGCTGCACAGTGGTAGCACTTCCCCCCGGCAGTACTAGGGTCGTCAGTTCAAATCCCAACCACGGCACCACCTGCCTGGAGTTTGCATGCTCTCCCTGTGCCTGCATGGGTTTCCTCCATGTACTCCAGTTTCCTCCCACACTCCAAAGATATGCTGGTAGGTGAATTGGCTCCTGTCTAAATTGGCCCTAGTATGTGTATGTATGAATGTAAGTTAGAGACCTTAGATTGTACACCCCTTGAGGGTTAGGGACCTTAGATTGTACACCCCTTGAGGGTTAGGGACTGATGTGAATGTACAATATGTATGTAAAGTGCTGCAGAAATTGACATCAATATATAAGTACCTGAAATAAATATTAAAATAAATAAGCACCCCTGCCAATGTTAAATGGTTTGTATCATCCCTGTAACTGCAAGACAGCTTGTTCTTTTTAAATATAAAACTCTCCCAAGATCACCAGATGACGATAGAAGAAAGACAGCCTAAAAAGAAAACGAATGCAGCCCTCACATCTAAGAACCGGTAAGCTGCAAAATAATAAATGTTTGCTTTTGGGTTTAATACAATTTTAAATAGTAATAAAAAAAAATATTCCAAAATTTACAATTAAAAAAGATGGATGACATTTTACAATATTTATAAGTAACCCAATCTGCTTCTTGTCCCCTTCTTTACAGTGTTCAGGCTTCATTCCCCATAGTGGAACTTTTATATAAACTCAGTACTCACTACAAAAATTTCCACCAAAAAAAAGGTATTCCAACCCAAAAAATAAGATACTTGCCAACACTCAACCCAGTCATAATCTGAAACTAACCCAAAACGTAACCCGTAATTTAGGCTGAATACCTAACTCTAACCCTAAAAGTCCTCATTGGTTGATTTTGGCACAGAGACCAGAACCTTTGAGTTCCAATCTTGCTGGTCAAACACTTTTCCTGAACCCATATGGAGATGCCCAGGAGTTCATTTAGTGTGGGGGATAGGTTAGGGTCATGGATAGAAATCAAGAGACAGGGTTAGTTGCTTTTGGGAACTTCCAGTTCTAACCTTGATGATCTGACACCTTTCCTGTATACAGGATAAAGAAGTCCAGGAGCTAATTTAGTGTGGGGGGTAGGTTAGGGTCATAGTTGGAAGCTCCAAAAAACAACTGAACTTGTCCCTGATCTCTATGTCTAATGTTGATGGTCTGACCTTTTCTAAACACAAGATAAAGACATTGAGTTCATTTAGTGTGAGGGGATATGTCAGGGTCATGGTTTGACATCTAAGGACAAGGATCATTGTTTTTTGGAGTTCCCAGTTCTAATCGTGATGTTCAAACACTTCTCTTGAACACAAGACAGAGATGTCCAGGAGTTAATTTAGTGTAAGGGCACAGGTTAGGGTCAAGAGAGCCAGGCTTTAGTTGTTTTTTTTTTTTTTTTAACTTCCAGTTCTGCCCTTGATGGACAAACTTTTCCTGAACCCATGATAGAGATGCTGTGGAATTAATTTAGTGTGAGGAGACAGGTTGGGGTCATGGTTAGTGATTAAGGGACAGTGTTGGTTGCTTTTGGGAGCTTCCAGTTCTAATCTTTAATAAAGAATTTCATTTAGTGTGAAAGTATAGATTACAGTCATGATTAGAGGTCAAGGGACAAGATTTAGTTGTGTTTTGGAGATTCCGGTTCCACACTTGATGGACAGACACTTCTCCTGAACACAAGATGGGGATGTCCAGGAGTTCATTTAGTGCGAGGGGATATGTTAGGGTCATGGTTAGAGATTAAGGGACAACGTTAGTTGCTTTTGGGAGCTTCCAGTTCCAATCTTGATAGTTAGACACTTTTCCTGAAGACAAGTTAAAGATGTCCAGGAGTTCCTTTAGTGTGAAGGGATGCGTTAGGGTCATGGTTCAAGATCTTGGGACAGGCATTTTTGTTTTTTGGAGTTTTCAGTTCTAGTCTTGATGTTCAAACACTTCTCTTTAACCCAAGACAGAGATGTCCGTCCAGGAGTTCATTTAGTGTGAGGGCATAGGTTAGAGTCATGGATAAAGGTCAAGGGACAGGATTTAGTTGTTTTTATTTTTTGGAATTTCCAGTTCCTCCCTTGATGGACAGACACTTTTCCTGAACCCATGATAGAGATGCTGAGGAATTATTTAGTGTGAGGAGACAGGTTAGGGTCATGGTTAGTGATTAAGGGACAGGGTTGGTTGCTTTTGGGAGCTCCCAGTCCTAATCTTGAAGGTGTGTCATCTTTCCTGAACACAAGATAAAGATGTCCAGAATTTCATTAGTGTGAAAGTATAGATTACGGTCATGGTTAGAGGTCAAGGGACAGGATTTAGTTGTGTTTTGGAGCTTCCGGTTCCACACTTAATGGACAGACACTTCTCCTGAACACAAGATGGGGATGTCCAGGAGTTCATTTAATGTGAGAGGATAGGCTATGGTCATGGCTAGAGGTCAACGGACAGGACTTATTTGTTTTTTTGGACTTTCCAGTTCCACACTTGATGGACAGACACTTCTCCTGAACACAAGATGGGGATGTCCAGGAGTTCATTTAGTGTGAAGGGATATGTTAGGGTCATGGTTAGAGATTAAGGGACAATGTTAGTTGCTTTTGGGAGCTTCCAGTTCCAATTTTGATAGACACTTTTCCTGAACACAAGTTAGAGATGTCCAGGAGTTCATTTAGTGTGAGCGGATGTGTTAAGGCCATGGTTCAAGATCTAGGGACAGGAATATTTGTTTTTTGGAACTTTCAGTTCTAATCTTGATGGTCCGAGACTTCTGCACACAAAATAGAGACGTCCAGGAGTTCATTAAGTGTGAGTGAATAGGTTACGGTCATGGTTAGAGGCCAAGGGACAGTATTTAATTGGGTTTTTTTGGAGCTGCAAATTCCACTGCTAATGGTCAGACACTTTTTCTGAACACAAGACGGGGATGTCCATGAATTCATTTAGTGTGAGGGGATATGTTAGGGTCATGGTTAGAGATTAAGGTATAAAAATAGTTGCTTTTGGGAGCTTCCAGTTCCAATCTTGATACACACTTTTTCTGAACACAAAATAGAGATGTCCAGGAGTTCGTTTAGTGTGAGAGGATAAGTTATGGTCATGGCTAGTGGTCAACAGACAGGACTTAGTTGTTTTTTTGGAGCTTCCGGTTCCACACTTGGACAGACACTTCTCCTGAACACAAGACATGGATGTCCAGGAGTTCATTTAGTGTGAGGGGATATCTTCGGGTTATGGTTAGAAATTAAGGGACAATGTTAGTTGCTTTTGGGAACTTCCAGTTCCAATCTCGATAGTCAGACACTTTTCCTGAACACAAGATAGAGATGTCCAGGAGGTAATTTAGCTTGAGAGGATAGGTTAGGGTAATGGTTAGAGATGAAGTGACTGGGCTATTTGCTTTTGGGAGCATCCATTTAATGATCTGACACCTGTCCTGAACACAAGATAGAGATGTTGAGTTCATTTAGTGTGAGGGGATAAGTTAGTGTCATGGTTAATGATCAAGGGACAGGATTAGTTACTTTTGAGAGCTTCCTGTTCTAATCTCAAGGATCTGTCACTTACCCTGAACACAATATAAAGATGTTGAGGAGTTTATGTAGTGTGAGGGGCTACGTTAGAAACATTGGTTCGAATACTAGGGACATGGTTCATTGCTTATGGGAGTTTCCAGTTCCAATCTTGTTGATCAAACACTTTTCCTGAACCCAAGATAGGGAGGGGGGAAAGGGTCTTGGTTAGACATCATAGGACAGGGTTAGGATTTAGGGGTATTAGATTTTGGACCAGGTAATAAGGGTTTTAGTGTAAATGGGGGCTTCCCCTTACCCTAATGGTCATGGTAGAGGTCAAGGGGCATGTGGGACAATTTTGTACACTTAATTTGAAAGCCTCATGCCAGAGGATCCCATTGCCAACATAATAGTAACCTTGAGGGAAATGTATACTATTCCAGCAAATACTGTCCTGTCAATGTGATACAAATTGTCATGGCTACAACATTTCATGCTATTCATACAGAAAACATTAGGCAAGCTTTGGTGCCTATTGACAATGTTCCAATTTATTGAGCTAAAAATTGAAAAAATAAAGCGATCCACCCATAGCACCTGTAAAGTCCTAATGCAAAAAAAAAAAAAAAAATTGGAATACGCTGCACCTAAAATGTATCTTTAATATCACCTTCACCTTTTATTCTTTAACATTTTACATCCTAAACTAAAAAACTTCTGCACAATGTGGAAATTCTGAGCAAGGTGCTCGAGGCCGGCAAGGTGTGATGGAGTACTGCTCCCCCTGCAGGGAACCTTGCGGCTTTGCATACCTGTTTGAAAAATAAAAATAGATCGGTATGAATGAGTGATATTCTTCTCGCAGCTTACCTGCAACTAACAAGGAAGTGGAACAATTGTAAAATGGCACTTCCCCCTACGTAGGAGGAGGCTGTGTCCTCTACACCTGGAGTTTCCGAGGGAGGGAGAACCTTTCAGGTGTCAGCTTTATAAAATGCTTCAAAGCCATGACCACAGCAGAGACTCAGCAAGGCACCAAAATCCTCTCTGGGATTATAACAACCTACCATTGAACAGAAGGGACAAACCACAATCATCCATTGTCAGCCATGCATACCCTGGTAAGTCTCTGCGCATCTCAAACCATCTGCTGTTACCTCTACCTCTTCACGTATACAGATGTATATATATATATTTTTTTTTACTTGAAATTATTTACAAAGAGACTCCAATATCTATTCTGATAGGTCAGGGCACTGTGATGGATTTTAGGGGTCACAGCAGAGGAAGAGAGAGAAATGATGCTTTGAATGAACTGCGGTGTAAAAATTTCACTACGCCATCTAGACTCTACCTGGGGTACTGCACTTCGAAAATATTTGAGTGAAATACTTGTTTAAGGGACACATTTCAAATCGGCAGATATAAAGGATTCTGAAAATAGGTTGTAGGAAGTACTTTTTTTTTTTGCAGTATTCAAAATGTTTCAGGTATTTTATTAACTTTACGGTGAACATTTTTTTTTTATTAAGGCTTACTGTGATGTCTAATAATACAGCATGAAATATAGAATTAATATTGGAAGTTGACGACTGAACACAGTAAATGTAGTAAAAAAAATATTTATATAAAGTATTACTTACATTAGCCTTTCTCAACCTTATTAACATGGGCGACCCTTGAAACTGCCTTCCGGGCTTAGGGAAGTCCTGCTAATAATTACTGTGTGTTCAGCTCGTGGTACATTCGTGTGATGGTCAGAGGGAAGAATGCCTCTCATACTTGCACACTTGTGGCCATTGGGAAGAACCCCCATTTTATACATAGCTAAAAAGACCATTTTTGTCAGTGGTTACTCATCGTAGAGGCAGATTTTGCTCATTGATCACCAAGCAACATCTGGAGGAAACTTGGTTGAGTAAGGCTGGCCATACACTATACAATTTTCTGTCAAATTTCTGCCCAATTTCCTTTAGATTTACCTTCAACTATGGGCCTACCTAATTGGATACAATTGAAAGTGTTGTTTAGGTTTGACCTCATATTATATGTTTTTTGGTAAATCTAAAGCAAAATTCTCAAGAAAATTGCATAATGTATTTCCAGCCTAAGGCTGGCTTAACGTAACTAATTTTTTTAAATTTGAAGAACTTAGTGACTCTTCAAGACATTTACTGACCTTTTATTTTTTATTTTCCCTTGCAGTGGATTTTGCTGTTGTTGGCAGTTTTTTCGGCCAGTCACTGCTATGCGAGAAGCCATGTCAGACCACACAGGAAGTCCCATGAGCATGTGTACTGCTTCAGCGATCAGGAGTTGGCAGAATCAAGTGACAAAGTGGTGGAACATTTCGTCGGTCACCGGATGGACTGGAAGAAGTACAGCTCTGTGAAGCTGGTGGAGAAGTTGGAGAATCCCGAAAGGAAGAAAAGGCGTAGGAGGAACCCACAAGCCAGCTGCCCAAACTTCGGAGATATTTCAGAAGGCAACGACATATCTAAGCGCTCCATTTCACCCTGGACCTACAGGTAAGGAACAATTGCACACAATTATATTGTGACAGTGAACTAGGATGGGTTGGAAAATCCCAGCAGACCAAATGAAGCTTTTTAGAAAGCTTTATCTGGAAAGCAAAGTCAACTTTTTGGATCCTCTGACTACCAATAGCCAAGTAGACTAGTGTTCTCCATTGGGTCTTGCAACCACATTTCCAAGCGCTCCATCTCACCCTGGACCTACAGGTAGGGAACAATTGCACACAATTATATTGTGACAGTGAACTAGGATGGGTTGGAAAATCCCAGCAGACCAAATGAAGCTTTTTAGAAAGCTTTATCTGGAAAGCAAAGTCAACTTTTTGGATCCTCTGACTACCAATAGCCAAATAGATTAGTGTTCTCCATTGGGTCTTGAAACCACATATCCAAGCACTCCATCTCACCCTGGACCTGCAGGTAGGGAACAGTTGCACACAATTATATTGTGACAGTGAACTAGGATGGGTTGTAAAATCCCAGCAGACCAAATTAAGCTCTTTAGAAAGCTTTATCTGGAAAGCAAAGTCAACTTTTTGGATCCTCTGATTACCAATAGCCAAATAGATTAGTGTTCTCCATTGGGTCTTGTAAACTTGACACCAAGCAGCTGCAGAGTCACAAATTCTGATACGGAAATGGGATGATGTTAAAATGTAGATTTTATTTTTTTCTAACAACAACTTTTCTCAACCTCTGCAGGATTGATGTGGATGAGGACCGCTACCCCCAAATGCTGGCCTTTGCCCAGTGCCTGTGCAATCACTGCATCAACACCCTTACCGGTAAAGAGAACAGCTCCCTGAACTCCGTCCTTATTCACCAGAGCATGCTGGTGCTGCGGAAGGAAACCTGCCCACGTGATGAAAGCAAGCACACGTTCAGGATTGAGTACCTCAATGTCCCCGTGGCCTGTACTTGTGCTGTACCCTCTTACATTTAGAGAAGATCTCTCCTATGGAGCGGCTCCAATTACCAGACCCAACGTTGTGACTATGTCACCCAAAGTTTGTTTGTTTTAAAACATTTCACAGGGTATCCTGAACTTTCAGCGGTGGCCCCTCCGCAGTGTCGATGTTCGCCTTGCGTCAGGGCCACCGCGGTTTTTGATTCTCAGAATGGATCACTGGTTGGTTCACAGAATCATGAAACATAGACTTCTCGAGAATTCTTTCCTTGTAATTTTTGGGGTTTCAATTGTACAGTGTGGAAGGTTTGGCATTTTAATGGAGTGAGATAATAGGTTCGGCTTTGACTGCGACTGTCATTTTTAAATCCTATTGGACGCAGCTGAAAATAACTGCCAATTTTTTGCAGACTAAGGATCCTTATCCTGGTGTGTTAGAAGCCTTATGTCTTATTGTATGACGGAGGGGTCTGTGCAAGCTGAGAAGATCAATGAACTCCTTGAACTCTTCTTCCCTGCACAGATCCTTCCAATAGTACCAACACTACAGATCCACCAACCCTGATATTAGCAACCTAATTTCTAATCTAACATGAGCAGTGCTATAATATAGCACTTAATACCACGAAAAAGAAAAGTCTTTATATCAATTGTATATATACATAATTGTCTGGGATTATTATGTGTATATGAAATTGTATGTATATCTATAATTGTTGTTAATAAGCAGATTAATATTTATTTAAGTAATATTTAAATCTATTGAATATGTAATATGGTTTATATTATTTATTATTTTGTGTTATTTCTGATGACGCTGTGCGCTAATGAGATTTTTATTTTTATGTACTGAATGTTTTGGTTTTGGGTTTGAATATTCGCCTTTATGAGGCTGAGAATTGATTGTAATGTTTTAACTGACCGCCATTCTTTTATATGGACCCAGAGTTTTGGTGTTTGTCACCAATGAGAACAAAAATAAAGTTTTCTTGAAAGTAAAAAATGTTTTTGATTATTTGTGAATTTTTTATTGCATTATATGAACGCGTACTTTGTTAAACACATCAAGGAAAAGTGAGGGTCTCTTCACACCAGCTGGGCCGCAGTGTAAAGTCAAGAACAAGATGAATAGTCTTGCTGTCGGTGGTGCCAATTCAGAACAAAAGGTCGTACGTATTGGAGTCCGCTGTCAATCGTTGTGTTCCATTTCTCAGTTGGGAAGACAAGAACACATCCCAGCATTGAGTGAGATTCAGGGGCGCAACTACAGATCATGGGGCCCCATAGCAAAATTTTGATAGAGCCCCCTGGTAACCTCCCTGTCATTGATCTTGACATAAAGTCTTTATTTATTTATTTCAGGTACTTATATAGCGCCATCAATTTACGCAGCGCTTTACATATATATTGTACATTCACATCAGTCCCTAACCCTCAAGGGGCGTACAATCTAAGGTCCCTAACCCTCAAGGGGCGTACAATCTAAGGTCCCTAACTCACATACAAGGGTCAGTTTAGATAGGATCAAATTAACCTACCAGCATGTCTTTGGAGTGTGGGAGGAAACCGGAGTCCCCGGAGGAAACCCACGCAGGCACAGGGAGAACATGCAAACTCCAAGCAGGTGATGCCATGGTTGGGATACGAACAAACAACCCGAGTACTGCCAGGGGGAAGTGCTAACCATTTAGCCACTGTGCTGCCCGTTATCATGGACGGGCAGCAGGAGAGCTGTCAGCATAGTCGGTACATTACGAGGGAGAAGAGCGAAGGACAGGCAATGTCAGGGAGGAGCAGAAGTGTAGGGAATTAATGTGTTACTAAACCCACAACAGTAAAATCAGTCTGTATATGCAGTAAAAGCATGCTTGTTATACTCACTGTGGAACCTAAGGGGTTAATTCTCTGCATTGTGTAAAAAGGCTTTTTGATCCTCCCCTTCTCCTACTGTCCCCAATCCATCTGCTGATAGAGCAGAGCCTTGGGGGCAAGCTGCACATGGTCAGTTTGGTGTGTAGTGCTAGAGCAGTTTTTATTTTTCTTGGGAGAGTACATGTGATCAGCACAGGGCCAATAAGTGCTGTCCAGACAGAGGGTCAGGGGTTATGCAGCCTGATAGGACAATCAGGGGAGAATGAAAACTCCTACAAATTGTAACCAGTGCTCAGCTGGACACTGATAGAAGTCACAAGACTGCTATGTACAGCTGATGAGAAAAGGTATTTAGCAGTTTATATTTACTAAAATAATTGCATTTCCATGTTCTGTGTACTGTGGGAGACCAGATATAGTGAATGCAAGGTCCGGGGAGACCAGATATAGTGAATGCAGGGTCCGGGGAGACCAGATATAGTGAATGCAGGGTCCGAGGAGACCAGATATAATGAATGCAGGGTCTGGGGAGACCGGATATAGTGAATGCAGGGTCCAGGGAGACCGGATATAGTGAATGCAGGGTCCTGGGAGACCGGATATAGTGGATGCAGGGTCCCCGGAGACCAGATATAGTGAATGCAGGGTCTGGGTAGAGTGGATATAGTGAATGCGGGGTCCGGGGAGACCAGATATAGTGAATGCAGGGTCCGGGGAGACCAGATATAGTGAATGCAGGGTCCGGGGAGACCAGATATAGTGAATGCAGGGTCTGGGGAGACCAGATATAGTGAATGCAGGGTCCGGGGAGACCAGATATAGTGAATGCAGGGTCCTGAGTTTAGTAACACTTTAACGTTTACCTTCATTTTGACGCTAACCTCTATGTCCTCAGTAGCTCATCAGTCTTTTTCATCATTTCAGAACTTCAGTGCAAATTCTAAGTCCTCCCACCCTCCTATTGCCATAGAAAGTGTTGGAAGAGATGGTGTAATACTCAGTAAAAAGAAAAGAATTTCAGTGCTGGCTGGGATGACCAGAAGCCCTGAGAGTAATAAATCTACACTATGAAGACTGCTAAACAAAAACAAAATTCAGTCAATTGTTGCATCATGAGGGAAAAATGTCAATGGTTGAGTTCAATTTCTCAGTGGGAGATAACAAAAACACAGAGAACACATCTCAGAGATGAGTGAGATTCAGGGGCACAACTACGAGTAATGGGGCCCCGTAGCAAATGTTTTTTAATGTAAATATTTTATCTATTAGAAAATTATTTTCCAGAGATATAATATAGCTTTTTTTGTTACAATCTTCACAAAGGTTCAAATATTCAGCAATCCCAGGAGATAGAGAATAAGAAAAGTGGTCACACTAGGTAAAGTTAGATCACATCCATCATTGAGAAGACACAGGTTCGGGATCCTGGCAACTAAATGAATGCAGAAATCATCTCGAGACCTGACAACTAGATTGCATTATTAAAAATGACAATATAGGAAGCAGTAGCCTGTGATTTCGGTTTTGTAACAAATCTAAAAGCTGTATATAGGCAAACAATAAGATACGTTTGGGGAAAAAGAAAGAAGAAAACATAAGGGGGTAATGGAGCGAGGTAAGGAGAATGCAGCAGGAGGACATGGGAAGGATGGGACGATGGCTGCAAGACATTGGAGGCTTAACACAGGTCCATGGGCACCAAACCCATTCATCGCTTCGTATTTAGTCTCCATGCACACTGTGTGTAACGTTAGCTGTGTAAAGTCACATTAAAAACGCACGTTTTTCAGCGTTTTTGTATTAGCGTTTAGCAGCGTTTTTCCGTGGGTTTTTCCACGTATCTTAAAGGGGGTTTTCTTACCCTCCCAAAAATTTTTTTCGTTAAAAAAAAGTCCAAAAATGCTGGTTTGCCATGATTTACCGCGTTTTTCAGTGTTAGATCGTTTTTACAGCTAAAAAACTCCTCAAGAAACCCACTAGTCCTGGGTTTTTTTCCACCTGAAAAACATTGATTCCAGTCTATGTGTGTATGGACACATAGGATAACATGCTGGGGGGTTTACTGGCTGGAGAAAAAACTGTCAAAAGCCAAAAACAGCCGCTGTAAAAACGTCCCGCATGCATGAGGACTTGTAATCAAGATCTTTCCCCAACCTGGACCAGCTTAGTGACATCAATCTACAGTGGGCTTCAGCCCGCAATCAGCCGAAAACAGGTCACAGGAGTGCGGAAAGAACTGCACTCCTGTGATCCACAGGAGAAGTACAGCCAAAAAGGCTGTAAGGTGGAAGTCGGTTTTGAAAACAGGCACCTGTGGATATTGCCTGCCAAAATTCAACTTTCTGCATTAGATTTTAGCACCCTTTGGGGTTTTGGGGAAATATCTGCATAGCTCAGCTCTATGAAACAAGTCCATGCTGGGGGGTTTACTGGCTGTAGAAAAAACTGTCAAAAGCCAAAAACAGCCGCTGTAAAAACATCCCTCGTGCATGAGGACTTAGTTGGGCTGTGAGAGCTTCCATGAGTTTTTAGCCTCCTGAATACGAGAGTTGGTGCTCGAGTGTGTATGGTCCTTGTACCTGTCACCAATGAGAGGCGATGAGACTTCTTGCAGCTGATAACACACATGTAAGCATCCCGAGGCATATTGGTGGAGCACCAAGCAAGAATATGGCGGGACTAGGCTACAGACCATGGGGCCTCCTAGTGACCTTCCTACTGTCATTGATTTTAACATAAAGTATGTCTTCATCAGGGACAGGTAGCCAAAGAGCTATCAGCATAGTCAGTACATTACTAGGGAGTGGAGTTGAGGATAGACAAGGTCAGGGAAGAGCTGAGGATAGACAAGGTCAGGGAAGAGCTGAGGATAGACAAGGTCGAGGAAGAGCTGAGGATAGACAAGGTCAGGGAAGAGCTGAGGATAGACAAGGTCAGGGAAGAGCTGAGGATAGACAAGGTCGGGGAAGAGCTGAGGATAGACAAGGTCAGGGAAGAGCTGAGGATAGACAAGGTCGGGGTAGAGCTGAGGATAGAAAAAGTCAAGGAAGAGCTGAGGATAGACAAAGTCAGGGAAGAGCTGAGGATAGACAAGGTCGGGGTAGAGCTGAGGATAGACAAGGTCGGGGAAGAGCTGGGGATAGACAAGGTCGGGGAAGAGCTGAGGATAGACAAGGTCGGGGAAGAGCTGAGGATAGACAAGCTCAGGGAAGAGCTGAGGATAGACAAAGTCAGGGAAGAGCTGAGGATAGACAAGGTCAGGGAAGAGCTGAGGATAGACAAAGTCAGGGAAGAGCTGAGGATAGACAAAGTCAGGGAAGAGCTGAGGATAGACAAGATCAGGGAAGAGCTGAAGATAGACAAGGTCAGGGAAGAGCTAAAGATATACAAGGTCAAGGAAGAGCTGAGGATAGACAAAGTCAGGGAAGCGCTGAGGATAGACAAAGTCAAGGAAGAGCTGAGGATAGACAAGCTCAGGGAAGAGCTGAGGATAGACAAAGTCAAGGAAGAGCTGAGGATAGACAAGGTCAGGGAAGAGCTGAGGATAGACAAGGTCAGGGTAGAGCCGAGGATAGACAAGGTCAGGGTAGAGCTGAGGATAGACAAGGTCAGGGAAGAGCTGAGGATAGACAAAGTCAAGGAAGAGCCGAGGATAGACAAGCTCAGGGAAGAGCTGAGGATAGACAAAGTCAAGGAAGAGCTGAGGATAGACAAGGTCAGGGAAGAGCTGAGGATAGACAAGGTCAGGGAAGAGCTGAGGATAGACAAGGTCGGGGAAGAGCTGAGGATAGACAAGGTCGGGGAAGAGCTGAGGATAGACAAGGTCGGGGAAGAGCTGAGGATAGACAAGGTCGGGGAAGAGCTGAGGACAGACAAGGTCGGGGAAGAGCTGAGGACAGACAAGGTCGGGGAAGAGCTGAGGACAGACAAGGTCGGGGAAGAGCTGAGGACAGACAAGGTCGGGGAAGAGCTGAGGATAGACAAAGTCAAGGCAGAGCTGAGGACAGACAAGGTCAGGGAAGAGCTGAGGATAGACAAAGTCAGGGAAGAGCTGAGGATAGACAAAGTCAGGGAAGAGCAGCAGTTGGAGGGAATTAACTTTTAACCTTCATTTTGCAGCTAACTACTGTCCTCAGTAGCTCACCAGTCATTTTATCATCTCAGTTCACATTCTGGAAGTCCTTCCACTGCCACAGCAAGCAAGTGCTGGAAGAGATGGTGTGGGACTCACAGTAAAATTAAAAGAATTTCAGTGCTGGCCGGGATGACCAGAAACTCTGAGGGTAATAAATCTACACTACAAAGACAGCTTAACAAATTCTTCTTACTGGATGGCCTGCAAAGGAGATCTGGGACTGGCAGTGGCAGACTGACAACTCATGGGGCCCCTGTGTCCTTGCCCAAACTCAAAAAAGCCTATGAAAAAAGGTACCAGGGGCATCTCATGGGGCCCCCTGCTGACCCCGGGCCCTCGGGCAGTGCCCGAGTTTCCAATTGGTCAGTCCGCCCCTGGGGACTGGTGACAAGCATTCTGAAGTCTCCTCCTGTACATCTGATATGGAGGAGGATGGGTCCGTCTACAGCAATCCTTAATAATACAACGATCGATCGGTATGTGTTATCTTCATTGCTAATTTAGATTTTCTGTTTAAATTGCCTCAACTAAATTCCATACTGGGTCTCCCTTCCACTCCTAGGTCGAAGAGCAGTTGTGTGAGCTGTTGTTATTTTTACACTACAGGTGAAACTGGAAAATAATACGTTTTCGTTTTTTAGTTCCAGCTTAATCAGTGTAAAATTCTTCCCATTCCTCACCCTTCTACTAGGCAGGTGTCATTGTATATATTTGCTTATCATCTTCTGTATATCTATACCACACCATGAAATCCTGTCTGTCTGCATAGTTTACAATTCTCACCATTTTTGGATGTGCTTCTGTAAAATGAAATTCTAAGAATATAATTCTGTTGTAAGAATGAGAATGTTATGAAATGAGGATGTCCACCTATTTTATCTCACAGTGGAAACGTATCTATTATGTGGCAATAGGAAGTGTGTGTCATACTGTTTCCTATATAATGACGGTTTATAGATATGTACAGTGGATATAAACAGTCTACACACCCCTGTTAAAATCAGGTCACGTTTCTGTGATGTAAAAAAATGAGACAAAGATAAATAATTTCAGAACTTTTTCCACCTTTAATGTGACCTATAAACAGTTCAACTCAGTTAGACAACAAACTGAAATCTTTTAGGTGGAGGGAAATAAAGATAAAAAACTAAAATAATCTGGTTGCATAAGTGTGCACACCCTTACACTAATACTTTGTTGAAGCACCTTTTGATTTTATTCCAGCACTCAGTCTTTTGGGGATGAATCTATCAGCATGGCGCATCTGGACTTGGCAATATTTCCCCGCTCTTCCTTGCAAAACACTCCAAATCTGTCTGATTGTGAGGACATCTCCTGTGCACAGCCCTCTTCAAATCACCCCACAGATTTTCCATCGGATTCAGGTCTGGGCTCTGGCTGGGCCATTCCAAAACTTTCATCTTCTGGTGAAGCCATTCCTTTGTTGATTTGGATGTATGCTTTGGGTGGTTGTCATGCTGAAAGATGAAGTTCCTCTTCATGTTCAGCTTTCTAGCAGAAGCCTGAAGGTTTTGTGCCAATATTGACTGGTATTTGGAACTGTTCATAATTCCCTCTACCTTGACTAAGGCCCCAGTTCCAGCTGAAGAAAAACAGCCCCAAAGCATGATGCTGCCATCGCCATGCTTCACGGTGGGTATGGTGTTCTTTTGATGAAGTGCAGTGTTGTTTTTGCACCAAACATACTGTATCTTTTGGAATTATGGCCAAAAAGTTCAACCTTGGTTTCATCAGACCAAAACACATTTTTGCACATGATTTTGGGAGATTTCAGATGTGTTTTTGCAGAATGTGTCCGGGTTTGGATGTTTTTCTTCATAAGAAAAGGCTTCAATCTTGCCACTCTACTCTGCCCCATAGCCCAGACATATGAAGAATACGGGAGATTGTTGTCACATGTACCACACAGCCAGTACTTGGCAGATATTCCTGCAGCTCCTTTAATGTTGTAGGCCTCTTGGCAGCCTCCCAGGTCAGTTTTCTTCTCGTCTTTTCATCCATTTTGTAAGGACGTCCAGTTCTTGGTGATGTCACTGTTGCGCCATATTTTCTCCACTTGATGATGACTGTCTTCACTGTGTTCCATGGTATATCTAATGCTCTGGAAATTCCTTTGTACCCTTCTCCTGACTGATACCTTTTAACAATGAGATCCCTCTGATGCTTTCTGTGAACCATGGCTTTTGCTGTAGGATGCGACTAAGTAAAAGTGAGGAAAGACCTACTAGAACAGCTGAACTTTATTTGGGGTTATTCAGAGGCACTTTAAATGATGGCAGGTGTGTACTGACTCCTATTTAACATGATTTTGAATGTGATTGCTTAATTCTGAACACAGCTACATCCTCAGTTATAAGAGGGTGTGCACACTTATGCAACCACATTATTTTAGTTTTTTATATTTACTCCCCCCCCCCCCCCCAAAAGATTTCAGGTTCTTTTTTTCAATTGAGTTGTACAGTTTATAGGTCACATTAAAGGTGGAAAAAGTTCTGAAATGATTTATCTTTGTCACATTTTTTTACATCACAGAAACCTGACATTTTAACAGGGGTGTGTAGACTTTTTATATCCACTGTATACACTCACTGGCCACTTTATTATGTACACCTTTTTAATTCCTTGGTAACACAAATTGCTAATCAGCCAGTGGCAGCAACTCAATCATATAGGCATCTAGATGTGGTGAAGACAACATGCTAAAGTTCAAACTGAGCAACAGAATGGGGAAGAAAGGGGATTTAAAAAACTGCTGATCTACTGGCATTTTCATGCACAACTATCTCTAGGGTTTTCAGAGAATAGTCCGAAAAAGAGAAAATATCCCATAGGCGGCAGTTGTGTGGATGAAAATGCCTTGTTGATGTCAGAGGAGAATGGGCAGACTGGTTCAAGATGACAGAAAGGCAACAGTAACTTAAATAACCACTCATTACAACCAAGGTATGCAGAATACCATCTCTCAATGCACAACACATCCAACCTTGAAGCAGATGGGCTACAGCAGCAGAAGACCACACCGGGTGCCACTCCTGTCAGCTAAGAACAGGAAATAGGAAGCTACAATTCGCACAGATCACCAAAATCGGACAATAGAAAATTGGAAAAACGTTGCCTGGTGTGATGAGCCTCAATTTCAGCTGCGACATTCAGATGGTAGGGTCAGAACTTGGCATAAAAAAAACATGAAAGCATGGATCCATCCTGCCTTGTATCAATGGTTCATGGATGTGCAGCTGAGAAATCTAAAGCAACTGCGTGACACTATCATGTGAATATGGACCAAAATCTGAGGAATGTTTCCAACACTTTGCTGAGTCTATAACACGAATAAATACGGCAGTTCTGAAGGCAAAAGGGGGTCCAACCCGGTACTAGCAAGGTGGACCTAATAGAGTGGCCAGTGAGTATAGGAGTGTAGCCATTCTGTCTTGTTCCCGCTGTATGTAGGAATGTAGATACAACAAATAAGAATTGGCGCTGAGAGGGAACAACATATATTGATCCTTAATTATTCATGTTAATGATCCACATCAGATTATTGTATCTGCTAATGTATGGTGGCGCTCTGATCCCATCCGCCGATCCATGCTGCAGATCCTGTCTTCAGTTCTGTGCTGTCCATCCCTGTCAAATTAGCCCGCCCTGTGCGGCCTTCTCCCTATAAGAGACTGATTCCCCCACAGACAATCAGGTCTGAAGAAGAAGCAGTTGCTGCGAAACGCATCACCTGACTTCTCCTCGCTCTGCCATTGGTCGCCCGTCGGGCCTGGACTTCTGTGCATTCCACGCTGCTTAACGGCTCCAAATTCAAACTTCCTACACCGCTGACAGCTCCATCCCTGTCCATCCAGGAGGACCAGGAACCATACCCACACCGCTGACGGCTGACGGCTCCATCCCAGTCCATCCAGGAGGACCAGGAACCATACCCACACCGCTGACGGCTGACGGCTCCATCCCAGTCCATCCAGGAGGACCAGGAACCATACCCACACCGCTGACGGCTGACGGCTCCATCCCAGTCCATCCAGGAGGACCAGGAACCATACCCACACCGCTGATGGCTGACGGCTCCATCCCGTCCATCCAGGAGGACCAGGAACCATACCCACACCGCTGACGGCTCCATACCAGTCCATCCAGGAGGACCAGGAACCATACCCACACCGCTGATGGCTGACGGCTCCATCCCGTCCATCCAGGAGGACCAGGAACCATACCCACACCGCTGACGGCTCCATCCCAGTCCATCCAGGAGGACCAGGAACCATACCCACACCGCTGATGACTGACGGCTCCATCCCGTCCATCCAGGAGGACCAGGAACCATACCCACACCGCTGGTGGCTGACGGCTCCATCCCAGTCCATCCAGGAGGACCAGGAACCATACCCACACCGCTGACGGCTGACGGCTCCATCCCGTCCATCCAGGAGGACCAGGAACCATACCCACACCGCTGACGGCTGACGGCTCCATCCCCGTCCATCCAGGAGGACCAGGACCCATACCCACACCGCTGCCTGGCTGATGGTTCCATCCCCGTCCATCCAGGAGGACCAGAACCCATACCCACACCACTGCCTGGCTGACGGCTCCATCCCCGTCCATCCAGGAGGACCAGGACCCATACCCACACTGCTGACAGCTGACGACTCCATCCCCGTCCACCCAGGAGGACCAGGACCCATACCCACACCGCTGCCTGGCTGACGGCTCCATCCCCATCCATCCAGGAGGACCAGAACCCATACCCACACCGCTGCCTGGCTGACAGCTCCATCCCCGTCCATCCAGGAGGACCAGGACCCATACCCACACTGCTGACAGCTGACGGCTCCATCCCCGTCCATCCAGGAAGACCAGGACCCATACCCACACCGCTGCCTGGCTGACGGCTCCATCCCCGTCCATCCAGGAGGACCAGGACCCATACCCACACCGCTGCCTGGCTGATGGCTCATTAGAGGATTGTTTTTAGATGCCTTCAAACTCCTTACGTTTGTGAATAATTCTCAACTTTTATGTTATATAACCCCTTCCAGTCCGGACACTTTCCCCCCCTTCCTGTCCAGGCCAATTTTCAGCTTTCAGCACTATCACACTTTGAATGACAATTGCGCGGTCATGCAACACTGTACCCATATGAATTTTTTAGCATTTTTTTGAGAAAGATAAAACTTTTTTTTGGTGGTATTTATGCACCACTGGGATTTTTATTTTTTTGCTATATAAATGAAAAAGTCCAAACATTTTGGAAAAAAAAGTGTTTTTGCAAATAAATAATCTTTCTTCATAAATCTTGGCCAAAATGTATTCAGTTATCTTTTTAGTAAAAAAAAAATAAACAAATTAGTTTATGACCAAAAATTATAATTTTTTTACATTTTTCTTCTTTTTTTATATTATTATTTACGTTTTTTAAATTTTTTTTTAATACTGTCACCCTAGCAGTACAGTGTCACCATAGTGACACTGTACTACTTGTGGAGGGTGATGAAGATTTTCTTTTTCTTTTTTTTACACTGATTGCTTTTACACCCACAAAGGCTGGAAAAGCAATCATTTATCCTTCTCTCTGACTGCATTCTTGCAGCCATTGAGAAATACTGTGAGAGCTGTGATTGGTCACAGCTTGTCACATGGTACAAGGCTGTTGTGAATAGCCCTGTACCGTGTGATCTCTGTGATCATTCACAGATTTCACTAGTAATAAGCAATGATGTCAGGAAGTGACATCTTGCTTACTACTATGCATGTGATCACTGATTTGCCAATCAGTGATCACATGATCTGGGCCTCACACAGAGGTCCCGTACAACGATCGGTGTTCTGCTGTGTCCTCCGAATCGTGGTGCCGCTTGCTCCCAGGGAGTGTGCACAGGCAGTAAATCCCATTTATAAATAATCCTCTACACCAGTGGTTCTTAACCTGGGTTTGATCGAACCCCAGGGGTTCGGTGAGTCAGTCTCGGGGGTTCGGCGGAGGTGACCCACACCCGACTCATTTGATTTGTGATGACATGCCCCGCTTGTCCATCATTGGCTGCAGGTGGTCACGCAACATCGCTTAGCCCAGTGGTCGGCAAGCCGCGGCTCTTGTGTGACAGGCGCCCGCTCCCCTCCCTCCTCTCGGGCGGCAGGGACTCAAATGCAATGATTGGCCAGTCTCGCTGCCACTCACATCCTGATAGCCAGTGATTGGCTGTCAGGATGTGTGTAGGCGGGGCAGCGTGACGAACGTGAGAGGAGCTAGGCTCCTCTCACAGTCCGCCCTGAAGACCGGAACGGCGCGGGAATACAGCGAGAGGAACGCGCGGAGCAAAGGTAAGTGAATTGACACAGGGGGGACTTGGGGACTTAATATGGGGGATGAATTACTATATGGGGAATGAATTACTATATGGGGGATGAATTATTATATGGGGGATGAATTACTATATGGGGGATGTATTACTATATGGGGGATGAATTACCATATGGGGGATGAATTATTATATGGGGGATGAATTACTATATGGGGGATGTATTACTATATGGGGGATGAATTACCATATGGGGGATGAATTACCATATGGGGGATGTATTACTATGGGGGATGAATTACTATATGGGGGATGAATTATTATATGGGGGATGAATTACTATATGGGGGATGTATTACTATATGGGGGATGTATTACTATATGGGGGATGAATTACTATATGGGGGATGAATTACTATATGGGGGATGTATTACTATGGAGGATGAATTACTATATGGGGGATGAATTACTATGGGGGATGAATTACTATATGGGGGATGAATTACTATATGGGGAAGGAATTACTATAGGGGGGATGAATTACTATATGGGGGATGAATTACTATATGGGGGGATGAATTACTATGGGGGATGAATTACTATATGGGGGATGAATTACTATATGGGGGATGAATTACTATGGGGGATGAATTACTATATGGGGGATGAATTACTATATGGGGGGATGAATTACTATGGGGGATGAATTACTATATGGGGGATGAATTACTATATGGGGGATGAATTACTATGGGGGATGAATTACTATATGGGGGATGAATTACTATATGGGGGATGAATTACTATGGGGGATGAATTTTCATACCGTTTGTTACAACATATCTTTGCGAGCAATCCTTTTCGAGGATGCTGGACATAAAGACGAAGAAAAGGAACAGACTTTGTTGCGAAAATGACATGAGAGTGGCACTTGCCAAGGTAATGCCGCGCATTTCTGAACTGGCCTCTGAAAGACAACAGCAGAAGTCACACTGATTTGCGGTAAATATTCATTATTTTGTTTTTGTGTGAAAATCATGTTTTAATGGTTTTGTTCTTTGTTCTTAATGGTTTTGTTCATTTTGTGCACCTATGTATAAATATATACCTATGTTTTGAATTTTAAAAATCATATTTTATTTTTCCAATTAAGAAGGGTTCGGTGAATGCGCATATGAAACTGGTGGGGTTCAGTACCTCCAAAAAGGTTAAGAACCACTGCTCTACACTTAGATTGGTGCTCCCTTGTATTTGTTTTCATGTAGGAATGTAGCCACCCTGTCTGGTTTTCAGATTATGTAGGAACATTTATTTTATTTATTTCAGGTACTTATATAGCGCCATCAATTTATGCAGCACTTTACATATATATTGTACATTCACATCAGTCCCTAACCCTCAAGGGGTGTACAATCTAAGGTCCCTAACTCACATTCATACATACACATACTAGGGACAATTTAGACAGGAGCCAATTCACCTACCAGCATGTCTTTGGAGTGTGGGAGGAAACCGGAGTATCTGGAGGAAACCCACACAGGCACAGGGAGAACATTCAAACTCCAGGCAGGTGGTGACATGGTTGGGATTTGAGCCAACAACCCTAGTGCTGCCAGGGGGAAGTGCTAACCATTTAGCCACTGTGCTGCCCATAGCCGCCTTCTCTTTCTCACTCCCAAGATGGACTATGCGATTTGTAGTGCACATGACAGTAACTAAATTGCACTGCTTGTTCTCAAACAGGAAGTGAGGAGGAGAAGGAGAGGTTCAGGGGGCAGAAAAACACAAATAGTAAACAATTTCATGTAAAAAAGGTTAACGGTTAGAATAGGGATATTGCTTCATGTCACTTTAAGCCGCAGTTTTACTGATCCCCTCCCCATAAACTACAAAAGTAGCTGGACTGGGCTGTGCACAGGTAGCGGCCACACTGCTTTGCTTCATGATGCTGCAAAAATAATCCCCTCCCATCATGTTCAGTGGAAAGTACGGTTGCTGAATGTGACACATTCAAATAAATTACACCTCAGCCGCGAGCCAAACACCAGGCATTTCCATTTCAAAAGATTGTTTGGCTGTCAAAAAAAAATGCCTGTCAGCCGTACCTGCACTACTCTCTGAAAAGCAGCCCACCACAGATCATTTTTCAAAAGTGTCGCAGTCAATTTTGTCAGCGTTTCAAATGCAAAACGCTTGTAAATGCGGCAAATTGCGTTTATAAGCGTTTGCGTTTGAAATTTTTTTTTACTCCTCCAGTTCCCGATGCTGTCCAGAGCCTTTTTTCATCATGAAAAATACATGAAAAGCGTTTTTAAGGTACTCAGATGGACAAAACACTGAACACAGGATGTTCCTACCAAGCTTGTCACACCTTGTAATGACCAATTCACACCTCAGACCTCTCCCACCCTTGGAAACAAAAGATATGTTAATGACCATTCACACCTCAGACCTCTCCCACCCTTGGAAACAAAAGATATGTTAATGACCATTCACACCTCAAATTCCTCATGAAGACCCCCTGCCAGGTGACCTTAATGACTCCCTCCACCAGACACCTTTCCCACCCTTGGAAACAAAAGAAATGTTAATGAGCAACTCACCCCTAAGCTAATCTCAACACATCCTGCTGTCTCTGCTTCTACTCTCTGTATTTCTCTGAAACAGTCTGAAATAGTTAATAATTTACCACTTTTCAGTGCATTCTGGGCATTTGGGAGTTTCTCCTGTGCTTATCTTTAACAAACGCTTCTAAACGCAAACGCGCATAAATGTATTATGCAAACGCGGCTAAACTGACGTTTTTTAACCTTCGTTTTCCAGCAGTCAATTTCCATCGTTCAGAAGTGTCCCATCGTTCAGAAGTGGAGAAACTGTACTTGCAATGTGCAGAGTCTATTTGCCTATAGTAAATCAACCCAAAGCCTGACTTGGAACTTTGGTTGGTGTGCAAGGGCTGATGGTTTTTACCTCTTCTCTGTGGAAACAGATACAAAACCTCCTGAGCTCAGAGACCCAGATCAGAATTTAGCGGGTAGAACCATAAGTTCATCCAATGGCCGATCAGAGGTTGTGCAGCTTAAACACAAGGCTGGGGAAGCCCAATAGAAACTGTAGAGAAGAACAAAAACAAAAGCGCACCAACCTTGTGCATTACCTCAGTGAGTAAAGGGTGAATTTATTAAATTGAGATATATACTCATAAAAGTAGCAATAGGTAAAAACATATAAAATCCAACATCAGCGTACTAGAATAGCAGATAGGTGCGGGTCCCATTGAGAGGGGAGACTCTCAGAATGAAGCTGACGCGTTTCGAAGGGGAATCCCTTCTTCTTCCGAGCTCTTCCCTGTGCCGGATCTCCATCTCTCCTGATTGGCTGGCTCATTTCCCAAGAATGCCATGAAAGTTATGTGTAAGTAAACTCTGACAGTAAAATACTTAAATATACCATTGAAATGTTTTTGTTTGTTTGACAAGTGGCAAAGAAATAGCTGTTTGTTCAGCCAGAAATCTTGCCTCTGTACTGTTATGAGCTACCATTGTAGGGTGACAATGCTGTTCACTAGGGATGTTCACTGTTGTCACTAGGGATGCCCCAGTGCCGATATAAAGTGCTGACCAATCAGATGTCTAGCCTGTATTGTCATCCTTGCAAGGAGAGGAGAGAAAGCTGTAGGGATTTCAAATCCTCAGACCTGTGAAATGGCTTTCTCTCCTCTCTTTGCAGGGATGACCGTACGGGCTAGAAGGCTTCTGATTGGTCAGTACAGTGATTGGGGGTCGGTAAGAAGTTGAAGGGTGATCTATAATGGCGGGTGATTGGGGGTTGGTAAGAAGTTGGTGGGTGATCTATAATGGTGGGTGACTGGGGGTCGGTAAGAAGTTGGCGGGTGATCTAAAATGGCGGGTGACTGGGGGTCGGTAAGAAGTTGGCGGGTGATCTATAATGGCGGGTGACTGGGGGTCGGTAAGAAGTTGGCGGGTGATCTATAATGGCGGGTGATTGGGGGTCAGTAAGAAGTTGGCGGGTGATCTAAAATGGTTCGTGATTGGGGGTCGGTAAGAAGTTGGCGGGTGATTGGGGGTCGGTAAGACTTGGCCTCCTTCCGAGATCCCTCAGACTTGGCCTCCTTCCGAGATCCCTCAGACTTGGC
Organism: Staurois parvus; assembly: GCF_062004578.1. Lineage (NCBI taxonomy): Eukaryota > Metazoa > Chordata > Amphibia > Anura > Ranidae > Staurois > Staurois parvus. The sequence goes on from NW_028319562.1 coordinate 141,942, forward strand.
CTCCTTCCGAGATCCCTCAGACTTGGCCTCCTTCCGAGATCCCTCAGACTTGGCCTCCTTCCGAGATCCCTCAGACTTGGTTTCCTTCCGAGATCCCTCAGACTTGGCCTCCTTCCGAGATCCCTCAGACTTGGTTTCCTTCCGAGATCCCTCAGACTTGGCCTCCTTCCGAGATCCCTCAGACTTGGCCTCCTTCTCCACTCTCAGGATTTTTTCCTTTGTCCCTTTTGGCTGCTGAGAGACTCTTCTCACATACCAGCGGGTGCCGGGCCAGGAATACAAACCCCATACATCATTGACCCTTTGGCTGCTGAGGTTAGAAGTGCCTGATGCCAGCTGGTTCCCATCAAGATAGAAACATCCCATCAAGCTTTCACTGTCAACTTCCCACTGTGACAAAAATATGCCTTCTTATGTGTCCCAGAGTCAACTGCCACCATATTTTTTTTTGTATAGGTGTCACAGGGACAGGAAGTGAGGGGAATAAAAACCTTACAGAGAGTTTAACTCCTCCCCAGTCTATTCAAAACTAAAACTAAAAAGTTGCCTTTAGATACTTTTAAATCTCTTTAGTTTTTTTTCTGTCTGTGACATTGGGTGGAATGTTCTCCCACTTCCTGTTCCAGTGACACCCACACAAGAAATGTAGGGTGCAGTTGTCACAAGGACAGGAAGGCACAGGCAACAATAAGAACATTACTAATGTGTGAGAGGTAAACAGAGGGAGGAATCGGGATTTAACCCTTTCGCTGCCAGAGCTGTTTTTGTTTTTTCCCCACATTTTTAAAAAAATCATTCTAGGCCTAAAGATGACTCAAACCCCCCAAACATTATATATTTTTTGAAAGCAGACACCCTGGAGAATAAAAGAGTGGCAGTTCCAATTTTTTTATGTCACAAGATATTACTGCAAAGGTCTAGGAAATGCTAAATTTCAGTAAAAAACACACTAAACTGAATTTTAGGGCAAACAAACGCAATAAATGAGTCAATTGTATGGTAAAATATAAAGGACAAGGTAAATAGATACTACATGTCAAACCTTAAATATGTGTGTGTGCCATGAAATGGCGACAAACTTCAGTACGTCCTATCATTTCTATAGGCGATGCTTCAAAAGGAGGTCTTGTACTAGAATGATTGCTCTTTGAATCCCGGACAATTCTTCTGTCAGTTATGGCTGCAATCTTTCTTAGTCTACCTGACCTTGGCTTGGTATCAAGAGATCCCCGAACTTTCCACTTCTTAATAGGTGATTTAAAAGTACTGATTGGCATATTCAAGGCTTTGGACATCTTTTTATGTCCTTTTCCATCTTTATTAACCTCCCTGGCGGTATGATTATTTCAGATTTTTGGTGCTGAAAGCGGTACCATTTTTTTGCATGGAAATATGTATTTTTTTTATTGTAGGCTGTAATTTTTAGGAAAAACTCACTGAAATCTGTCCGAACAAGAGTCTAGTAAACATCCCGGGTAGGATAAAATTTGAAACACAAAATCATAAATTATAATTTAATAAATAATCATAAAAATAATATAAAAATAATAAAAAATTTAATTCAATAATATAATCAAACCAAAAACACTGAAATGTGAAATATAGCGCCAAGTTCGCACATTGCTGAGCTCAGTCGCAAAATCGTTTTCAGTTTCTGATGAGGAATTTCCCCCACGAATCATTATCACTCAATTCTGCAAGTGGTTCTGATTTACTATCGCTGTTCTCTAGCTGATCTAAACCACTTTTGACCTAAAGGGACACTTTTTGGACGCCATGGACATTTCTCAGTTTCCAGGCAGAAAGAACAGACAAAATGCAGGCAGGGCGCCGGACAAAGCACTAGGGACAATATGTATGTGAAATAGGTTGAAACAGCAATGTTTTACTGTGTAAAATGAAAAAAAAAAAAAATGACATTTTTTAAAATTTTTAAATTTCCCGCCGGCGCCCGTACGTCCCGACGTCACAGGGACAGGACACAGAAGCCGGATGCCGGCATCGGCCGGAGGAGATGGCCGGGGACGCTGCAGGGGACACATCGTGGGAGCGCAGGGTAAGGTAAGTGAAGAACACATGCCGGAGCAGCGCCGCATGGTATTCCCGAGTGTAGCTCGGGGTTACCGCTTTTGGTACTGAAATGTTACCCCGAGCTACACTCGGGAATACCGCCAAGGAGGTTAAGTTCCATTACCTTGTTACGCAGGACTTTTGACAGTTCTTTTCTGATCCCCGTGGCTCAGTATCTAGCCTAGTCAGTGCTTCCACGTAAGAGCTAACAAACTCATTGACTATTTATACACTGACACTAATTGTAATTTAAAAAGCCACAGATGTGGGACATTAACCTCTAATTGGCATTATAACCCGCGTGTGTCACCTTGTGTGCAGGGGCGGACTGACAACTCATGGGGCCCCCAGGCAATAGGGGATCATAGGGCCCCTGTGTCCTTGCCCAAACTCAAAAAAGCCTATGAAAAAGGTACCAGGGGCATCTCATGGCGCCCCCTACAGACCCTGGGCCCTCAGGCAGCGCCCGAGTTTCCAAATGGTCAGTCCGCCCCTGCTTGTGTGTCTGTACCAAGGCCAAACATTCCAGGGAAGGGAAACTTTTGATCATTACCATTTGTGTGATTTCTGTTATCATTATGATTTAAAAAGAAGCCAAACAACTATTTGATAATAAATGGCTTCTTATGATCATCATCCTTCAATAAAAGAGCATTTTTGGCATGATCAGTCATATTTTCAATATCAATGTTTTGTCACCTTTCACTTTTGTGTGTGTTTTTTTTTATCTTACTAGGATGGAGGGTGTGGGTCATTGGGCCTTCCCCTGAAGTCTAGGGGCATTCAAAAAAGAGGGGTTTGTGAAAAGAGATTCACAGAAAAGCGGCTACATAATGAATAGAACGTGACACTCAGAAAATTCCAAAAATTATGCTTTATTACACATATATAGATATGACATATGGGCATATGCCCTGGTTTACCATCACCTCAGTATGAGACAATAACACACAGACCTAAAACCATATAAAATAACATCAAGACCGGTCTAAATGCATGTGCAACAGAAAAAATGACTTCAAGAGTCTAATACCTCTGCAGCGCAAGCACATAGGTGAACACTTCCATGAGGAGGTGTATCCAAAAATTGTACCATAAGTATACCATAATATTGAATATATAATAAATGACAATATCATTCTGGTGAATCCCAATAAGGGAATCCAAAAATTATACTATGGATATATATATATATCACATGTATGCAAGGCAGCAGCACAAAAAGCGTGAAGAAGAGAACAATAGGCCTAGGGCCTGTATGGAAAAAGACATAAATGTCCAATATATGATACAATGCATTCCTGTGCCAGCACACGTGGTTGGGGCCCATTCATCTGTAATATGAACAGCTGTATCTCAGAGCTTTTGATTGAAAATAAGCCCCAGTTATTCCCAGGATGGGAGAAAAGATGCAAATAGCAACACTCTGCTTGAAATGGTGTCTTCACCACTGTTTGTGGACTACACACCACCTTTTGTAGAAAAAACAACAAGACATATCCCAAGGTATCTTCTGCTTGTAGAAATATATATGGTGTTATATCTTGTGTCCTACATAAAGCACCATGATGTCCCCATCACCTGTGCTGTGGAAAATAAGAATAAAAGAGATGTCCTTCATGGGTATTGCCTATACACGGCCACAGAGACCAGGGAGCCACCGCTGACATCCACCGATATACCGCGGGCTCCAGCCCCCTCTTGGCGCTTGTGCTGCTCACGCTTGCCTCATGGCATGTGAAGATGGCTTCCTCCTCATGGACCAGCGTGCGTTCCACCTAGTGCGCATGACCGGAAGTGACGTAACTGACCTGGGCCTTTCTTCGGGAGAGACCCCTGACCTAGTACTTGGTGGTTGGCTTCGGCTAGCCACAAGGAAAGGGGTCCACCAGGCCTTTTGGCTAGGTGGTTCATGTTGAAATCCCTTTGTCCCTCTCTGGAGCCTCATGCCCCGGGGGATCAGGGTAGAGGTCCTACCCCTTTGTGGAGTAGACAAAAGCACACCCCTAAGTGCACGTTTTTGTGTTGGTGTTTTGCACTTGCACGTTTTTTGTTCACTTACGGGTTTTAGTTTTTTCCGCACCTCCGCTGCAGAATTGCATATATGAGATTAGAAGTTTTTGTTTTTTGTTTTGGAATAGATATTTGGATTACATGTCTATAAAGTGTATTCAGAGAGTTCAGTTTAGAACTTGCAACAAAACGTTGCAGTATATTCACATTTATTATGACTTTACTATCAAAGGGCTGCCACCTTGTGGAGACATTGGAGATGACACTAGCTCTTGTTCTGCTATAAGAATCAGCAAGGGAGGATGTCACCAGCACACTGAGAATCACCAATTTGTGTCCAAACGTTTTAATGAACGGTCACATAGTTGTAGCAAGGCAACATTTTGGAGTCTCGCAGGACCCCTTCATCAGACATGTGACCATGTGATCGCATTACAAAAAATGGTCACTGCCCCAGTCTATAACTGGCACCATGTGATCGCATGCCTGATGAAGGGGTCCTGCGAGACTCCGAAATGTTGTCTTGCTCAGGGGCGGACTGACACCTCATGGGGCTCCCTACTGACCCCGGGCCCTCGGGCAGTGCCTGAGTTTCCAAATGGTCAGTCCGCCCCTGGTCTTGCTGTAACTATGTGATCGTCATTAAAATTTTGGACCCATATTGGTGATCCTCGGTGTGCTGGTGACAAAAATGCATCAAAAGGGCATGCGGAAACGCATCTGGACTGCATTTCAATAGTGTGAACTGGCCCTTGAAGGTTCTTTTTTTTAAGTGGTGCTAAAGGCTGAAGCTGCATGAAGGTAAAAAACCTTCAGTGTGCAGCTCTCCCCTCATTCCCCCCTAATACGTACCCGAGCCTCATCTAGATCCTGCACTGTGCATGAGAGTCTTAGGTCTCTGTCTCCTCATTGGTTGAGACTCAGCAGCAGGAGCTATTAGCTCCTTCTGCTGTCTTATGGACATACAGGGCTGGCTCGGGAGAGAGTATACACGAGCACCCCCAGAGCAAGCAGCTTGCTCTGGGGGCACTCAGCACAGGGGAGGGGCCAAGAGCGCTGGCAGGGGACCTGAGAAGAGAAGGATAGGGGCTGCTCTGTGCAAAACCATTGTACAGGATAGGTAAGTATGACAGGTTTGTTATTTTATTTACATTTGTTTCTGCTTTTTTTTAATTCAAAAATGGAAGAAAAAACGGATCAGTGTGAAAGCAGCCTATATGTATAGTGAAATTCAACAATGCAAAGAAGTCCAAATAAACCCAAAATATGTGAATCAAATTAAGTAAAAATAAAGTTTGCAAATCAAATAACTTCAGCGTGCACATGTATTTCCTTGCAGCACCGTAGCGAAAATACAAAGTGAAGAAAATATTTTGTTTTAGTTTCTGTCGACTCATTTGCCTGTTGGGTTGTTTACCTTGTATATACACTTCCTTGATATGATTATGTCTGTTTATATTCGCTGTATCATAGAGTTTTGAATGTGGAAAGTCATCAGTTTGACAGATTTGTGTTCATTTAGTATCACTGATTTTTAGGTAGATAGAAGGAAGCCCAACACACAGAATATTAGATACACTTGTATGTGTTTTATGTGAACATAGTATTTTAAGTGCTATGTGCAAAAACACTGTATATGAAGTTTATGGTTTTTGTTTGAGAGGGTTTAAAAAACAAGTGCAGTAATTACACAAATGGGTGTATTCCTAAGGATTTAGGGCCCGTTCTCACCAGAAGGTGGTGCAGGAAATCCGTGTTCCATGTGCAAATGCACTGCAGTTGCAATCTGCAGCTGGCATCAAGTTAACGACACCTAAAATGCAGATCGCAAATACAGAGGATGTGCCTGACCTGCATAGCATGACGAAGTACCATGCAATCCGGCTGCACTGTGTTTCCAAAAGTAACGCTTGTTCTACTTTTGGTGCAGTGCAGTGCGATTTATAAATGAATGGGCTCAAGTCATACTGCACATGCACAGAAATGCACAGATTGTTCCTGTGCGATTCCTAGTGTGAACTGGCCCTTTAGGGCTCATTTACACTTGCTTTGGCTTTAACATACATTAAAATGCTTCAATATACATTTTCATTGTGTTTTTGATGCTTCTCTGATGCTTTGGTGATGTTTTTTTAAGCTTTAATGAAGCTTTGCAAATGCCTTTTGTGTGTGTTGATTTTTGATTTGTTTTAAAGCGGCTAAGCACAACTCCCACTCAGCAGATCCTCAGCTTGTTAGTAGCTTTGATCAGCAGATCCCCTACTCAGTAGTACTCCCAGATCTGCTGATGCCACACTGATTAGTACCCCCAGCTCTGCTGATCTTCCATTCGGTAGTACCCCCAGCTCTGCTGATCTTCCATTCAGTAGTACCCCCAGCTCTGCTGATCCTCCACTTCTCCACTTGGTAGTAACCCCCAGCTCTGCTGATCCTCCACTCGGTAGTAACCCCCAGCTCTGCTGATCCTCCACTCGGTAGTACGCCCAGCTTTGCTGATCCTCCACTCGATAGTACGCAAAGCTCTGCTGATCCTCCATTCGGTAGTAGCCCCAGCTCTGCTGATCCTCCATTTGGTAGTAACCCCCAGCTCTGCTGATCCTCCACCCGGTAGTAACCCCCAGCTCTGCTGATCTTCCACTCGGTAGTAACCCCCGGCTCTGCTGATCCTCCATTCGGTAGTAACCCCCGGCTCTGCTGATCCTCCACTCGGTAGTAACCCCCAGCTCTGCTGATCCTCCACTTGGTAGTAGCCCCAGCTCTGCTGATCTCCCTCGCACTATATTGCTCCCATTCTGTGTACCACGTATGACATTGCTAGTTTCTCCTGCTCCTATCACCCAGCTCTGCTGTTCCTCTGCTGCTCGGTCCTCTCTCTCTCCAGTTTCCGCTCACCATCCACTATAGCGTTCCCATGTTGCATACCATGTGTACTGTCTGCTAGTTGCTCCACTCCGGTCAGGACCCCACTCACTTTCCTGCTCCAGGCTGCACACCAGATGTGACGTCTGCACCAGACATTCCCAGAATATATACACATGAGCTGACAGTGACTGCTGATGATGTCTTTCCAGTTCTCCTGTTGGTTTCCCACTGAATCCTGGGATATCTCATACCTGCAATACCTCTGAAACAAAACAAATCTAAAGCTGAATGAAAGGCTCTCAAAAAGCTGCAGTTGCTGTGAGCGAGCTTTGTCATCAACTACTATGGAGGCTTTGAAGCACCAAGAAAAAGTGACATGGGGTATAGATTTTGAAGCAAAGAAAACACAACGTGTAAACAGGACTGTAAGGTAACCATTTTATTTAGAGACAGGTGCTTTGATTGGCATTCAGAGCGCCTTAAAAATAGCGTGTCCAATGTCACAACCTGCCTGGAGTTTGCATGTTCTCCCTGTGCCTGTGTGGGTTTCCTCCGGGTACTCCGGTTTCCTCCCACACTCCAAAGACATGCTGGTAGGTTAATTGGCTCCTGTCTAAATTGTCCCTAGTATGTGTATGTATGAATGTGAGTTAGGGACCTTAGATTGTACACCCCTTGAGGGTTAGGGACTGATGTGAATGTACAATATATATGTGAAGCGCTGTGTACATTGATGGCGCTATATAAGTACCTGAAATAGATAAATAAATACATTTTGAAGCAAGTGTAGACAAACCTGTAATGTGTGAATGCAGAAAAGTGTATTATGGCCACTAGATGGCATAGGTGAGCACTTATTTACTTACTCTGATAGACAGTGCCATCTAGTGGTCATAAAGCCTAATGCGCACAACGCACAGTCACAGCGCTTTGGGGCACATGGGAGGTACAGGTGTAGCATACAGACTTCCGATTGACTATGATACACACCTGTTCCAAGTGGCAGTGGCGTCCCGAGGCAGGTGTGGGGGGTGACACCTACCATACGGGGTGACACCGGACCCGCTCCACGAAAAAGTAAGTTGTAAAGAAAGCCAACGATCCCCGCAGGATGGATCAGATCTGCGGATTGAGCATAATGGATCGGAGTCCGATCCATTATGCTTCCCAATCTGCAGATCCGATCCATCCTGTGGGGATCGTCGGCATGCAACCTATACGGGGTGACACCAGACCCACTCCATGAAAAGGTAAGTTGTAAAGAAAGCCGGTGTCACCCCGTATAGGTTGCATGCCGACGATCCCCGCAGGATGGATCGCATCTGTGGATTGGGGAGCATAATGGATCGGACTCTGATCCATTATGCTCAATCCGCAGATCCGATCCATCCTGCGGGGATCGTCGGAGGGGGGTGTCACCAAGTGTTATCGCACCGGGTGATACCTACCCTAGGGACGCCCCTGTCAAGTGGTACTCACATTTAGGGCCGTATGCTGTACAGGGCTTACTGCTTGTGTGCATGAGCTCTAATATTGTATTTTCTGCATTCACCCATTCGGAATACAGAGAATATGACCTGAGAACATTCGATCTTGCTTCATTTGCATAAAACAAATTTACATGCACGTTTCGATGGCCATTTTTTTTTCAACAAATACACCCCAAAGTATGAACTGTATTTTCCATGAGAGACATAGATGTATACTTTATATATAAAAGGAAGTGATAGCTGGCTGTGGAAATGAGATAAAGAAAAGAGAACACAAAAGTTTATTGGCGTTATATACAATGTAGCAATGTAAGATAACCGACGTAACAAGGAAGCCTCATTATTATTCTTATAATACGTCTGTGAATACTGGCTGCGTCTTGAAATGAACAAAATGCCCCCCAAGTATCTGCTGCTGTTGGCCTTTACGCTTTCTTTCTGATGTATTTCTTCTCATCCAATCACACGCAGGAGGTCTGAGGGGAGGGGAGCACCCCACAGGGGGGACGTTTTTAGTCCTTGAAAGATGGAATATTTGCAGCAGTAGGTCACATGACCCTCCCGCCCTGGGAGTACTGAACAGTAGTATTGAGTCCCTTCAGCGGACGGTTGAATACTTCGGGACAGCGTCATACTTCATCCTGGATGCCGATGGGGTTGACGTGCCCTTCATCCACTTGTTTCCTGCGCACTTCTGGAGGGGGGCGAGGAGGGGGGTTCTCCGGTGGGCGCTTTATGGTCTCCGCCACTCTCAACTTGGGTTGTTCCCGCACCTCAATGGGACGCCATTCCTCGCCGCAAATAGCTGCCTGTAGAGGGAGGACAGTACAAACATTGGAGGAAAGGGGTTGAGATGCAGGAGCCCTGGAGTCATGCCAATGACCTCTCTAGACTGATATTGGCATTCATTGTAGGACATTAAAAACACTATGGGGTGTATGTATGAAGACTTACCAAGTGAAAGTGCAAGTACATTCGTTCTGTGTGAATGGGACAAAAATGAATGGTATCAGGCTGTTTCCTGTGCTGGTTGAATGTTTACATTGATTTAACCACGTCTAACAGGCACTTTCACCCCTTCCTGCCCAGGCCAATTTTCAGCTTTCAGCATTGTTGCACTTTGAATGACAATTGCGCGGTCATGCAACACTGTACCCATATGACATCCATGGACTTCCTCCCAGAACATGCCCCCTGCACGCCCCAAGCGCACTTGGTGCCACTGGTGATCGCTGTGTCCTAATGACACAGCAGATCACCGGTTAAATACTTTCCTCACGCTGTCACAGCATGAGGAAAGTACTGCTGATAACCGGTAATTGCCAGATAAGTGATCGGCACTGATCATCAATGCCCGGATGATCAGTGCCATCAGTCAGTGCCACCCATCAGTGCCGCCTATCAGTGTAGTAGCGTCATCAGTGCCGCATATCAGTGCAGTAGCATCATCAGTGCCGCATATCAGTGCCGCCTCATCACCGCACATGAGTGAAGGAAACAAATTAACTGTTTGTAAAATTTTATAATAGAAACAAAGAAAAACATTTTATTTTTTGCTCTTTTTTTGTTTATAGCATGAAAAATAAACACCCAGCAATGAGTAAATACCACCAAAAGAAAACTCTATTTGTGTGAAAAAAATTATAAAAATTTCATATGGGTATAATGTTGTACGACTGCACAATTGTCATTCAAAATGTGAGAGTGCTGAAAGCTGAAAATTGGCCTGGGCAGGAAGGGGGTATAAGTTCCTGATAGGCAAGTGGTGAAGAGCCACTGAGTTTTTTTATTTTAAAACAAAAAAAAAAAAAAATTTTTCTTTGTGTCTATTATAAAATTATCACCATCTAGTGGCCAAATGCTGTATTTTCTGTTTTAAATCAATGAAAACATTCAACCAGCACAGGAAACAGCCTGATAACATTCATTTTTTGCCCCACTCAAACAGAAAAAATATACATACACGTTTACTGCTTGAATTTTGTTCACCCTGTATATTATCTATTCTGTAATGTCTGTGTAGGCCCTTCAAAGATCCAGAGCGACCAGCTGGAAACGTTCAGAATTTGCTTCTCACAGAGATGAATCATCTACACTATTGTCCACATGCCATTGCGAATAAGTGTTCGTAAAACTCAGATGCTGCACTTCTAGTGGAGGAGTTTCTGGTTTATATTGGTCCCCTCCAGCTGCTGATTGGTTATCACATCCCTGAGCTCCCGCCATCCCCCCGATTGTCGTGTCCCTGTGCTCCCGCCATCCCCCCGATTGTCGCGTCCCTGTGCTCCCGCCATCCCCCCGATTGTCGCGTCCCTGTGCTCCCGCCATCCCCCCCGATTGTCGCGTCCCTGTGCTCCCGCCATCCCCCCCCCGATTGTCGTGTCCCTGTGCTCCCGCCATCCCCCCCGACTGTCGTGTCCCTGTGCTCCCGCCATCCCCCCCGACTGTCGTGTCCCTGTGCTCCCGCCACCCCCCCGACTGTCGTGTCTCTGTGCTCCCGCCATCCCCCCGATTGTCGTGTCCCTGTGCTCCCGCCATCCCCCCCGATTGTCGTGTCCCTGTGCTCCCGCCATCCCCCCCGATTGTCGTGTCCCTGTGCTCCCGCCATCCCCCCCGACTTTCGTGTCTCTGTGCTCCCGCCATCACCCCCGACTGTCGTGTCCCTGTGCTCCCGCCATCCCCCCCGATTGTCGTGTCCCTGTGCTCCCGCCATCCCCCCGATTGTCGTGTCCCTGTGCTCCCGCCATCCCCCCCGATTGTCGTGTCCCTGTGCTCCCGCCATCCCCCCCGATTGTCGTGTCCCTGTGCTCCCGCCATCCCCCCGATTGTCATGTCCCCGTGCTCCCGCCATCCCCCCAATTGTCGTGTCCCTGTGCTCCCGCCATCCCCCCGATTGTCGTGTCCCTGTGCTCCCGCCACTCCCCCGACTGTCGTGTCCCCATGCTCCCGCCATCCCCCAGATTGTCGTGTCCCCGTGCTCCCGCCACCCCCCCCGATTGTCGTGTCCCTGTGCTCCCACCACCCCCCCCCCCCCGACTGTCGTGTCCCCGTGCTCCCGCCATCCCCCCGATTGTCGTGTCCCTGTGCTCCCGCCATTATTGTGCTTTGGTGCTCCCACCATACTGCGATTGGTTATCCTATCTTTGAGCTCCCACCAGCCCTTGATTATCATGTCTCGGTGCTCCCCAGACCTGCTTTATAGAAACCATGTTTCTTTATCTGACACTAATGAGAACTAATTAGCCTGAAACTCTTTATAAATCTGAAAGTTTCCTATTCTTGTTTGTCCCATCTGGGGAGAGTCACCTTCTTTGTTCTCCCGATGTCACTGGGACATAAAAGTGATGAGAAGTTTTAAATGTAACAGATGCCACCAGAAAAGGAATTGGAGACTGGAGAAAGTTCTTCTGACTTTCCATCATGTCTACAGAACAGGATGTACAGGGAAGTACAGGGATACGGGAAGGACAAAAGTGCCAGGGGTTCTAACCTCCCTTAAAAAAAGATTACCTATACATACATTTTAAATCTGAAGTTTAATCTGCTTGGTTTTTTTTGCCTTCCCCTGTAGTACTCACCAAAAGGTAGATGATGGCTGCAATGCCAAGACACACGGTGCCCAGGACGGTGGCCAGAATGAAGCCTCCAGGCACAGCCAGCCTGTAGTACACAAAGGAAAGGTTATATATCGGGTGCCTGAGCAGTAGAGATGTCACTTGTGTCACATGACTGAGTAAGGGGTGCATTATGGGGCACAGAGCCTCCCCTCATGACGTGCTATGTTACCCCAATAAAGTGGACCTGTATATACAGAAGGACACGATGTACACTCTGCTCTGTGTGATACCAGAAACTGTGAATAGAAGATCTCAAAGTAGACTTTCTTCTGTAAAAACGGATTTTGCGATGACGCGGCACGCCAGTCTCTGCATTACATGGTGTGAGGACATCCACAGGGTCTGGGGGACTGACATCAGGGACTGACCAGAACCTTCACTGCAGACCATGTGACCAATGCCTCAGCTCTGGTCATGTGACAGAATGCCCCCCTTTTGCAGCACATACCCATTATTACAGCACAAAAGGTAACTTTTTTTTTTTTAATGTCTCATTATTTTATTCAAAGAGAATTTTAAAATCACAGCAACCAATAAGGGCTCCACAAGGTGGTAAAACTGCAAATGTTGTGTCACAAATTCAGAAATACTGAAATGACTCATAGGGGTCCATTACTAATAAAAACAAAATAAATACATAAAAAAAATAAATAAAAATATTATATATATATATATATATATATATATATATATATATTTTTTTATTAATGGACCCCTATGAGTCATTGCAGTATTTCTGAATATATATATAATGACTTACCCAGCGAATCTGCACATACTGTACATTCATTCTGCGCAAACTGAGCAAAAACAAATGTTGTTTAGGCGATTTTCTCCTCTCATCCAGTGGTGAAATACCACATTATGGCCACTAGATGGAGATGAGGAGCATAGGAAATACATAGTCATTGTAGAGAAATTCGAGGAAATTGGCAAATCAATGTTACCAACAGTTGCCTCTAGCATTACATTGTATCTCTTGTTACAAACACACAATGAGGGAGATTTACTAAAACTGGAACGTGCAAAAGCCGGTGAAGCTCTGCATAGACACCAGTTTCCAGGTTTTATTCTCAAAGTTTAATTGAACAAGTTAGAAGGGGATTGGCTGCCATGCACAGCTGAACCAGATTCCGAAATCTCCTCCAATGTATTTCCTATGGTCATCAGCTCCATCTAGTGGCCACAATGCGGTATTTTACCACTGGAGGAGAAGAGAACACAGCCCGAAGAACATTCCCTTTTGCCCGGTTTGCACAGAACGAATGCACATGCAGATTCACTGGACGAATGTTTTTGCAAATTATTCTATAAATAGACCTCAAAATTTCTAAATTATTCAAATGCAAAACAATATACCCCAAAAATGTGACCTACACACCACATGCAGTCATATGTAGAGGGGTGGTGTGACCCCGGACACCTTGTACTTACCCTGCATGCAGAAAAGCGCGGACATAATAATTGCGTGTGAGGGGTCCAAACGCTTTCACCACCGCCGCCATGTACTTCTGTCCGCTAAGAAGGCAAAGACACAATGTATATTATATCCTTTGTCTATGCACTCACCATACTCCCCCCTCCCCCACCCAAATATGAGGCTAGGATGACCCCCATAGCTAGGTGTACACGCAGGGGTGGACTGACAACTCACTGACAACCCCCTGGGCAATGGGGGATCATGGGGTCCGTGTCCTCGACCACACTCAAAAAAGCCTATGAAAAGGTACCAGGAGCATCTCATGGGCCCCCCTACTGACCCCTGGCCCTCGGGCAGTGCCCAACTGCCCGCATGGTTAGTCCACCCCTGTGTACCCGTTACCCTCAGCCTACCAGATCCAGCAATCTATAGAGAGGACCCATCTGACCCACCAGATAAATAGTCAGTGATATAAGATTGCCCTGTGCTGGGAATGTTGCTGATATGTGTGATGTTAAAGAGGAACTCCGGACATATTGAGAACAGACAGATAAAATGAACATATGGGAGCTATTTTACCTGCCAAATGACTTGTATGTCTGTCCATCCAGTCCCAAGATCTACTCAGCTCCGCCCACAGCACTGTTTAGCAGAACAGGGGACTGAATTTTAATCTGCTCTGGTTAATAACACCTACATTCCTTGCCCCTCCCCCAACCTAAGACTGGACAGTGATAATGAGAAAGTCAGAGAGACATAAAAAGGAAGGCTGGACTGTGTCCTCTGTGTATATGTCCAGGTTAGATTTTACATAGTGGAGAGGAGTGATCTTTTAACTAGTCAAGAAAAAATCCCCCAATGAACCCCCCTTACCATCTCTCCATGGTGGAGCCCTTCTTCCTCTTACTTCTGGGGTATTCCAGGAGGGAGACGAACACGCCGGCCGCTCTGCATAGAATCACTAAGGACTACAACTCACCAAAAATGACAAGAAACACCTGAAATACTCTGCACTGCTGGAGGACTCCGCTCCTTCCTCCATCCAACTCTCCTCTCCTGAAATACTCTGCACTGCTGGAGGACTCCGCTCCTTCCTCTATAACTCTCCACTCCTGAAATACTCTGCACTGCTGGAGGACTCCGCTCCTTCCTCTATAACTCTCCTCTCCTGAAATACTCTGCACTGCTGGAGGACTCCGCTCCTTCCTCTATAACTCTCCACTCCTGAAATACTCTGCACTGCTGGAGGACTCCGCTCCTTCCTCTATAACTCTCCTCTTCTGAAATACTCTGCGCTGCTGGAGGACTCCCCTCCTTCCTCTATAACTCTCCTCTTCTGAAATACTCTGCACTGCTGGAGGACTCCCCTCCTTCCTCTATAACTCTCCTCTTCTGAAATACTCTGCACTGCTGGAGGACTCCGCTCCTTCCTCTATAACTCTCCTCTCCTGAAATACTCTGCACTGCTGGAGGACTCCGCTCCTTCCTCTATAACTCTCCTCTCCTGAAATACTCTGCACTGCTGGAGAACTCCGCTCCTTCCTCTATAACTCTCCTCTCCTGAAATACTCTGCACTGCTGGAGGACTCCGCTCCTTCCTCTATAACTCTCCTCTCCTGAAATACTCTGCACTGCTGGAGGACTCCCCTCCTTCCTCTATACCTCTCCTCTCCTGAAATACTCTACTCTGCTGGAGGACTCCGCTCCTTCCTCTATACCTCTCCTCTCCTGAAATACTCTGCACTGCTGGAGGACTCCCCTCCTTCCTCTATAACTCTCCTCTCCTGAAATACTCTGCACTGCTGGAGGACTCCGCTCCTTCCTCTATAACTCTCCTCTCCTGAAATACTCTACTCTGCTGGAGGACTCCGCTCCTTCCTCTATAACTCTCCTCTCCTGAAATACTCTACTCTGCTGGAGGACTCCGCTCCTTCCTCTATAACTCTCCTCTCCTGAAATACTCTGCTCTGCTGGAGGACTCCGCTCCTTCCTCTATAACTCTCCTCTCCTGAAATACTCTGCGCTGCTGGAGGACTCCGCTCCTTCCTCTATAACTCTCCTCTCCTGAAATACTCTGCGCTGCTGGTGGACTCCGCTCCTTCCTCTATAACTCTCCTCTCCTGAAATACTCTGCACTGCTGGAGGACTCTGCTCCTTCCTCTATAACTCTCCTCTCCTGAAATACTCTGCACTGCTGGAGGACTCTGCTCCTTCCTCTATAACTCTCCTCTCCTGAAATACTCTGCTCTGCTGGAGGACTCCGCTCCTTCCTCTATAACTCTCCTCTCCTGAAATACTCTGCACTGCTGGAGGACTCCGCTCCTTCCTCTACTATGAAGGTTTTTGGAGGTCGGTTGTACATATGGATTGGCTGTCTTCTCTCTGGATATCTCCTTTATGGTGAGGAGGAAGTTGGGGACAACCACCTTGCGTTGGAATAATGAGAATTCCGGTGAAGTGATCTGTGTATGAAGTAATGAGAGGGAAGTAATTACAGAGCGCACCGCTGGCCTGTGTAGTCATTACAGGGGATTCCCCGGAGGGGGCGGGGCAGGGAAGCTGCAATTATAGGAGCCTTGGGAAGACTTCCTTCATCTATTTATAGACGTCGGAGTCATTATAGTTTGTTATTGCTTTGTTGTAGAGCTGCGCAGGCTCGTGAGGATCCAGAATAGAATATTGGTTCATAACTAGAAGACATAAAAACAGACAACACATTTCAGGGCCTCAGAGATCTCCCTACATCAGGGTTGGGTAAGTAGATAGGGGTCACCGGCCGGGATAATGTGTGAATGATGAGTGGAGGTGTCAGTATGGGGTTCCCATCTCTTCACATACTTTGATATATAGGGGCATGCAGTGCTTGGATTACCCAACAGAGTGCAGAAAGGGAGCAGAGTTGTGGTGTGCTTATCATAGTTTAATGGCCCCCCAGTCTTAGTCCGTAGGGTTCAATATTGAGTTGGCCCCGCCCTTTGCAGCTATAACAGCTTCAACTCTTCTGGGAAGGCCGTCCACAAGGTTTAGGAGGGTGTCTATGGGAAGGTTGGACCATTCTTCCAGAAACACATTTGTGAGGTCAGGCACTGATGTCGGGGGAGGAGGCCTGGCTCACAGTCTCCACTCTAATTCATCCCAAAGGTGTTCTATGGGGTTGAGGTCAGGACTCTGTGCAGGACAGTCAAGTTCCTCCACCCCAAACTGGCTCCTCCATGTCTTTATGGACCTTGCTTTGTGCACTGGTGGGCAGTCATGTTGGAACAGGAAGGGGCCATCCCCTTAAACCTTTGGTTTAACTAGTAGTGAGCATATAAAAGAGGGAGCAGACATTTGGTCAGTTGGCTCTGAGGAAGAGGCAAGTCCTCGAAACGCGTCAGCCTTTTGGATGTCTAAACTCCCTATTGCGGACTGTTACTCAGCGCGGTGTTGACCCAGCTGTTCCTTTATGATGTGCTTTGACTATATTGTCGTTTGTGAGTACAACACCTACTTTATTTTTTATTAAACATTTTTTATGGTAATGCACTAGGCCTGTGCGCCCTCTGTTTTGTCTTTCCACGTCCATCTGATTGCCAGGCAGAGAAGTGTGATTGGTCACTCCAGCAAACACGTCTCCACTGCTTTAGAGTCCAGTGGCAGCATACTTTACACCACTGCATCCGACGCTTTGCATTGCACTTGGTGATGTAAGGCTTGGATGCAGCTGCTCGGCCATGGAAACCCATTCCATGAAGCTCTCTACGCACTGTTGTTGTGCTAATCTGAAGGCCACACCAAGTTTGGAGGTCTTTAGCTATTGACTCTGCAGACAGTTGGTGACTTCTGCGCACTGTGCGCTTCAGCATGCGCTGACCCCGCTCTGTCATGTGACGTGGCCTACCACTTGGTGGCGGAGTGGCTGTTGTGCCCAGTTGCTTCCACTTTGTTATAATCCCACTAACAGTTGAGCGTGGAATATTTAGTAGCCAGGAAATGTCACGGATGGACTTATTACACAGGTGACAACCTATCACGGGACCACGCTTGGAGTCACTGAGCTCCTGAGAGCGACCCATTCTTTCACCAATGTTTGTAGAAGCAGTCTGCATGTCTAGGTGATGATTTTATACACCTGTGGCCATGGAGGGGATTGGAACACCTGAATCACATGATTTGGAGGGCGTGGCCAATACTTTTGGCAATATAGTGTATGTGCAGCGGTGGGGACCTCATACTGACAGCTACATTCTATTGTTCACAAATTAATTCCTGTGACTCCTATCTACATACAATAGCTGAGCCCTGATGGAGGGAGATTTCTGAGCCCAAGAAACACGTCGTCTGTTGTGGGTTTTCTTCTCATAAACTAATATCAATATTGATAGATTCTGGATCTTTGGTCTGACGCTTTCCCTGTACATACAATGCCTGAGCCCCGATGAAGGGAGATCTTGGAGCCCCTGAAACGCGTCAGTTGTTTTAGGTCTACCTGTTATGAACCAATACCGATAATAGATTCTGGATCTTTGGTTTAGCACTTTCAGAATCTTTACAAGCGGATCCTTAACTCTACTACCAATATTCAATGATCTTGGACTCTTATGGAGGCCATCGGAATTTCAACAAATTATAGATTTCCTTTCCAATTGATCTCTTCCGTTTAAATAATTCATCTATAGTTGACAACCCATTTGATCGATATGCTGTACACGGTGAACAGGATTTCAATCGGTAGTTGAGATACCCCTGTAGGTCACTGATCACATCTCCGTTTCCACCATGTGGTTTCAGGATCTGATTGATTGATCGGGATACGATTGTATTCATGAATAAAGTATCTCCGTGCTGCTGACTAATGCAAAACAATGAATAAATATTCTGCCCTGGCTGATCAACCCAGTAATGGATTGGAAGGGACGTTCTGGCTATTTGTTTGCAGATTTGATCATTTTGTTCATTGATCAGATAAAGAAATAAATAGATAAAAAAAGAATCAAAGATTGTGTGGCTGCCATTAGAACTTCTGGTTTGGCGCTGTCATTCCGCTTTTTACACCAGATCCATTTCCTGTCTATTTGTTCTGATGACCATTGTCCACATAACTGGAGATGATTGAAAAATTTTAAATTTAAGTTGTCACCAGAACAGGAAGAGGAAATGGGGACACATGTTCTAGTGACAACTAAGTTGGGCATTCCCCTCCTGATAGGTTCCAACCATCCAAAAGTAAACACCAAAAAAGTTTTGGCTCTAGATACACTTTAACATAAAACATATGGAGACAATGTAACCATCACTGAAGGAGAATCCCGACATCCTCCAAGATGTCTATGGAATAAATGAGCCTTTATGAAGGATACATGGAGTATGCACCAAACTCCCATCCTTTAAACTGACCGGCCACCGCCACAATGCCACCCGACAGGAGAACTGTAGGAATAACAAAAAAAAAAGAGAATTAAATGCAGGCAGTGAGCGCTCATCTGTCTGTACACACACAGTATTGGATGGTAGGTCAGCACTGGATCTTCAAAGCAGAGTTCCACCCAAAAGCAGAAGCTCCGCTGGTTTGTCTCCTCCCCCCCTTCACTGCCATATTTGGCACTTTTTTTTGGGGGGGGGGGGGAGCGGGTGCCTGGTTTTGACAGGTACCCGCTCCTAAGTACGGCTCAGTGAGTCAGAGTTTGGCCCCCTCCTATCTCCTGCAGTCTTCTGGGACACTTCACAGGTCCCAGAAGACGGCCAGATCAGGATGCACATGTGCAGGGGGCACCCAGCTGTGAAGCCGCAAGCTGTCACAGCCTGGTGCCCACAGTTGAGATGGCGGGGAGAGAAGAGGGAGAGAAGGGACAGCGCAGATGAGCACATTGCTGGACCCCGGGACTGGTGAGTGTGCCTTTATAAAGGCTAGGTTCACATATGTGCGGTGCAGTATATCGCATGTGATTCGCACAGGAACCGCACCGCATTCCTGCACAAATCACATGCGTATTGTGCGCGGTGCGATTGGAGCCATACATAATGTCTCATACAATATGGCTCAGATCGCACCACATCCGCACCAAGAAGGTGCAGGACCCTTTTTATGGTTCGCACTAGAATCGGGTGTCATGGGTATTCACACCTATGAGATCCAATTCTGCACATCGCACCGCGTTTTGCGGACCAATTTCGGGGGGGTGGTTAACTTAACATACACACCCGCAGCGGTTCGCATGAATGGGGTGCGATTCTGATGCGGTGCAGAATTCGCACAGAAAACGCTGCAAATTCCTCACCGCCTCAGTGTGAACCCGGGCTGAAAGTCATTACAGTTTTTGTAGCTGCTGACTTTTAATAAACACAAAACATATTTGAACTCCACTTTAAAGTGGTCCTGCGGCCTGTGGAGGCGGCCATTCAGTTGGTGGGCACAATCTTAGTGACTGTTATCTTGTAGGGATGATGGGGGCGGAAGGGTGACTAGTGCATTGAGATTCTCTAGGCGACCAAAAATCAAGCAGAATGTAGGCGAAATCTGTCAGCAGAGGAGTTCACATCTCTGTGCTGCTGAAATTTATACAGGCAGGAGGAAGCATTTCCTCAGTCACTCCTCCCCCAGTGATCAGGCTGTAGATTGTAACTTTGTAGCCACTCACAAGGCGCAAAGCTGCAGCAGGGGCTGATCTGTGTCAGACATTTGTGAACACAACCAAGAACTGCGCAGGCACCAGGATTTACATGACGTGCCATCTCTGAGCCGACATCTTTGTACAGGAAGCAGATTGTGATACCTGAACAAAGATGGTGCCGTCCTTCTGGAGAGAAAAGCAGATGAAGGCATTGTGTGGGGAGTACTGAGATACTGTGTGAGAGGTAATAAATTCCTGGTCATGTGACATTGTTACATTACTCAGCATGCATGGATGTAACTTTAATATCCATCTTCACAATGAAATTATTAGCAACCTATATAAGTGCAGATTACAAAGAAAGTAACCCCAATAGACAACACCCCCTCCCCCCTTGCTGGGTGGAAATCCTGTGTCACGTATCTGCCGTTCTTGCTGCCCTTCTCACCTCTTACTAAAACTTCCCCCCGGGTGGAGAAATCCGAGGACAAGATATTGATTTATGAAAGAGGCGATGCAGCAACGCTCCCCACTTCCCTCCACAATGTTGCTTCTGCTCTTGCAAATGTGCAATTGCCAAATCAGCCATTGCGCTCAGAGAGACTGTTATAGAGTTATTAGAAGGAAATTTGCATTATTTGCATAAGGTGTCCCCATCAGAGTCCCCCTTTATATAAGGTGTCCCCATCAGAGTCCCCCTTTATATAAGGTGTCCCCATCAGAGTCCCCCTTTACATCAGGTGTCCCCATCAGAGTCCCCCTTTATATAAGGTGTCCCCATCAGAGTCCCCCTTTATATAAGGTGTCCCCATCAGAGTCCCCCTTTACATCAGGTGTCCCCATCAGAGTCCCCCTTTATATAAAGGTGTCCCCATCAGAGCCCCCCTTTACATCAGGTGTCCCCATAAGTGTAACCTCACCCTTCCACCTTTATATAAGGTGTCCCCATCTGAGTCCCCCTTTATATAAAGGTGTACCCATCAGAGTCCCCCTTTACATCAGGTGTCCCCATCAGAGTCCCCCTTTACATCAGGTGTCCCCATCAGAGTCCCCCTTTATATAAGGTGTCCCCATCAGAGTCCTCCTTTATATAAGGTGTCCCCATCAGAGTCCCCCTTTACATCAGGTGTCCCCATCAGAGTCCCCCTTTATATAAAGGTGTCCCCATTAGAGCCCCCCTTTACATCAGGTGTCCCCATAAGTGTAACCTCACCCTTCCACCTTTATATAAGGTGTCCCCATCTGAGTCCCCCTTTATATAAAGGTGTTCCCATCAGAGTCCCCCTTTACATCAGGTGTCCCCATCAGAGTCCCCCTTTACATCAGGTGTCCCCATCAGAGTCCCCCTTTACATCAGGTGTCCCCATCAGAGTCCCCCTTTATATAAGGTGTCCCCATCAGAGTCCCCCTTTATATAAGGTGTCCCCATCAGAGTCCCCCTTTATATAAAGGTGTCCCCATTAGAGCCCCCCTTTACATCAGGTGTCCCCATAAGTGTAACCTCACCCTTCCACCTTTATATAAGGTGTCCCCATCTGAGTCCCCCTTTATATAAAGGTGTTCCCATCAGAGTCCCCCTTTACATCAGGTGTCCCCATCAGAGTCCCCCTTTATATAAAGGTGTCCCCATCAGAGCCCCCCTTTACATCAGGTGTCCCCATAAGTGTAACCTCACCCTTCCACCTTTATATAAGGTGTCCCCATCTGAGTCCCCCTTTATATAAAGGTGTACCCATCAGAGTCCCCCTTTACATCAGGTGTCCCCATCAGAGTCCCCCTTTATATAAGGTGTCCCCATCAGAGTCCCCCTTTACATCAGGTGTCCCCATCAGAGTCCCCCTTTATATAAAGGTGTCCACATTAGAGCCCCCCTTTACATCAGGTGTCCCCATAAGTGTAACCTCACCCTTCCACCTTTATATAAGGTGTCCCCATCTGAGTCCCCCTTTATATAAAGGTGTTCCCATCAGAGTCCCCCTTTACATCAGGTGTCCCCATCAGAGTCCCCCTTTACATCAGGTGTCCCCATAAGTGTAACCTCCCCCTTCCCCCTTGTACTCACAGATCTCATGAATGCAGCTTCTCCTTTTCCTCCTTCGGTGATAAGTCACATGACAAGGGGAGAGAGGAAGGACACTTTGCCTTCACTCCTTAGTCCCAGCTGTCTATTACCCCCTGCAGGCAGGAGGGAGGAGAAAGCCTAGTCCTCCCTCCAGCAAGTGTCAGCAGCTGCTCCCTGTGACAGGAGTGAAACTGCGATCACTGAGAAGCGGCACCAACAGTGCGCCCCCCCCTCAACACAGTGCTTGGGGCGGGTTGGTGCTGCTGGTAGCACCCGCCCCCCACCCTCCGATGCGGCTCCTGGCACACACTCGCCCACGTTATTTTCACTAGCCAAATGCGAGCAGGCGAGTGGACATTTCAAGCCCTGTAATATATGTATGTAAAGCGCTGCGTAAACTATAGAAGTACCTGAAATAAATAATAATAATAACCCAAGCAGGGTGTGGATTAAGAAAACGTGGTAGAACGTGGTAGTCCTGCTACTGCACATTTGTTCTGTATGGCGGGGGCAAAATCAAATGTTAGTAGGCTGCTTCCTCTCCAGGCCGAATATTATCCATTCACAAAATGGAGTGGTTCAAGAAAGTACATCATTAACCACTTGCCCTCCTGAGGATTTACCCCCCCCCCCCCTTCCTGACCAGGCCATTTTTGTGATACAGCGCTGCGTTACTTTAACTGACAATTGCGCGGTCATGCAATGCAATTTATGTCATTGTTATCCCCCACAAATAGAGCTTTCTTTAGGTGGTATTTGATCACCTTTGTGCTTTTTATTTTTTGTGCTGTAAACAAAAAGAGAATGACAATTTTGAAAAAAAAAAAAAAAACATTTTTGATTTTTTGTTATAATACATATCCAATACAAAAGTTTTAATAATCAAGTTTCTTCATAAATTTAGGGCAAAATGTATTCTTCTCCATGTCTTTGCTAATAAAATCCCAATAATTGAATATTAATTGGTTCACGTGAACGTTATAGCGTCTACAAATGGCGGTATGGATACTGGAATTTTTATTTTAATTTTTTTTTGTACTAGTAAGGGCGGCAATCAGCGACTTATAGCGAGACTGTGGCGGGCATTCTGACACTGGGGGGGAATTAACTGCCACTGACATCCCCAGTGACAGTAATACAGTGATCAGTGCTAAGACTTGGTACTCTGATGTGAAGGGGATTGGGGGGGGGACTGAGGACTCTGATATGAAGGCAGAGTGAAAAGGTACTGAGGACGGGGAGGGGGACTTAGGACTCTGAAGTGAAGGGGGGGGAATGGGGGGTAGGGGCTCCTTAGGACTCTGATGTGAAGAGGATTGGGGGGGGACAAAAGACTCTGATATGAAGGAGATGGTGGAGGAAGGGGGTTCAGGAGGTCTCTATGTGAAGGGGGGGGGAACTGAGGACTCTGATATGGGGGGGGGGGGCTGAGGACTCAGATGTGAAGGGGATGATGCCGAGGAGGGAGAGTCTGATGTGATGTGCATGTGTGGGGGTGTCCCTGACACAACAGGAAGTGAGATTAATACTCTCCGGAGTGAGGGAAATCCCCTGTTTACAGAGTTGTCACCAGAACAGGTGTCCTCGGTGAAGGGTTTCCTTCTTGCTCCAGGGACAACTGTAACAGTTTGGGATTCCTCTCAGTGACACCAGAACATATGGGGGAGGGGGAAGGGTTGACACCAACCTGATTATCCAGGTATACGGGTCACTCAGGAGACATCTGGGAAGTCTGGGCCCTGAGGAAGGGGCCTATAGGACCCCAAAACGAGTCGGATATTTTACAGACCATAAACTGAATATTTTCCTGCCTATCTCAGCAATAAAGGGCACACAGAAAATCCGTAACTTGGGGCGGAGTGCCCTTTTATCACACAGAGGGATTGTAGGACGAGGCAGGGGATTCCATACACTCCTGAAACCCTCAGCAGAAGATCAGCCACATTGCATAACTGGAGTTGACCCAAGAGCTTGCGATCCGATCCGTTGAGCAGTGGTGCAATCTCAGGGTTTCAGGTTGGGCGGAGGAGGTGAATTCCTGGACTGCGACTTCCTCATTTCACTTCCTCATTTATAATTAACCCCTTCGCTTCCCACGCCCGGGTGACTGCTGAGCTCTGCTATGTCATATCAAGACGCTGAGTACCGCGCCACTGAACGGGTCGCCGACATGCTGAGCAACGGATTCAGATTAAAGCCCAACTCCGGCCCAACATGGAGGAAGGGTTCTAACCATGGTCAGACTTTTCCTCCACTGGGGTCTCCCTTCTCCATTGGCTGGAGTTGCGCGTTCCTTTAAGCTACGACCCCATCTCTGCATGTCAGTAACGAGCGCAAAAATCACACGCTTTCCTGACGCACACAGAAGCACTTTATGCGTCTCCTAACACGCACATGTCCACTTGCACCAAAATGCAAGGAGCGATTTTGGAAAAGGGTCAGAGACTTTGTTTTTGTGCTTCTCGTGAAGAGGGCAGCCTATTGAAATGAATGGGCCGCTCCACGCGTGACCCATGGGAATGAATGGGCCGCTCCACGCGTGACCCATGGGAATGAATGGGCCGCTCCACGCGTGACCCATGGGAATGAATGGGCCGCTCCACGCGTGACCCATGGGAATGAATGGGCCGCTCCACGCGTGACCCATGGGAATGAATGGGCCGCTCCACGCGTGACCCATGGGAATGAATGGGCCGCTCCACGCGTGACCCATGGGAATGAATGGGCCGCTCCACATATGACGCATTGAAATGAATGGGGTGCTCCACACATGATGAATGGGAATGAATGGGCTGCTCCACGCATGATGCATTGAAATGAATGGGCTGCTCCACACATGACGCATGGGAATGAATGGGCTGCTCCACACATGATGCATGGCAATGAATGGGCTGCTCCACACATGATGCATGGCAATGCACACGTGTTCCATTGCACATGCATATCATGAATTGAGCCTTAGTGTCGCAGCAACATATGTTAGCATGTGTTGCAGTGCTCTTCATTCTAAATGGCACCCCTATACACTAAGGTAATGCAGCTCCCTTGCACATGCATTGCAGCACACCACAACGCATGGCGATGCACCAGTACTTTAACTGAGCAATCCAAGCTACATGCATTGGTGCCCCGATCTGCCGCACTGAGAGGGAGCGATTGGCGGTCTGTGCCCCGATCTGCCGCACTGAGAGGGAGCGATTGTCAGTCTGAGCCCCGATCTGTCACACTGAGAAGGAGCATCTGGCGCTCTGAGACCCGATCTGTCGCACTTTGAGTGATTGGCGCTCTGAGCCCCGATCTGTCGCACTGAGAGGGAGCGATTGGCGGTCTGAGCCCCGATCTGTCGCACTTAGAGGGAGTGTCCGGCGGTCTGAGCCCCGATCTGCCGCACTGAGAGGGAGCGATTGGCGGTCCGAGCCCCGATCTGTCACCCTGAGAGGGAGCGATTGGCGGTCTGAGCCCCGATCTGTCGCCCTGAGAGGGAGCGATTGGCGGTCTGAGCCCCGATCTGTCGCACTGAGAGGGAGAGTCCGGCGGTCTGAGCCCCGATCTGTCGAACTGAGAGGGAGTGATCAGATCCATCGCCATCCACCCAAAACTGAAATATCGCCTTAAGGTGGAGCGACCAATTTTGTATTTACAGGCAATGTTTCCGATTTGTCATCAGAGGAGAAAAATAAATGCAGAACAAAAACCAAAAAAACAAAGGCAAATACTATTCATAATCCCCAAAAGTACAAAGGGTGGAGCCTATGGGGGTGAGGCACTCCAAGGTGGGGGAGGGTTAATAGATGCTTAAAGGGCCAGTCCACTCTAAACTGTCAGCTGGCTAAGGCATGAAAGGGTTAATAGATGCTTAAAGGGCCAGTCCATCCAAAAGTGTCAGCTGAGTGTCAGGGAAATTTAAAGGACCATTCCACCCAAACCTGGCACTTCATGTATGGGTGGATACCGATGAGGTGAACTGCTGGCTGACTTCTCTCGAGGACTCCAACCCTCCACAGACCCCGTCTACTAGAAGAGGCTCTCCAAATATCAACCGTCACATGACACAATACACACAGTCGTCGTTTCTTGCTTCAGTCTCGTGTCTGTAGTGCATTCGTCCACCAGCCAATCATTGTCCACCTTCTAAAATTGTCCATACACCTTACAATCTCTGTACAATCTCCCCCAGGTAATGTGATGGCCGGCCTAAAGAATCCATCCTGGCCCTTCTGCTACATACATACTGCTAGAGCTAAAGGAGATTGTACAATCAGATTGTAGAGTGTATGGTCAGCACCTTCCAATTAGATTGTAGAGTGTATGGTCAGCCCCTTCCAATCAGATTGTAGAGTGTATGGTCAGCCCCTTCCAATCAGATTGTAGAGTATATGGTCAACGCCTTCCAATCAGATTGTAGCGTGTATGGTCAGCGCCTTCCAATCAGATTGTAGAGTGTATGGTCAGCCCCTTCCAATCAGATTGTAGCGTGTATGGTCAACCCCTTCCAATCAGATTGTAGAGTGTATGGTCAACCCCTTCCAATCAGATTGTAGCGTGTATGGTCAGCACCTTCCAATCAGATTGTAGAGTGTATGGTCAACGCCTTCCAATCAGATTGTAGAGTGTATGGACAACCCCTTCCAACCAGATTGTAGAGTGTATGGTCAGCATCTTCTCTTCCTGAGGCCTCCAGAGATGGAGATTGCTGGATAGAGGTCGGTTGGATCGCCTTGCATATCTGCCAGACATTTACTGATGCCAAATCTGCCAGAGAAAACCTCACCGAACGTTACAATCTGATTGTACAATCTCCTTTAGTTCTACCAACAAGTATCTGGTGCAGAGGCCTCTCCGGATCGTATTTGATTGGATTGTCTGAGGTGTGTTCTCATATTACAATGTTTTGGTAAATCTGCAGAGATTGTATAGTGTATGGCCAGCCTTGGTATAGGGGAAATCGAATTGGATGGATTGGGTCGGTCCTCATATTACAACGTTTTAATAACATGACTTTGCTTGTACAATCAGATTGTAGCGTGTATGGCGAGCTTTACAAAGGGTCCAACAGTCTGATTATGAGAAATCTTCCCAATCATTTCTGCCGTATAAAAGTGAAAATATATTTAAAAAAAAAAAAACGTTTGTGATAAATGTCGCCCGTATGTCTCGTATTCGACAGTTTTGTTTCACTTCCTGATTTTCAAGCAAATTTCACCAACTTGGTATAAATTTCAGCAGCAAAACTGAGGAAACGCAAATCGATTATTTTACCGTTTTTCTTAAATAAACCAACAACACAAGTCTTCCGTGTCCAGGGATGCAGATCGATGACGACGGGACAGATTGGGCACCGAATATCTGCAAATATTAATACCCTCTTCTGCTCTCCTGTACAGGGGGGACTGACCATGCCCGAGGGCCCGGGGTCAGTAGGGGGCCCCATGAGATGCCCCTGGTACCTTTCATAGGCTTTTTGAGTTTGGGCAAGGACACAGGGGCCCCATGATCCCCTATTGCCCGGGGGCCCCATGAGGTGTCAGTCCGCCCCTGTATATTTCAATGTCCAATCACCTGCGGACACCCCCACACACCATCCAACAATCGATTATCGTTCTCTGATCTGATCTCATGAATATTTTTACCGGGATATTTTCAGTCTTTATCTGGAGGAACCAGGGGCGGACTGACAACTCATGGGGCCCCCGGGCAATAGGGGATCATGGGGCCCCTGTGTCCTTACCCAAACTCAAAAAAGCCTATGAAAAAGGTACCAGGGGCATCTCATGGGGCCCCCTACTGACCCCGGGCCCTCGGGCAGTGCCTGAGTGCTCGAATGATCAGTCCGCCCCTGGGAGGAACTACAAGTTCCAGGAGCCCCATCCACCCAGTGCTGAGCCTTGTAGTTCCCCTCCAGGTGAAGATCTGATTGGTGGAATAAATAATAAAGTGAAGACAATTGGGGGGGGGGGGGGGTACTCACTGATTCCAGATGCCAGCGCCTGCTCATTGGCCCACATCGCCCATTCGATCTGCCCCATGGTGGAGGAGACGATCGATCTGCAGACTGGAGACAACTTGTTACATACTATCACTTCCTTCTCTATATACAAAGAATTCCTCCCCTGGACCGCCCCCTCCACATGGACACGCCCAGTCCACACCCACCTCACTAATCCTCGCACTGTGTGATGTCACATGGAAGATCATCCAGCAAAGTCAGTATTAGTACATAAAGGGAGATGTGATCTGATCCTCCAATCATGGGAGAGGAAAGCCGGGTATATTCTGGGAGAAGTGCAGACAAAAAGTCGAACAAAAATTCTCTGAACGTTCGAATGTCATTTGCAGGTAATTCACTTTTGGAGCGAATGGACTTTACTGAACAAAAACCACATTGTTAGAAATTCATTTAGTTGAGAAACATTTCCATCCTCCTTCAGATTCTCTCATCACAGCGGTGAAAAGTAATCATTGATTTAACCCCACTAATGATCAGAGAAAAGAACGAATTTTCAGACAAAAAATTCTACTAGAGTACCCAGCTATAGAGGGAAAAACAAGGACAGTCCTGGAATATGATTGGACAGATCGCCAGATTCACAACCATTCACTACGTTGAGTGATCAGCCTTCATTGACCCCACAGACATAGACGGGGAGGGACAGTTTTGATTGGTAGAAAATATTATCAATGAGTATCTACTGTACCCCGACCCTTCCATCCCCTTCACTCCACAGCCTTCCATCTACTGTACCCTGACCCCTCCATCCCCTTCACTCCACAGCCTTCCATCTACTGTACTCCGACCCTTCCAACCCACAGCCTTCCATCTACTGTACCCCGACCCCTCCATCCCCTTCACTCCACAGCCTTCCATCTACTGTACCCCGACCCTTCCAACCCACAGCCTTCTATCTATTGTACCCCGACCCTTCCATCCAATTCAACCCACAGCCATCTACTGTACCCCGACCCTTCCATCTCCTTCCAATCCACAGCCTTCCATCTACCGTTCCCCGACCCTTACATTCCTTTCAATCCACAGCCTTCCATCTACTGTACCCCGACCCTTCCATCCCCTTCAATCCACAGCCTTCCATCTACTGTACCAAGACCGTTCCATCCCCTTCACTCCACACCCTTCCATCTACTGTACCCCGACCCTTCCAATTCCCAGCCTTCCATCTACTGTACTCCGACCCTTCCATCCCCTTCAATCCACAGCCTTCCATCTACTGTACCCCGACCCTTCCATCCCCTTCAACCCACAGCCTTCCATCTACTGTACCCCGACCCTTCTATCCCCTTCAATTCCCAGCCTTCCATCTACTGTACCCCAACCCTTCCATCCCCTTCAATTCCCAGCCTTCCATCTACTGTACCCCGACCCTTCTATCCCCGTCAATTCCCAGGCTTCCATCAACTGTACCCCGACCCTTCCATCCCCTTCAACCCACAGCCTTCCATCTACTGTACCCCAACCCTTCCATCCCCTTCAACCCACAGCCTTTCATCTACTGTACCCCGACCCTTCCATCCCCTTCAACTCCCAGCCTTCCATCTGCTGTACCCCAATCCCCTTCAATCCACAACCATTCTATCCCTTCTGTACCCCAACTCCTCCATTCCCTCTACACCCGTCTACCTACTGTACCCCGGCCCTTCCATCCCCTTCAACCCACAGCCTTCCATCTACTGTACCCCAATTCCCTCAGTCCACAGCTGTTCTATCCCTTCTGTACCCTGACTCCTCCATTCCCTTCCCTCTACACCCATCCACCTACTGTACCCCAACCCTTCCATCCCCTTCAATCCACAACCTTCCATCTACTGTACCCCAATCCCTCCATCCCCTTCAATCCACAGTCGTCCTATCCTTTCTGTACCCCAACACCTCCCTCTACACCCGTCCACCTACTGTACCCCGACCCCTTCATCCCCTTCAACCCACAACCTTCCATTTACTGTACCCCAACCCCTCCCCTCCACAGTCCTCCATCTCCTCTAGGGTGGTGCCACGGCTTTCCCCCCACCACCTCTACAGCACATGGTTGCTCAGTGGACCCTGTATAGAGATTATATCCTCTGACCGGACCTAGTGCATCGTATCTCGGTGAGCGGCCTGTGTCATGGACTGCTTTAGTACATCTTTCCCCCTGCATGCATAGCTGGCTGCTGGAATATAGCAGCGGTTGACTGGCTGGATACTGGATCATGGACTGTGCAATGAGTACCGGCGACCCTATGCAGTTCTCTAGGTCAGATCAGCTGCATTTTATATCCATGCAGGCAGGACTGGAGACACATTTTGAGGTTGCAGTTTAGGTACTGACACCGGTTTGCTAGCTGCATATAGCTCCGCTCACTACATCATGCATACTCAGCCTAGCCGCTATTAGGGATAGCACTGCAGGCTATCAGTCTTCTCACAGATATATCATGGACTGCGTCATCATCATCATCATGCTGCCACACCACCAGCTTAGAATCGTGAATTACCCATGTCAGCCATGTCTGTGATCCATTTACAACACATGTGGCATACCGGTCAGCATATATCTGTTGTTTTTTGTAGCCCATCCATCCGAGAACTCTGGATTACAGTGCATCTAGCCATATAGTGACTTTACATATATCTCACATCATGATTGTCTAACACATTGGACTGTCCCTATAATTTGTAGTAGTAGTAGCCATATGGGTGTGTATGCCTATTTTCTTCTTTTGGTTTGCATTATACCCAGACCTCTCCATTCCTTTCTTTCCAGAGCCGTCCACCTACTGTTCCCCAACCCGTCCATCCCCTTTTCTCCACAGTTGTCCAACTACTGTACCCCGACCCCTTCGTCCCCTTTCCTGCACAGCTGTCCACCTATTGTACCCCAACTCCTCCGTCCTCTTCCTTCCACAGCTTCCCACCTACTGTACCCCATCCCCTCCATCCCCTTTGCTCTACAGCTGTCCATCTACTGTACCCCAACTCCTCTGTTCCCTTCCCACCACAGCTGTCTACCTACTGTACCCAGTCCCCTCCGTCCCCTTTCCTTCACAGCCGTCCACCTACTGTACCCCATCCCCTCTGTCCCCTTTGCGCTACAGCTGTCCATCTACTGTACCCCATCCCCTCTGTCCCCTTTGCACTACAGCTGTCCATCTACTGTACCCCATCCCCTCTGTCCCCTTTGCGCTACAGCTGTCCATCTACTGTACCCCATCCCCTCTGTCCCCTTTGCGCTACAGCTGTCCATCTACTGTACCCCATCCCCTCTGTCCCCTTTGCACTACAGCTGTCCATCTACTGTACCCCATCCCCTATGTCCCCTTTGCGCTACAGCTGTCCATCTACTGTACCCCATCCCCTCTGTCCCCTTTGCGCTACAGCTGTCCATCTACTGTACCCCATCCCCTCTGTCCCCTTTGCGCTACAGCTGTCCATCTACTGTACCCCGACTCCTCTGTTCCCTTCCCACCACAGCTGTCTACCTATTGCACCCCGAATCCTCCGTCCCCTTCCCTCCACACTGTACCCCAACCCCTCCGTCCCCTTTGTGCTACAGCTGTCCATCTACTGTACCCCAACCCCTCCCTCCCCTTTTGCTCTACAGTCATCCATCTATTGCACCTTGACCCCTCCCCCTCCATCTTCGACAAAATGACTGATAGAGATCTGTAAACACATGAAAATGAATCACACATGTAGGTTACTGCACATTTCTGACTATTGTATCTAAAACAATAAAACAAAATGAAAGTAATGGTTCTTTTATTTGCATATTAAACCGGGACTTGTACAAAAATTGGCCAATAATCATTTAGAATTGAGAAAATAAATATTTGGTGATGGCCACACCCGTAATTAAAGTTCTTTTTTTTTTTATGAAGACGGCAGAAATTTCCCAGCTGCATCTCAGTGTTGACATAGCTGGGTATACAGTAACAAAGGCGGAACTTCTTGTGAATCAATAAAATGTCTTTTCGAAGGTTTCATTGTTTCCTCTTAGGTGGAGGGTTTGGGCAGCCCGTCTGCTCCTAATAGATCCAGCGAGGGGTCCTGGGATTGTGCTGGGCCTGGTCCTGGCTGCAATGTCATATAATCCACAAAGTGAAAAAAAATAAAAATCCGGAAATATATTCAGAACAATTTCAACTATGTATCTTTTCCCCAGAAAACAGACATAATACAGTTATTTATTGTCTGTAATCTATAAATTGTATCAGTGATCCTTCAATCCCACACGGGACGACATCGCAGGAAATGAAAGGAAATTGAGTTTCTTTATAAAGAGAATATTTTGAGGTTTTCTACATGTTGACTTTTATTTTCACAAATAATCACACTCCATTCTTACCTGTGTAACAATGACATAACACACTCCTCCTGGGCACACATCACCTTTGATGGCAGATGTCAGCTCCTGAGACAAGGCAGCAGAGCTCACTGGTAACCCTTTGATAAACCTACAGAGATGAGATCAAAGATGAAAGATTTAATGACAG
Organism: Staurois parvus; assembly: GCF_062004578.1. Classification (NCBI taxonomy): domain Eukaryota; kingdom Metazoa; phylum Chordata; class Amphibia; order Anura; family Ranidae; genus Staurois; species Staurois parvus. The sequence continues at coordinate 174,551 of NW_028319562.1, forward strand.
AAACACATTGGGCAATTTTTCCCCCTCTATAGGCTCACAGCACAGAGCTTTACGCAAGAATACGCATGGTTATTTTCAGGCATGTGATTATTTTTAAAATGTAATTTCTAAAAATAACTGTCTTGTTTTCAGTATCCTCCTCCTGCTGTTTTAGCTTGTTTTAGGACTATTGTGCCATAATTTAATGGCAATTACCACCTAAGGTAGATATTTCAGTGTTTCTTCCCCCTCCCACAATGGTGAGATTTCCTCCCAGTAGTTTGTGGCTCTGCCCCTCCCACAATGATGAGATTTCCCCCCAGTAGTTTGTGTCTCTGCCCCCCCCCACAATGGTGAGATTTCCTCCCAGTGGTTTGTGTCTCTGCCCCTCCCACAATGATGAGATTTCCCCCCAGTAGTTTGTGTCTCTGCTCCTCCTACAATGGTAAGATTTCCCTCTCAGTAGTTGGTGTCTTTGCCCCTCTCACAATGGTGATATTCCCCCCCTTCCCCAGTAGTTTGTGTCTCTGCCCCTCCCACAATGGTAAGATTTCCCTCCCAGTAGTTTGTGTCTCTGCCCCTCCCACAATAGTGAGATTTCCTCCCAGTAGTTTGTGTCTCTGCCCCTCCCACAATGGTGAGTTCCCCCCACCCAGCAGTCTGTGTCTCTGCCCCTCCCACAATAGTGAGATTTCCCCCCAGTAGTTTGTGTCTCTGCCCCTCCCACAATGGTAAGATTTCCCTCCCAGTAGTTTGTGTCTCTGCCCCTCCCACAATAGTGAGATTTCCTCCCAGTAGTTTGTGTCTCTGCCCCTCCCACAATGGTGAGTTCCCCCCACCCATCAGTCTGTGTCTCTGCCCCTCCCACAATAGTGAGATTTCCCTCCCAGTAGTTTGTGTCTTTGCCCCTCCCACAATGGGGAGATTTCCCTGCAGTAGTTTGTGTCTCTGCACCTCCCACAATGGTGAGATTTCCCTCGCAGTAGTTTGTGTCTCTGCCCCTCCCACAATGGGGAGATTTCCCCCCTGTAGATTGTGTCTCTGCCCCTCCCACAATGGTGAGATTTCCCTCCCAGTAGTTTGTGTCTCTGCCCCTCCCACAATGGTGAGATTTCCCTCCCAGTAGTTTGTGTCTCTGCCCCTCCCACAATGGTGAGATTTCCCTCCCAGTAGTTTGTGTCTCTGCCCCTCCCACAATGGTGAGATTTCCCTCCCAGTAGTTTGTCCTTGCTCCTCCCACAATGGGGAGATTTCCCTGCAGTCATTTGTGTCTCTGCCCCTCCCACAATAGTCAGTTTTTCCCCCGCAGTCGTTTGTGTCTCTGCCCCTTCCACTGCAATGTGTGACACCATCATTTGCAATAATTAGGCAGAAATGGGAATTCTGGTAGGCAGAGCTCACTACTGCCATATCACTCCAGCTTTATATGGAAACATCTCTACCTGATGGACAACATCTTCAGGATCTACATCATGTACAAAGCACATGGGCCAAGAGGCACATGGGCCAATTCTCCTTCATGAAGAATCATCTTTAATATTTTATTTATATTATATTTTTTATGGAGGATAGAGAAGTGGGAGGGTTCCAGCCCTCTGCAGCCACAGCAGATTCTACCCAATACTGTAGAGAAGTACAACATAGCAGCAGATCACTTGATGGTCTACAACTAGCGGTTTGAAGACATGGAACTGGATGAATCTGGTCAGTTGGATCTCCTACTGTGAATTCCTGACATAGTAAGCAGAGTTAATGGAAGAACAAGGAGACCAGCGGCCCCCATCACAGTGCTTCTCCAGAGCATGTCAGAAATTAGGGCGAGAAGATTTCATGCTTCTGTGAATTCACTGAACGCAAACTGTGTATGATGACAAAAACAAGTGTATGATCGCCGGATCTATATGTGGCAATGATATTGCAAATTCTAACCGGCTTCTGTTCTGGAGAGAATACAGACACCCTTATCTTACTGAAAAGTTTGAAAATGAGAACAAAAGGTGAGGACATGGTCGTTAATTAGTAGATCTATATTTGCAGGATGTTTGGAGTTTAAGTGACACCCAGTATTGGCTAAGATGTTAGCTTTCGAAACACAATCGCTATCTTGCCTGATGAAGAGTTTAGTGTGTTTCGAAAACTTTCATCCTTAATGTCTTCAGTTTGGCAATATTGAGTGTTACAAACCCCAGACTTCCTGCACTGATCAATGATTAACACAGTACAACCCTCCACTACTACTGCAACTTCTGCATTCCAGAACTACAAATCCCATCATCCTCCAGGACTCTCAAGGGTCTATTGCAGGCTGAGTGAGGATACAAATGATGAATCGTACTTGTAATGGTCATCTGATAGAATCCAGTACATTGTTATTAAATGGTCTTTTTTTTTTTTACAGCTTGCTGCACAGAGCTAGTCAGTCTTCAACCACATGTCCATTTCCCTCACTGATGACTGTTCCATCTACCTTAGGTGGGGTACAGGACATACCAGTTCAGCACCAAGAACTTTAAAACTGGAATTTCATGCAGAAAATCCCCAGAAGAATTCGATTATTAGACAATTCTCCCAACACTTACGGGTCTCCGTTAGATGCCGGAGGGAAGGAACGCTTTACAACTTCCACAAACTCGTTGACAGTCGGCTCCAACATGAATATGACGGCGTTAGGACCCGCATCAAAGCTATACGCTACCTGAAATCATAAGAAACAGAGAGTGAGCAAGCAAGCTGAAAAGACAGCAAAACAGCTCAAGTAAAGCAAAGAGAGTGAGCAAGAACAAAACCAAAAATTAGGCAAAAGAACGCAGGTGAGCAAAGAAAAGTGAGCAAGCATGAGCAAAAGAGAGCAAGCAAGCGAGATCAAAACAAGTGATAAAGCAAATGAGGGCAAAAGAGAGCAAATAAAGTAAAGTTAAAAAAATGAAAGAAAAAAAAGCGAACAAGCAAGTAAGCAAATAAATGAGAGCAAAATAGAGCAAGCAAGAGGCACATCAAAAGAGAGTGAGCAAGTGAGAACGAAACAGCCAGTGAGTGAGAGCACAAAACAGCAAACAGGCAATAGAGGACAGGCGAGTGAGTAAAAGTAATGAGAAAGAGATGGAGAGTTGAAGGACATTAAAGGAAGTGCAGCAACTTGGTCTACCCATAGCGAGCATTGTGGAGATGGAGGTACCTTTGTCTGCCCGTAGTGAGAAATGTACAGTGTGCAGTGCTTGGTCTACTCTTAGTGGGTGTTGTAAAGATTGCAGTAGCTTGGTCTGCCCAAAGCAGGGAGCTGTAGAGATTGCAGTACCCTGGTCTGCCTGTAGTGGGCGTTGTAGAGATTGCAATACCCTGGTCTGCCTGTAGTTGGCGTTGTAGAGATTGCAGTACCTTGATCTGCCCATAGTAAGCAATATACAGTACAAACTGCAGTACTTTGGTTTGACCATAGTGGGCAATGTGGACCCTGCAGTACCTTGAGCTGCCCATAGTAGGCAATGTAAGGACTGCAGTACCTTGGTCTGCCCATAGTGGGCATTGTAGAGACTGTAGTACAGGGGTGCTCAACCTTTTAAAGAGCCAGGGCCACTTAAAGCGGAGCTCCACCCAAAAAGTTCTGCTTTAAGGACTGCTCCCCCGCTCCCCATTAAGGATTGGCACCTTTGGGGGTGAGCAGGTACCTGAATTTGACTCCTAGGCGACCGGAAGCGGAAGGTGTCCTCCCTCCCTCCCTCCCTGTAGTCTTTTGGGACACGTGACAGGTCCCAGAAGACTACAGGACCATTCATGAAGTGCAGCGCTGCTCGCGCATGCGCAGTGGGTACCCGGCTGTGAAGCCGCAAGCTGTCACAGCTGGGTACCCACACTGAAGATGCCGGCGCCTGGAACACAGGATGGCCGGTGAAACGAGCTGCAAGGGACACACCACAGGACCGAGGGACAGGTAAGTGGCTATTTTTTAAAAGTCAGCAGCTACAGTTTTTGCAGCTGTGACTTTTATTTTTTGACAGGTGAGTGGAACTCCACTTTAAGTAATTTGGTAGCTGGTCGTGGACCACAATGAAATTAAATGGTTCAGAATTTCACATTTTTTTATTTTGAATATCATAATGATATTTTCCTCCTGAAGCCGCTGAATTCCGGCAGAGGGAGAGGAGGAGAAGTCGGCTTTCAGTGGATTCAGGAGAAAAATTGAGAGGATCAGTTCCAGTATATGCCGCCTCTCCCATCAAAGTGTAAATGTGATAGGGAGGCCATATGAGCCCCATGGAGCATGGGGTGGGGGGGGTCACCATTGCGACCCCTGATGCTACACCAGTGGTTGGGGTGTGTGGTAAAAACATATCTCAAAAATGGGGTTTAGGCTGCTAGAAAGGTCCCAGGTGCGAAGTGCACTTGGTATCACTCAGTCTGGGCCAGGAGTTGGTGCTACAAAGGAATCGTTGGATTATGCGGCTGCTGCTCCTTCTGTGGCCTTCTGCTTCCGCCACTTCTGGCGTCGGCTCAATACACTCTAAAGCTTTGGGATGGCGGATCAGCCACTCCAGATTGCGATCACTGGGTTGCCAACACCGGGCATGCGCTTCCCTGGTTTGAGGTCAAGGGCCATATCAGAGGACTCCATGGGCCACAGGTTGAGCACCCCTGCTGTAGTACCTTGGTCTGCCCATAGTGGGCAATGTAGAGATTGCAGTACCTTGGTCTTCCCTTAGTGGACAATGTACAGATTGCAGTACCTTGGTCTGCCCTTAGTGGGCAATGTAGAGATTGCAGTACCTTGGTCTTCCCTTAGTGGACAATGTAGAGATTGCAGTACCTTGGTCTTCCCTTAGTGGACAATGTACAGATTGCAGTACCTTGGTCTTCCCTTAGTGGGCAGTGTAGAGATTGCAGTACCTTGGTCTGCAGTTAGTGGGCAGTGTAGAGATTGCAGTACCTTGGTCTGCCCTTAGTGGGCAGTGTAGAGATTGCAGTACCTTGGTCTGCCCTTAGTGGGCAATGTAGAGATTGCAGTACCTTGCTCTGCCCTTAGTAGGCAGTGTAGAGATTGCAGTACCTTGGTCTGCCATTAGTGGGCAATGTAGAGATTGCAGTACCTTGGTCTGCCCTTAGTAGGCAGTGTAGAGATTGCAGTACCTTGGTCTGCCCATAGTGGGCAATGTAGAGATTGCAGTACCTTGGTCTGCTCATAGTGGTCAATGTAGAGATTGCAGTACCTTGGTCTGCCCTTAGTGGTCAATGTAGAGATTGCAGTACCTTGGTCTGCCCTTAGTGGGCAGTTTAGAGATTGCAGTACCTTGGTCTGCCCATAGTGGGCAGTGTATAGATTGCAGTACCTTGGTCTGTCCTTAGTGGGCAGTGTAGAGATTGCAGTACCTTGGTCTGCCCTTAGTGGGCAGTGTAGAGATTGCAGTACCTTGGTCTGTCCTTAGTGGGCAGTGTAGAGATTGCAATACCTTGGTCTGCCCTTAGTGGGCAGTGTAGAGATCGCAGTACTTTGGTCTGCCCTTAGTGGTCAATGTAGAGATTGCAGTACCTTGGTCTGCCCTTAGTGGTCAATGTAGAGATTGCAGTACCTTGGTCTGCCCTTAGTGGGCAGTGTAGAGATTGCAGTACCTTGGTCTGCCCTTAGTGGTCAATGTAGAGATTGCAGTACCTTGGTCTGCCCTTAGTGGGCAGTGTAGAGATTGCAGTACCTTGGTCTGCCCATAGTGGGCAGTGTAGAGATTGCAGTACCTTGGTCTGTCCTTAGTGGGCAGTGTAGAGATTGCAGTACCTTGGTCTGCCCTTAGTGGGCAGTGTAGAGATTGCAGTACCTTGGTCTGTCCTTAGTGGGCAGTGTATAGATTGCAGTACCTTGGTCTGTCCTTAGTGGGCAGTGTAGAGATTGCAATACCTTGGTCTGTCCTTAGTGGGCAGTGTAGAGATTGCAGTACCTTGGTCTGCCCTTAGTGGGCAGTGTAGAGATTGCAGTACCTTGGTCAGCCCTTAGTGGGCAGTGTAGAGATTGCAGTACCTTGGTCTGCCCTTAGTGGGCAGTGTAGAGATTGCAGTACCTTGGTCTGCCCTTAGTGAGCAGTGTAGAGATTGCAGTACCTTGGTCTGCCCTTAGTGGGCAGTGTAGAGATTGCAGTACCTTGGTCTGCCCTTAGTGGGCAGTGTAGAGATTGCAGTACCTTGGTCTGCCCGTAGTGGGCGTTGTAGCGGTGCACTAGGCCGATGATTTTCTGTGACACCTGGTTCAAGTAGAAGATTGGGGGGAAGGTGTCCAGGCACGTAGCATGGAACTGATTGCTGTCCTTCATTGTTAGCTGCCCGAAGCTTTCAAAATCCTTTTTCCTGATAGACTCGATCATCTCAGCCATTCTTCCCGGCACCACCGACTCCGCCCGTACCTGAAACAGACAGGCGGTATTTATGCAGTACTAGACTCCCCCACCCCCTCCTTCCCCACCATCTGAACATCCAGATTCATTGTATGGACCAAAGCATGTCTGGTAATGCTGAGAACGACGCACAGATTAAGTTTAGTCGCTCTGTCATGTGACCACGGACCCTACCTTGAGTAACGGGCTGGTCTCCACACTGGTCTGCATCCCGGCTGTGCTGCCAACATGCTTCTTGTCTGCGCTGGCCTGCAACATGGAACCAGATGGAATGCTCATTATATGTAAACTATGATGTCTTGTCTTCATACTGCAGGGGGCGCCATCACAGGATGGGGGGGTGATCGCTCTGCTCTTACCACCAGGATGAGGATGCGTAGTTCTGGCCAGTGAGTCTCCGCCTCCACCTGCTGCGCCAGACTGTCTTTACCATCCTGCCGCTCCCCCATCAGCCATTGGACGAAGCCTCCATGCATACTTCTGCAGGCGCTGCCGGAACCCTGCCGGGCGATCTCAGACAGCTCGCCCTCTACGCCGTACAGCTTGGCCAGGGTGTAGACTGCAGGACAGGAAACAATGTATCAGCAGGACAAGTAGGACCGCATTCCAAAGATTTGCACAATCGCATCCAACCAATACGACCTCCGCAGTCATCGTAATATAGATGTAGAACAATCAGTCCTTATTTCAGGTGTATGTTCAGCCAAATCCTGGTCCCGCCCCCCATCAACATAATTATATTTTTAAATAAAACCTTCCCATTTTCATGACATGCCTTATAGACCCAGTGATGTCAGCACTGGCTCTCTGTGTCTCTCTATGCAATGTAGGCTGATCATGGCTGGTAGGAGGGGCCGACAGGCTACTGTACATAGCTTCCTGTAAACATCACAGCAGCCTGTCCTAGAGCTCCTCTCAAGAGCCCTCAGTCCTAATGCAAGCAATGGGCTGGCTCTTGGGAAGAATTATGCAAATATCAAACTATTTTGATAGGTACATGTGGAGTGGGTGTTCCTAGACAGACTGTATTTGCATAGGCAACGCCCACATGTGATGCTGAGCCTCCACAGTTAAAGGAACCAATGAATGAAAGGGGCGAGTCAGGGAAAGTCAGGCTGGTTTGGAAGGAGCTAGATGATGCTGGACGTCCAGCCAGGAAATGAGGTGGCCTCTGACTTGTTTTAATTTGTGGATTGAATAGGGAAGGATTAGAACTTCTGTTGGGATTTTACTGCTATGTGGGGTGCCTTTGGAGAGATTCCCCCTTACTTCCTGTCCCAGTGACAACAGTTATACCGGAGAGGAAGTGAGGGAAATCCAGCAACAGGGAGTTATAGAGTAGAGGAAGGTCAGAACTGCCATCAAATGTTTCCGTTGGAGAGTTCACCTCACTTCCTGTCTGGTGAAATCACTGTCAGGACAGGAAGTGAGGGCAAATCTCTCTAAGGCCGGCCATACATGAGTCAAGAATTTTCCAACATGCCCGATCACCGAAAAGGGGAGGAACCATGAAAATCGGCCGGCGCCATTAACCCACTAACAGAGCGAAAATCGGCCGATTATTCTTAGGTCCAATTTTCGGACAAAAAAAAAAAAATCAGTCGAATTTTGACCCATGTATGACCGGCATAGATAGCAGTAAAACCCAAAATGCGAAACCTGCTCCACCCAAATCTACAAAACTGAGCCTGGACACTTTAACCTCTTCATGCCGGCCGAATGCAAATGTGCGGTCTCCCTGCATCTGGGCCTAGACGCCGAGCGGACGCACATTTGCGTTCCATTAAAAAAGAACATATGTGCTGAGAGCGCGCTCCCTGCACACATGTCCGGTGCTCACGGAAAGGTGCTGATCGAAACTTTTCCCGATCATGTGACCGCCATGACGCGCCGTCACGGCGGTCACATGACTCTAAACCCCGCCTCCCGGCTTCTGAAACTCTTAAAGGGCCAGGAGGCGCCGGCGTGAAGGGGTTAAAACCCTTTGAGGACCAGGGGACGTATTTGTCCCATGTTTTTAATTGCGTGTATCATCTGATTAAGAACTCTCTTCTTTTTTTTCGGTTTGAGTCAAAATATTAGTTCTTATCAACAAACAACAAATGGATCTGGCTTTTTGCCCATTATTTCATGAAATGGCTTAGTTACAGCAACTGAAGTGTACGAACTTTAAAAACAGAAAAATTGATTCTTTTGGCGTTCCAAAATCTTACGGTCCTCAAAGGGTTAAGGGTTGACTTCTAATATATCTGTATAGCTTTAAGAAAACACCACATTATGGCCACTAGATGGAGCTGAGGAGCATTGGAAATAAATACATCTCAGTGAGAAGATATACAACATTGTAACAATTCTAGAGAACGCTGGAGGGCAAATACATATAACCAATACTACTACAGGATCCCCCCCTCCCCCCACCAACAACCTCCTCCAATGTCCTCTAGAACTGTCACTTTGTATCTCTTCTCACTAAGCTGTAATTATTTCCTCTGATCTTCAGCTCCATCTAGTGGTCATGATGCAGTATTTTCCTGATTCACACTACGTTTGTGATATATGAACCCATCTTTACTTCTGCCCATAATATAGGAAGAGCCTTCGATTCACAACAGCTGGTGAGTTCACACAGAATGAATGTCCTCACCCTGAACTGAAAGTCTCTCCATTCCTGATGCTGATCACTGTCTGTCATACGCGGTCATCACTTTCTGAGGATTATGTGAATTCTATGACACTCTGTTGCTTGCCTCATATTACTTAACCCCTGCCTGCCCACCCCTGCGTCCCTTTAAAGTCCTGAAAGCCTGGAGGGGGTGCAAAGGATCGGCGATCATGTGGCCACTGTGATTGGCTGTCACAGAGACCACATGATCAGGAGCCAGTCCCATTGAGCATTAGTGGAGACTGATGGCTGTCTTTGACAGCTCGATCTCCGCGCTGGGAGTGTACAGCGCGCGTTCTCAGCGCAGAACCATCAGCAGACCAGTGACACACATGTGCGCTTTGTGGGTGTTCAAGATTTTTCCGCCTCCGTTTGGCGCCATCACCTTCTCTTACCCAGACAGGCGTATCCCGCGGCAGAGGACGCCAGCCCGGCGGCGGTGGGGAAATTGTTGATGGAGCAGATGTGGACTTTGTCATTGAGGATCCTGGAGACGCCATCTTCACTGCCGCTGCTCCGCCTCTTTCTCGCCAGACGACGGACTGGAAGGGGCCAATGGAGAAGAAGATCACGTTGAGCGGGATTGGAGGACGTGAGGAAGAGGAATTCGAATCAATAAAAAAATGGGGGTGAAGGTTAATGAGTTAAAGAGGAGCTCTGCAGGTAGGATCACTCACTCTCTCGCAGGCAGGACTGCAGGCGTGGGTGATTAATGTCGTCTTCCTTCCCGTTCAGCCAGATCCGGTCCTCGGTGAACTCGCGGCTGGCTGCAATGCTGGTCGTCGTCTTTAACTGAAACATTAAAAGGGGAAACATTTCTGCCATTAGCAGTGAGGGATACAATGCCAGCTGTTGCAATGTCTACTCTGATTGGCTGCTGGATGACACAGACTGGAACAGAAGTCATGCTCTGTGTACCGCCATTGAGAGGTGCAATGTATTATAGGGTGTGGAGGAGGGGCGTTCTTTATCTCGGAGTATCCCAGATTCCGGAAACCCCAAAATGTGCCGGACTATAATGAGGTAAAGCTTCCTACTGCACTATCAGTGCCCCCTACCATACACCACACCAAACACTGTACACCCTACCATACATCCCACCACACCATACCATACCCCCTACCATACATCCCACCACACCAAACACTGTACACCCTACTATACATCCCACCATACCCCCTACCATACATCCCACCACACCAAACACTGTACACCCTACTATACATCCCACCATACCCCCTACCATACATACCACCACACCATACCATACCTCCTACCATACACCACACCATACCAAACACTGTACACCCTACTATACATCCCACCACACCATACACCCTACCATACATCCCACCACACCATACCATACCCCCTGCCATACATCCCACCACACCATACCATACCCCCTACTATACCATACATCCCACCACACCATACCATACCCCCTACTATACATCCCACCACACCATTCACCCTACCATACATCCCACCACACCATACCATACCCCCTACCATACATTCCAACACACCATACACCCTACCATACATCCCACCACACCATACCATACCCCCTACCATACATTCCAACACACCATACACCCTACCATACATCCCACCACACCATACCATACCCCCTACCATACATTCCAACACACCATACCCCCTACTATACATCCCACCACACCATTCACCCTACATCCCACCACACCATACCATACCCCCTACTATACATCCCACCACACCATACATCCCACCACACCATACCATACCCCCTACTATACATCCCACCACACCATTCACCCTACCATACATCCCACCACACCATACCATACCCCCTACCATACATTCCAACACACCATACACCCTACCATACATCCCACCACACCATACCATACCCCCTACTATACATCCCACCACACCATTCACCCTACATCCCACCACACCATTCACCCTACCATACATCCCACCACACCATACACCCTACCATACATCCCACCACACCCTACCACACTATACACCCCACCATACAACATACCATACACCACAACATACATCTACCATACACTGTATACCTTACCATACCATAGACCACACCATACACCCTACCATACCATAAAGCACATCACATCATACACCTACCATACACAATAACTCACACAACACACCACATCATATCATATCATACACCAGCCAATGACTTGTTCTCTTAATGAAGATCACGGACCTGATCCTGGTGGAGGGTGACGCTGAGAGAAGAGTTGATGGGGAGGATGAGCTCCTCATTGCGCTTTCCCCCTGGAACACAAATTCAGTGTAATGATTAATTATACAAGATGGACCCATGGGGACCGTCAGAGCACTGTAACCCACAGCAACCCCATCCCTCTATCAGGACACCGAACAATGAATTTTGATTGGTTGGAACTGACTCCACCCCAACAGTTTTTCTTCAAAGTACTCTGTCATCCTGCTGTAGAAGCTGCAGGTTTTCTGGAGACCCCCAATGTGAAGCCTTTGATTCCTCAAGTCAGGAATTCACAAATCTATCAAAGCCTTTCTCCAGTCTATCCCCTGACCAATCACAAGGAGAGTTTTCAAACCCCCTACTAACCCCACCCCCCCCACACAAATAAGGGAGAAATCAAATGGTGGGGCACAGCTCAGCGTAAGCAGGAGGCGGAGGAGGGGAGCTGCATTTTCGTGCTGACTGAGGCACTGTTAAAGGCCTGCTGGATCAGGGAGAATGCACATATGCAGTATGTACACCCCTTGAAATTTTCCACATTTTGTCCTGTTACAACCAAAAACATAAATGTATTTTATTGGGACTTTATGTGATAGACCAACACAAAGTCACATAATTGTGAAGTGGAAGGAAAATGATAAATGGTTTTCAACATATTTTACAAACAAATATCTGAAAAGTGTGATGTGCATTTGTATGCAGCCCCCTTTACTCTGATACCCCTAACTAAAGTGCAGTGGAACCAATTACCTTCAGAAATCACATAATTAGTAAATAGAGTCCATGTGGGTGTAATTTAGTCTCAGTATAAATACAGCTGTTCTGTGAAGCCCTCAGAGGTTTGTTAGAGAACATTAATCAACAAACAGCATCATGAAGGCCAAGGAACACACCAGACAGGTCAGGGATAAAGCTGTGGAGAAGTTTAAAGCAGGGTAAGGTTATAAAAATATATCCCAAGCTTTGAACATCTCACGAAGCACTGTTCAATCCATCATCTGAAAATGGAAAGAGTACGGCACAACTGCAAACCTACCAAGACATAGCCGTCCACCTAAACTGACAGGCCAGGCAAGTAGAGCGTTCATCAGAGAAGCAGCCAAGAGCCCCATGGGAACTCTGGAGGAGCTGCAGAGATCCACAGCTCAGGTGGGAGAATCTGTCCACAGGACAACTATTAGTCGTGCGCTCCACAAATCTGGCCTTTATGGAAGAGTGGCAAAAGAAAGCCATTGTTGAAAGAAAGCCATAAGAAGTCCCGTTGGCAGTTTGCAGGAAGCCATGTGGAGGACACAGCAAACATGTGGAAGAAGGAGCTCTGGTCAGATGAGACCAAAATTGAACTTTTTGGCCTAAAAGCAAAACACTGTGTGGCGGAAAACTAACACTGCACATCACTCTGAACACACCATCCCCACCGTGAAACATGGTGGTGGCAGTATCATGCTGAGGGGGATGCGTTTCTTCAGCAAAGACAGGAAAGCTGGTCAGAGTTGATGGGAAGATGGATGGAGCCAAATACAGGGCAATCTTAGAAGAAAACCTGTTAGAGTCTGCAAAACAATTGAGACTGGGGCAGAGGTTCACCTTCCAGCAGGACAACGACCCGAAGCATCCAACCAGAGCTACAATGGAATGGTTTAGATCAAAGCATATTCATGTCTTAGAATGGCCCAGTCACAGTCCAGACCTAAATCCAATGGAGAATCTGTAGCAAGACTTAAAAAGTGCTGTTCCCAGACGCTCTCCATCCAATCTGACAGAGCTTGAGCGATTCTGCAAAGAAGAATGGGCAGAAATGTCCCTCTCTAGATGTACAAAGCTGGTAGAGACATCCCCAAAAAGACTTGCAGCTGGAATTGCAGCGAACGGGGGTCCTACAAAGTATTGACTCCGGGGGGCTGAATACAAATGCACAGCACACTTTGCAGATATATATTTGTAAAAAAATTTTAAAACCATTTATCATTTTCCTTCCACTTCACAATTATGTGTCACTTTGTTTTGGTCTGTCACATCAAATCCCAATAAAATATATTGACGTTTTTTGGTTGTAACATGACGAAATGTAGAAAATTTCAGGGGGTATGAATACTTTTTCAAAGCACTGTATGGCTGTCTGACCCAGAAGGTTGATTTATTGTTGTTATCATACCATCTATCCTGACCCCACCAACTCACAGTATTTGATGACAGCGATGTTTACGGGAGCTGTGCACGTCACCTTCCTCATCTTCAGCGGGATGCTGGAGGAGAAGACAAGAAGAAAACGGTGATGGAGACATGGCAACTGAAGGAGGGTGCAGAATGGAGGATCATGGAAAACAATGTCTGAGAACCTGGCTTTGTCCTCTTCCCACCAATTGATGGATCATATATATGTATATACCTGTATACAGACATCTCATCATATACATTACAGGGACAATACATGATGTACAGAGGAACAGAGAATAGATTACCGGTAATGACCGATCCATACCAGGACCGATCACTAACCAATGACATCATACATAGACAGATCACATGTATACTGTACACACTGCACCCCGTACATTGTACAGCCCGATCACTGCTACATAGAGAAATATATATAGAAGGATACATTGTATCAGTATAGGTTATAATATATACAATATATCATTATGAGATCTATATATAGAGTACGATGTATCGGTATCAGATCTATATATAGGGTACGATGCATCGGTATCAGATCTATATATAGGGTACGATGTATCGGTCTCAGATCTATATACAGGGTACGATGTATCGGTATGAGATCTATATATAGGGTACGATTTATCGGTATGAGATCTATATATAGGGTACGATGCATCGGTATCAGATCTATATATAGGGTACGATGTATCGGTATCAGATCTATATATAGGGTACGATGTATCGGTATCAGATCTATATATAGGGTACGATGTATCGGTATCAGATCTATATATAGGGTACGATGTATCGGTATCAGATCTATATATAGGGTACGATGTATCGGTCTCAGATCTATATATAGGGTACGATGTATCGGTATCAGATCTATATATAGGGTACGATGTATCGGTATCAGATCTATATATAGGGTACGATGTATCGGTATCAGATCTATATATAGGGTACGATGTATCGGTATCAGATCTATATATAGGGTACGATGTATCGGTATCAGATCTATATATAGGGTACGATGTATCGGTATCAGATCTATATATAGGGTACGATGTATCGGTATCAGATCTATATATAGGGTACGATGTATCGGTATCAGATCTATATATAGGGTACGATGTATCGGTATCAGATCTATATATAGGGTACGATGCATCGGTATCAGATCTATATATAGGGTACGATGTATCGGTTTCAGATCTATATATAGGGTACGATGCATCGGTATCAGATCTATATATAGGGTACGATGTATCGGTATCAGATCTATATATAGGGTACGATGTATCGGTATCAGATCTATATATAGGGTACGATGTATCGGTATCAGATCTATATATAGGGTACGATGCATCGGTATCAGATCTATATATAGGGTACGATGCATCGGTATCAGATCTATATATAGGGTACGATGTATCGGTATGAGATCTATATATAGGGTACGATGTATAAAAGTACAGAGCACTCATGCTGCGCCACCTGACCAGTATTACAGATAGAACAATGTACAACAGACCAGATACTCCCTGAATGGTATATATCTATCAGTATTAGGTACATACAGTCTGTATTATTATACTAATATATCAGCATGAGTTATGTGTTCTATACATGGTGTCGGTATGAGGTGTATGCAGTGTACATGGTGTCAGCGAGGTGTATGCAGTGTACATGGTGTCAGCGAGGTGTATGCAATGTACATGGTGTCAGCGTGAGGTGTATGCCGTATACATGGTGTCAGTGAGGTGTATACAGAATACATGGTGTCAGGTGTATACATGGTGTCAGTGAGGTGTATGCCGTATACATGGTGTCAGTGAGGTGTATACAGAATACATGGTGTCAGGTGTATACATGGTGTCAGTGAGGTGTATGCAGTATACATGGTGTCAGTGAGGTGTATGCAGTATACATGGTGTCAGTGAGGTGTATGCAGTATACATGGTGTCAGTGAGGTGTATGCCGTATACATGGTGTCAGTGAGGTGTATACAGAATACATGGTGTCAGGTGTATACATGGTGTCAGTGAGGTGTATGCAGTATACATGGTGTCAGGTGTATACATGGTGTCAGTGAGGTGTATGCAGTATACATGGTGTCAGTGAGGTGTATGCAGTATACATGGTGTCAGTGAGGTGTATGCAGTATACATGGTGTCAGTGGGCATCTCTCACCTCTCTGGGTCCTCTACTGTCTCCACTCACTCTTAGCTCCCACTCTCCTCTCCTCCTGACCCCGCCCCCGTCCTATTCTGTACAACCAGTAGCAGCCAATCCCCACTTACACCCCGCCTACTCCCCGCCCTCACCTCACATAATCACCCAATAGAGATCATCGGAAGATTGAAGCATGAGAGGAACTAACTCCGCCCGGAACCCGAAACTGGAGGGGTGTGCTGACCGGGGCGCTCTCAGTGAGACACAACACCCGCCCTCTATAAGGGGAGGACATTACACGGTGCACAGATGAGTGTTTGTGGATGAGAGATGCTGTGAGCGGTTGTGCTGGGCGATGATATTCTCCGTACATAGCGCTCACCTATACTGTCCTGCTGTACAGAGCACACTGAACCATACACAGCAGTCTCTGTGCCAGAGGAGCTTACACTCTAATGTCTCTTAGATTGTAAGCTCCCAGGATCAGGCCCTCCTCACCCTCTTCTATTGAACTGTATTGTTGCTGTATTGTCTCCCTTTATATTGTAGAGTGCTGAGCAAACTGCTGGCGCTATATAAATCCTGTATAATAATGTCCCCACAGCCACACTTATTATTACATGTGTATTGATAATTGATAAATATAATTATTGATAATTGATAAGTTATTGGTATGTGGACTGCTCCATAATACAGAAAATGTAATTCTCTGATTTCATCAGCAGATGGCGCCATAGGCCTGTATCTAAAGTCTCATTCACCGATCTCACCAGCAGACGGCGCTGTAGATCCTGTGTATTTCTGTTGTCGCTCAGCTGTCAGGCTGTCCTTGTTGAGTACACGCAATGATGTGGACTCAGCTGTATTGATGACAATCATTGTTGGAAAAATAAACAATGTGATAAATATCGGTGATAACAGACCTATTGATCATTTATTTGCAACCAAAATATTATTTGTTTCCAGTGTTGATATGGATCTGACAGCCCTTTATGTGCGACATGGAGGCGTTCACTTCCCAGCACCATAGGAGCTCACAATCACCCCGCTACATCCACACTGGAGGAGTTTCAGTCCATTTTTCTCAATATTATCCATTCTGTGTACATGTAATAAGTGATTATTTCCTATGATTTCCAGCGCCATCTAATGGTCATAATGTGGTATTTTTCCAAACCACTCTATTTTTCATGAATTAAATTGTTACTAAACCCAGCAACCTGCATTCACTATATCTGGTCTCACAGGACCCTGCATTCACTATATCTGGTCTCCCTAGACCCTGCATTCACTATATTTGGTCTCCCAGCACCCTGCATTCACTATATCTGGTCTCCCCGGATCCTGCATTCACTATATCTGGTCTCCCCGGACCCTGCATTCACTATATCTGGTCTCCCCGGACCCTGCATTCACTATATCTGGTCTCCCCGGACCCTGCATTCACTATATCTGGTCTCCCAGGACCCTGCATTCACTATATCTGGTCTCCCAGCACCCTGCATTCACTATATCTGGTCTCCCCAGACCCTGCATTCACTATAGTCTCCCCAGACCCTGCATTCACTATATCTGGTCTCCCCGGACCCTGCATTCACTATATCCGGTCTCCCCGGACCCTGCATTCACTATATCTGGTCTCCCTGTATTCACTATATCTAAGTGAAATAATAATACGTATAACACTAATAATAATATTAATAACAACAATACTACTAATACTGATGATGATGATAATAATAATGACAACAATACTTCTGCTCTACTACTACTAATGATATGATGATGATTACAGTTGCAAGAAAAAGTATGTGAACCCCTTGGGATTACGTGGAGTTTTGCATGAATTGGGCATAAAATGTGCTCTGAACGTCATCTAAGTCACAACAATAGAAGAACACAGTCTGCTGAACATAATACTACACAAACATTAGATGTTGCCATGGTTTAATTGCACATAACATGTAAACATTCACAGTGCAGGGAGGAAAAAGTATGTGAACCTTTGGACTTAATAACTGGTTGACCCTCCTTTGGCAGCAATACCCTCAACCAAACGTTTCCTGTAGTTGCAGATCAGACCTGCACAACGATCTGGAGTCATTTTGGACCACTCCTCTTCACAAAACTGTTTCAGTGTAGCAGTATTCTTGGGATGTCTGGTGTGAATCGCTCTCTTAAGGTCATGCCACAGCATTTCAATCGGGTTGAGGTCAGGACTCTGACTGGGCCACTCCAGAAGGCGTATTCTGTGCTGTTGCAGCCATTGTTTTGTTGAATGACTTGTATGCTTTGGGTCATTGTCCTGTTGTATCACCCATCCTCTGCGGAGCTTCAGTTGGCGGACAGATGGTCGTACGTTTTCCTGCAAAATGCCTTGATAAACTCTGGAATTCATTTTCCCATCAATGACAACAATCTGTCCAGGCAGTGAGGCAGCAAAGCAGCCCCAAACCATGATGCTCCCTCCGCCATGTTTCACAGTGGGGATGAGGTTTTGATGTTGGCGTGCTGTGCCTTTTTTTCTCCACACATAGTGTTGTGTGTTCTTCCCAAACAACTCAATCTTGGTTTCATCTGCCCACAGTATATTTTGCCAGTAGTGCTGTGGAACATCCAGGTGCTCTTTTGCAAACTTCAAACGTGCTGCAATATTCTTTTTGGACAGCAATGGCTTCCTCCGTGGTGTCCTCCCATGTACTACATTCTTGTTTAATGTTTTCCTTATTGTAGATGTGTCAACAAAAATGTTAGCATGTGCCAGAGATTTCTGTAGGTCTTTAGCTGACACTCTGGGATTCTTCTTTACCTTATGCAGCATTCTGCACTGTGCTCTTGCAGTCATTTTTACAGGACGACCACGCCTAGGGAGAGTAGCAACAGTGCTAAACTTTCTCCATTTGTAGACAGTCTGTCTTACCGTGGACACATGAACATCAAGGCTTTTGGAGAAACTTTTGTAACCCTTTCCAGCTTCATGCAAGTCAACAATTCTTGATCGTAGGTCTTCTGAGAGCTCTTTTCTGTGAGGCATGGTTCACATCAGACAGTGCTTCTTGAAACCAGTAAACCCAAAACAGGTGTGTGTTTTTTAAGGGCAGTACAGCTGTCAGCAACACATCCAATATCATCACACTGATTGGAGTCAAGGTTGGCTCACTCCTGGCTCCAATTAGCTCTGGGAGAAGTCATTAAGCTAGGGCTTCACATACTTTTTCCTCCCTGCACTGTGAATGTTTACATGTTATGTGCAATTAAACCATGGCAACATCTAATGTTTGTGTAGTATTATGTTCAGCAGACTGTGTTCTTCTATTGTTGTGACTTAGATGACGTTCAGAGCACATTTTATGCCCAATTCATGCAAAACTCCACGTAATCCCAAGGGGTTCACATACTTTTTCTTGCAACTGTATAAAAAAATATTGATAATAACAATAATAATAGTAACAAGTTAAACAAATACTACTACTAATAATAATAATGATGATAATAATAATACGTATAATACTAATAATATTAATAACAACAATACTACTAATACTGATGATGATAATAATAATGACAACAATACTTCTGCTCTACTACTACTAAGGATATGATGATGATAAAAAAAATATTGATAATAACAACAATAATACCAAGTTATACAATTACTACTACTACTATTAATAATGATGATGATGATAATAATAACAGCAACTATACTACTGCTAATATTAATATAATGATGATGACGATAATATGAATAACAGCAACCACAACAATACTACAATTACTACTCCTACTACTAATAATAATCATACAAATAATAATAATAAATATACAAATAATATTGGCAGTGATTCCTCCCATGGTGGTTATCAATGGATGGGCGGAATATTCCCACAATACATCATGGCCGATCGCTGACACTCAGTGATATACAGACCGCCATAATGATCTCCTATCACAGACTATAAATAATAATGTGAGCGGATATCACCGCTGTTCCAGCAATTCATCTCCACTCTGAACTGACTGTATAGAGCTGATAAGTCCAGATATGATGATAACATCTCAGAGAACTCCAGAGTAGAACACAAAACACGGAGGGCCGGTTCACACCAGAATCTCACACGAATGAGCTCCACGTTCCCGTGCGATTCCTGTGCTTTCCCCTGCAGTGCGATTTTGCAGCCCATTCACCTGATTGCACTGGAACGCACATATAGTGGCGCATGCACTACTTTTGAAGAACTCCCCACACCAAATTGCATGCTACTACCGTACTATGTGTTCCCATGTCAGCAAATGCACTTACAATCTGCATTAGGGGTGCCATGGGCAAATGTATTGGCACCTGCAGCAGATTGCAAAGGCAGTGCGTTTTGAACGCGGTGTGGGAAACGCACCTTTCCTGCACTGTGTTCTGGTGTGAGCCAGTCAGTATGACTTCCAGACATCTGTCTTTATATTATCCCCCCCGCACAGCACAAATCAAACCCTGCACTGCAATATATTAAGATCCCATTTACTTCTTTGCGGTGTATTTATGTCGCACGTTAACAAGCATTGTGTTACAGCAGCCCATGGAAGTGAATAGGCTGCCATTCCTCCCTGATGGGCCAAATTCCTTTTTTGTAAAGGAGCACAACCACCATACATTAGTGCCTTAGTGTGCATGGAATGTATGTAACATGCATTGATAAGTGTCGGGGTAATGCCATCTTCACCATAATACAAACGCACAAATGGATCCTGAATAATGATGCCATTTGAGGCTAGGTTCACACCTGTGCAGGTTACATTTGAGACGTTTTTGAGTTGCGTTTTTGATGCGTTTTGCTGGGGGGTTTTTTGTTTTAAATTTTTCTTGTTGCTTGGCGGATTTAAAATGCAAAATGCAGCAAAAACACAATTCATGCTTTTCTGCAGCGTTTCCATTGAAGTCTATAGAACCAAAAATGCAACTTTTTGCATTCAAAAAAGTCCCTGACCCTTTCCAAAAAACGTACCGGGTGAAAACGCTCAGATGTGAACCTGTCCCATAGGAAATCATGTTAAATGGACTGAACTGCGTTTCTGCAAAACGCTGTAGAAAACGCTAAGGTGTGAACATAGGGTTTAACTGTTTCAGGCACTGGGGACTGGAAGGCGAGGTGTTAACTTACAGCAGGAGTGGTGCTGTAGGAGGAGCTCAGCGAGAGCAAAGATGGCGATGGCAAATGAGCAGCGCAGTACGCAGCAATGAAGTATACAGTATATGTGTAATGCCGATCCTTGGTGCAATAAATCAGACGCCGCGTGCCGCGTTCTCTACTCAGTTGCTCATAAATTCTTATTAGAGCCAGGAACGGGCGTTTTTGGTTGGCTCTGAGGAAGAGGCAAGTCCCTGAAATGCGTTAGCCTGTTGGAAGTCCATGGCTCCCATTGCAGATGGACATGTAGTATGGATTGGACAGAACTGTTCTTTATGATGCGCCTTTGACATTTATGTCATTTGTGAGTATGATACCTATTTTTATTATTCCAATAAATGTTTTTTACGGTAATGGCTGGTGCGCCCTCAATTTGTTTTCTTTATATCCAGTGCATTTGGACTACCCCGGTCCGTTGAGGGCAGCAAGGAGTGTACATTCCAGGACATCCGAGATGTAGCCATAGCCCAAGCTGAGTCCATCCCCAAGTGCAGGAGTATTTGAGTTGTTTGTTTTTGGTTTTTCTATACATGTGCGTTGAATAACAATGCAATATAATACATGTATACTGTGTGTTGCAGCAAGGTACATTAAAATGCAAGGGCCCATTCATATTCAAGCATTCTATTGCATGGCAGCCATTTATTATTAATGGGCTGCAAGTGCACTACAATCAATGAGCGCACATGACCCTTTTCTAAGAAATGCAGCGCACCGCAGGTACAGTATATGCATTGAGGAGTGCCACAGTGCATTTGGCTCTACTGTACAGTGAGTTGGGGTTCTGGTCACATTGAATGTCACCACAAAGCACTGTACATAGAGCAAGTGTGTTGCCATGTGTTGTGCCAATCTGGGGCGGACTGACCATTTGAGCACTCGGGCACTGCCCGAGGGCCTGGGGTCAGTAGGGGGCCCCATGAAATGCCCCTGGTAACTTTTATAGGCCTTTTTGGGTGTGCATTGAGTGTGGGCAAGGGCACAGGGGCCCCATGATCCCCTATTGCCTGGGGGCCCTATGAGTTGTCAGTCCGCCCCTGGTGCCAGCCCATGTTAATATTGTGCGCATTTTAGCAAGCAATGCTAGTGTGTGTGGATGGACCCTCAACAAGTGTGGATGGACCCTCAACAAGTGTGGATGGACCTTCAAGTGTGGATGGACCCTCAACAAGTGTGGATGGACCCTCAACAAGTGTGGATGGACCCTCAACAAGTGTGGATGGACCTTCAAGTGTGGATGGACCCTCAACAAGTGTGGACGGACCCTCAACAAGTGTGGATGGACCCTAATCAAGTGTGGATGGACCTTCAACAAGTGTGGATGGACCCTCAACAAGTGCGGATGGACCTTCAACAAGTGTGGATGGACCTTCAACAAGTGTGGACGGACCCTCAACAAGTGTGGACGGACCCTCAAAAAGTGTGGACGGACCCTCAACAAGTGTGCATGGACCCTCAACAAGTGTGGATGGACCCTCAACAAGTGTGGATGGACCCTCAACAAGTGTGGACGGACCCTCAACAAGTGAGGATGGACCCTAATCAAGTGTGGATGGACCCTAATCAAGTGTGGATGGACCCTAAACAAGTGTGGACGGACCTTCAACAAGTGTGGACGGACCCTCAACAAGTGTCGACGGACCCTCAACAAGTGTGGACGGACCCTCAACAAGTGTTGACGGACCCTCAACAAGTGTGGACGGACCCTCAACAAGTGTGGACGGACCCTCAACAAGTGTGGATGGACCTTCAACAAGTGTGGATGGACCCTCAGCAAGTGTGGATGGACCCTCAACAAGTATGGATGGACCTTCAACAAGTGTGGATGGACCCTCAACAAATGTGGATGGACCCTCAACAAGTGTGGATGGACTCTCAACAAGTGTGGATGGACTCTCAACATTTTCTGTTTTAGATCTTGGCTTCACTGGATGACACCTCTTTAGTATGTGACACCCATCCCAATCAGTCATGCCTCTGCCTGTGATAAGTGACACCACTGAAGCAGGTCACTATCCATTGAAAGGAATGGAATGCTCAGCCCAGCACATTGCTCAAAGGGTTCCAAGGGTTGCTTTGTGCTTCTCTGCAGGCTGCAGTTCCCAGGATTTAATGATCATCAGATTTATTGATTTATATCGGCTCCGGTGTCAGCAGCAGGTGATAAGATGAAGTTATGGGTGGAGGTCAGGACAATAAACCTCAAAAAATCTCAAGGAAGGAATGGACAGTGACAGATTACCACCCGTGAGAAAGATTCACCTTCCAGCACAGATAACCATGCATCCATCTTCCTAGAGATATATAGATGGGGAGGGGCTTCGGGAATAAGGCAATCACATTCTATAAACCATGATCCTGTATATAGTCCATCATTATAGAGGGTTCCTCATTATCTGTGTGAGCTTTGCTTCCTATATACTACTTTTGCACAGTGATCCTGCTTGACTGTTCCTCGTTGTTAGTTCCAGTTCAGGACAACTGAGGTGAAAGGAGGTTTGCTTTAAAGTGGAACTCCGGGAAAACAGATGAAATACATATAAGGGAGATGGTTTACCTGCCAGAGGAGTTGTATCACTGCCCATCCAGTCCTGAGATTTACACAGCTCTGCCACAAGGCACAGCCCTGTCTGGCAGAGCAGGAGTCCCAATTTTTCGCTGCTGCAGTTCGGTAAGGCTTGGTTCAGACCTATGCCTACATGTTTGCGCATGCATGTCACAGGTAGGGTAGCCCATTCATTTCAATGTGCTGCACCATCCATGAGAAATGCAGGGAAAGAAATACCCTGACACCTTTTGTTAAAATAGTGCCACACCAAACTGCATGGTGCTGAGACTCAATGTGGTTTGGCGCTCTTGAAACGCAAATTAGTGGCACCCCCATGCATCTGCTAATGAGCAGCGGGTTTCTGCGTGGGTCGGGAACACAACATGATTTTGCACACATCCCTGACACACGCAGATCTGAACCAAGCCTAACAGAGGTTTAGTCTCTCCCTCAGCCTGTGATTGGACAGTAACAGTTGAAGCAGTAGACTGATGAGCTCATCTGTCTGTCACTCTGCTCTCTCCTCCTATTGGCATACTTCTTGCACTGTAGCAAAACTGATTGGCTCTTGGATGCACCTGGAGTGCCAACGCTGCAACCAATCAGGAGACGACACTGCTGATTTGCACCGTCTTCTATTAAAAAGCGACATGTGGTTTGGCGTTCCAGCATTTTATAGCTGTGCTTCAACTGAACTCCCCCACCCCCCCCAGCTGCAGTACTCACCTGAGCCCTCCATGCCTGCTTCCAGCCTCTGGGTCCCCTGTGTTCCCAGTGTGTCCAGTGTTTTCATGTACTCTCCCAGTTCACGTGTCATTTAATGACTACAGTGACTCCAAGTGTGCTCTGAACCCCAAAAATGTCTAATGACTTCAGTGCACCCAGCAACTCCAAGTATGCTCCCAGGTCACATGGCAGCCAGTGACCCCAGTGTGCCCAGTGACTCCAAGTACACTTCCAGTCTATGTGTCATCTAATGACTCCAGTGTGCCTAGTGGGTCTAAGCAGGGTTGTCTTAATGCACAGGCACCCCTGGGCACTGCCCAGGAGCCCCCGGTGCATGACTACCCCAAGATAATCTTGCATTACATCATACTTGTCAACTATCCCGGATTTGCCAGGACAGTCATGCTTTTTACTAAGCTGTCCCGGGATGGCCCGGGCAACATCCCAGAACCTGTACTGTGCCCTCCTGACTCTCCCTGTACTGTGCCCTCCTGACTCTCCCTGTACTGTGCCCTCCTGACTCTCCCTATGCTGTGTCCTCCTGACTCCCCCTGTCTCCCCCTGTACTGTGCCCTCCTGACTCCCCCTGTACTGTGCCCTCCTGACTCCCCCTGTACTGTGCCCTCCTGACTCCCCCTGTACTGTGCCCTCCTGACTCCCCTGTACTGTGCCCTCCTGACTCCCCCTGTACTGTGCCCTCCTGACCCCCCCTGTACTGTGCCCTCCTGAGTCTCCCTGTACTGTGCCCTCCTGACTCTCCCTGTACTGCGCCCTCCTGACTCTCCCTGTACTGTGCCCTCCTGACTCCCCCTGTACTGTGCCCTCCTGACTCCCCCTGTACTGTGCCCTCCTGACTCTCCCTGTACTGTGCCCTCCTGACTCCCCCTGTACTGTGCCCTCCTGACCCCCCCTGTACTGTGTCCTCCTGAGTCTCCCTGTACTGTGCCCTCCTGAGTCTCCCTGTACTGTGCCCTCCTGACCCCCCCTGTACTGTGCCCTCCTGACTCTCCCTGTATTGTGCCCTTCTGACTCTCCCTGTACTTTGCCCTCCTGACTCTCCCTGTACTGTGCCCTCCTGACTCCCCCTGTACTGTGCCCTCCTGACTCCCCCTGTACTGTGCCCTCCTGACTCTCCCTGTACTGTGCCCTCCTGACTCCCCCTGTACTGCGTCCTCCTGACTCTCCCTGTACTGCGCCCTCCTGACTCCCCCTGTACTGTGCCCTCCTGACTCCCCCTGTACTGTGTCCTCCTGACTCTCCCTGTACTGCGCCCTCCTGACTCTCCCTGTACTGTGCCCTCCTGACTCTCCCTGTACTGTGCCCTCCTGACTCTCCCTGTACTGTGCTCTCCTGACTCTCCCTGTACTGTGCCCTCCTGACTCCCCCTGTACTGTGCCCTCCTGACTCCCCCTGTACTGTGCCCTCCTGACTCTCCCTGTACTGTGCCCTCCTGACTCCCCCTGTACTGCGTCCTCCTGACTCTCCCTGTACTGCGCCCTCCTGACTCTCCCTGTACTGTGCCCTCCTGACTCCCCCTGTACTGTGC
Source organism: Staurois parvus (assembly GCF_062004578.1). Lineage (NCBI taxonomy): Eukaryota > Metazoa > Chordata > Amphibia > Anura > Ranidae > Staurois > Staurois parvus. Next base: position 200,146 of record NW_028319562.1, read on the forward strand.
CCTCCTGACTCCCCCTGTAATGCGCCCTCCTGACTCTCCCTGTACTGTGCCCTCCTGACTCTCCCTGTACTGTGCCCTCCTGACTCTCTCTGTACTGTGCCCTCCTGACTCCCCCTGTACTGTGCCCTCCTGACTCTCTCTGTACTGTGCCCTCCTGACTCCCCCTGTACTGTGCCCTCCTGACTCTCCCTGTACTGTGCCCTCCTGACTCCCCCTGTACTGTGCCCTCCTGACTCCCCCTGTACTGTGTCCTCCTGACTCTCCCTGTACTGCGCCCTCCTGACTCTCCCTGTACTGTGCCCTCCTGACTCCCCCTGTACTGTGCCCTCCTGACTCTCCCTGTGCTGTGTCCTCCTGACTCCCCCTGTCTCCCCCTGTACTGTGCCCTCCTGACTCCCCCTGTACTGTGCCCTCCTGACTCCCCCTGTACTGTGCCCTCCTGACTCCCCCTGTACTGCGCCCTCCTGACTCTCCCTGTACTGTGCCCTCCTGACTCCCCCTGTACTGTGCCCTCCTGACTCTCCCTGTGCTGTGTCCTCCTGACTCCCCCTGTCTCCCCCTGTACTGTGCCCTCCTGACTCCCCCTGTACTGTGCCCTCCTGACTCCCCCTGTACTGTGCCCTCCTGACTCCCCCTGTACTGCGCCCTCCTGACTCTCCCTGTACTGTGCCCTCCTGACTCCCCCTGTACTGTGCCCTCCTGACTCCCCCTGTACTGTGCCCTCCTGACTCCCCCTGTACTGTGCCCTCCTGACTCCCCCTGTACTGCGCCCTCCTGACTCTCCCTGTACTGTGCCCTCCTGACCCCCCCTGTACTGTGCCCTCCTGACTCCCCCTGTACTGTGCCCTCCTGACTCCCCCTGTACTGCGCCCTCCTGACTCTCCCTGTACTGTGCCCTCCTGACTCCCCCTGTACTGTGCCCTCCTGACTCCCCCTGTACTGTGCCCTCCTGACTCCCCCTGTACTGTGCCCTCCTGACTCCCCCTGTACTGCGCCCTCCTGACTCTCCCTGTACTGTGCCCTCCTGACTCTCTCTGTACTCTGCCCTTTGTGTTGATACGTATTTGATTTATGGCATGCATTTTTATTGTTTAAAATCAATTTTATTGACAGCATTAATAAATATATGTTTAATTCTGTCATCTATACTTTAATTTTTGAGAGTAGGTGCATAAATTTGTCCAGGCTTGTAGGGGCCCCAGTGCATTACTTTGCCCAGGGGCCCAAGAGGTTATTAAGATGGCCCTGATTTCAACTGCACTTCAGGTCTACATGTCATGTATTAACTCCAGTGTGCCCAGTGGTTCCAGGTGCTCCGAGTCCATGTGTCATCTGAAGTCTCCAGTGCACCCAGTAATTCTAGATGTGCTCTGAGTCCCAGTATCATCTAATGACTCCAAGGGCACTCCGCATCATGTGTCATCTTGTGACTTAAGTGTGTCCAGCGACTCTAAGTGCGCTCTTAGTCCACGTCATCTAACAACTCCCCAGTGACATCAATTGTGCTCTGGGTCCGTGTCATCTAATGACTAGTGTACCCTGTGACCAGGGGCGGACTGACAACTCATGGGGCCCCGGGCAATAGGGGATCATGGGGCCCCTGTGTCCTTGCCCAAACTCATAAAAGCCTATGAAAAAGGTACCAGGGGCATCTCATGGGGCCCCCTACTGACCCCGGGCCCTCGGGCAGTGCCCAAGTTTCCAAATGGTCAGTCCGCCCCAGCCTGTGACTTTAGGCACGCTCCCAGTCCACATTTCACTAATGACTCCAGTATGCTCAGTGACTCCAAGTGTGCTTCTAGTCCCATTGTCCTCTATTGACTTCAGTGACTCCATGTACATTCCCAGTCCACATATCACTAGTTTCTCCAGTGTGCCTGGTGACTCCAAGTGCTTGCTTAGTCCCCTGTTATCTACAGCAGTGTTTCTCAACCTTTTTTCAATCAAGACGCCCTTTAAAATTATGGACAGTCCCGAGGCACCCCTTTCTAAAATGTGAAAACTATTCTAAAAGTTTTATACAACGCAGCAAAATCCGAACATTAGAGGTGATTTATTCTTCCAAAACAAATACATGTTTGCACACTGGTACTGACTAGTATTCCAATGTTTCTCTTCTCCCTCAGTTTTTCTCCATCACTGAGCTAATGTGACCCCAACACTGATGGCGAGGGGCAGGGGAGGGTCAAGCTAGGATGCTGTGCAGACAACCAACATTCTCCTTATCAATTGATGATGTCATTGGTTGTCAGGATTCCGGCAGCTTAGAAGGTTGCAATGGAGCACAATGAAAACCTGTGACTTTGTGTAACTAAAAGGCAGGCTTGTTCCACCCGTGGGCTTTAAAACATGTCTGGGGCAATTTGTAGACATTTTGCCAAGGCACCCCTAAAGAAACCTCCAGGCACCTCTGAAGAATCCTCAAGGCACCCCAAAGGCTGATCTAGATCAGTGTTTCTCAACCTCTTCTTCAGTCAAGACACCCTTTAAAATTCTGCAGAATCTCAAGGCACCCCATTCTAAAATATTAAAAAACAAAATGAAATAGTTGTCATCTACACACGTAGGACACCTGACATTAGAGGTGATTAAAAAAAACCAAAAAAACTATATATATATATATATATATATATATATATATATATATATATATATATACAGTCAGGTCCATAAATATTGGGACATCGACACAATTCTAACATTTTTGGCTCTATACACCACCACAATGGATTTGAAATGAAACAAACAAGATGTGCTTTAATTGCAGACTGTCAGCTTTAATTTGAGGGCATTTACATCCATATCAGGTGAACGGTGTAGGAATTACAACAGTTTGCATATGTGCCTCCCACTTGTTAAGGAACCAAAAGTAATGGGACAGAATAATAATCATAAATCAAACTTTCACTTTTTAATACTTGGTTGCAAATCCTTTGCAGTCAATTACAGCCTGAAGTCTGGAACGCATAGACATCACCAGACGCTGGGTTTCATCCCTGCTGATGCTCTGCCAGGCCTCTACTGCAACTGTCTTCAGTTCCTGCTTGTTCTTGGGGCATTTTCCCTTCAGTTTTGTCTTCAGCAAGTGAAATGCTCAATTGGATTCAGGTCAGGTGATTGACTTGGCCATTGCAGAACATTCCACTTCTTTCCCTTAAAAAACTCTTTGGTTGCTTTTGCAGTCTGCTTTGGGTCATTGTCCATCTGCACTGTGAAGCGTCCAATGAGTTGTGAAGCATTTGGCTGAATATGAGCAGATAATATTCCCGAAACACTTCACAATTCATCCGGCTGCTTTTGTCAGCAGTCACATCATCAATAAATACAAGAGAACCAGTTCCATTGGCAGCCATACATGCCCACGCCATGACACTACCACCACCATGCTTCACTGATGAGGTGGTATGCTTAGGATCATGAGCAGTTCCTTTCCTTCTCCATACTCTTCTCTTCCCATCACTCTGGTACAAGTTGATGTCGGTCTCATCTGTCCATAGGATGTTGTTCCAGAACTGTGAAGGCTTTTTTAGATGTTGTTTGGAAAACTCTAATCTGGCCTTCCTGTTTTTGAGGCTCACCAATGGTTTCCATCTTGTGGTGAACCCTCTGTATTCACTCTGGTGAAGTCTTCTCTTGATTGTTGACTTTGACACACATACACCTACCTCCTAGAGAGTGTTCTTGATCTGGCCAACTGTTGTGAAGGGTGTTTTCTTCACCAGGGAAAGAATTCTTCGGTCATCCACCACAGTTGTTTTCCATGGTCTTCCGGGTCTTTTGGTGTTGCTGAGCTCACCGGTGCGTTCCTTCTTTTTAGGAATGTTCCAAACAGTTGTTTTGGCCATGCCTAATGTTTTTGCTATCTCTCTGATGGGTTTGTTTTGTTTTTTCAGCCTAATGATGGCTTGCTTCACTGATAGTGACAGCTCTTTGGATCTCATCTTGAGAGTTCACAGCAATACATTCCAAATGCAAATAGCACACTTGAAATGAACTCTGGACCTTTTATCTGCTCATTGTAATTGGGATAATGAGGGAATAACACACACCTGGCCATGGAACAGCTAAGAATCCAATTGTCCCATTACTTTTGGTCCCTTAACAAGTGGGAGGCACATATGCAAACTGTTGTAATTCCTACACCGTTCACCTGATTTGGATGTAAATACCCTCAAATTAAAGCTGAGAGTCTGCAGTTAAAGCACATCTTGTTCGTTTCATTTCAAATCCATTGTGGTGGTGTATAGAGCCAAAAATGTTAGAATTGTGTCCATGTCCCAATATTTATGGACCTGACTGTATATATATATATATATATATATATATATATATATATATTGCACACTGGTACTGACCTCTATTCCTAGATTGTAAGCTCGAAAGAGCAGGGCCCTCGATCCCCTCATGTTTTGCATTGTATTGGTATTGTTCTGTCACATGTTCTGTCCCCCTTTGTAATGTACAGCGCTGAGTGAACTATTGGCGCTTTATAAATACTGTATAATAATAATAATAATTCCAGCATTCTCTTCTCCTCAGTTTCTCTCCATCACGCAGCTAATGTGACCCCAGTGGGGCAGGGGAAGGGCAAACAAGGACAACTGTGCAGACACCCAACATGCTCCATATCAACCAAATATGCCAATGATTGTTAGGATGCAAGTGGCTGGCCTGCAGGGTGTCCAAGTTTGTAATGCTGCACAATAAAAACTTGTGGCTTGGACCTCTGTAACCAAAAAAAGGCAGGCTTGATCGACCCATTGTGGACAATTTCTGAACAATGTGGGGAAAATTTTAGGCATTTTGCCAAGGCACCCCTGGATAACCCAGAAGGCACCTCAAGGTACCATGGCTCCCTGGCTGAAAAATCTGATCTAGTGGCCTGGGTACCCACTTGGAATCACTGAGTACACTGGAGTCAGTTTACTCAGTGATTCCACGTGGGTACCCAGGTCATGGGTCATTTTGCGACTTCTTTGCGTCAAGCAACTCCAAATGCATTCCCAGTCCATGGGTCATCCACCCGTGTCTCCTAGTGCACCCTTTTCCACCTTGGTGACACCTGTGCCTTAATGCAACCTCCAATATACTCCTGCATCATCTGGATCAGCCTTTTTCAACCTTTGCAATATGGACGAAGTCTTGAAATAATTTTCTGATCTCAGGGAACCCCTGATAAAAATATATCAACTCAAGATACATTACTGTGATGGTCAGTGGGAAGAATTCTCCTTACATTTGTGGTCCTTGAGAAGAATGCCCCCTTACAGATAGCTAAAAAAAATCAGTGGAATTAGTGGGAACTCATCTGAGAGGCAGAAACTGCTCATTTCTCAAGGAACCCCTAGCTACCTCTGGAGGAAACCTAGTGTTCCATAGAACCCTGGTTGAGAAACCCCAATCTGGACTGTCCCTCTCTCAGTGAATACAGACTATATGAACAGATCATTTGTTTTGATGTGATTTTCACAAAAAAGTCCAGGTCCCACCAACACACCTGGCTTATTCACACTTGTGCATGTATTTGTACATGTGTGTTGATAGAATATTGACGTGTTTTGTGTGGAGCGTGCCTATTCATTTCAGGGGCCCTCAACGCCCATCCATGGAACAAATAAACACACCTGCCTGATTTTTTGTTCAGCATATTGGAAGGCAATCTACATTTCTTTTTGTGCGCTGAGGGTCAGGTGCATTTGTTTTGTCCATGTATGTGCATTGGTTTGTCATGGTAACTTGCAAAAAATCTAGAAGGTGCGTAGAAGAGTGAATGCGGCCTCACTCTGTGTATATAGACTGATGGGATCCCATAAAGGGCTCCACTAAGCCTAAAATACAACATGGCCACAGAATATTCTCTGCCATGTACAGGGATGGGACAAGGGGTGGGCAAAAGGGGCGGCTGCCCCGGGCACAGTGGTTTGCTGTAGGGATGGATGGTGCCTTTCTTCTGTTACAAGGCTGGCAGGAGTAGTGACAGTGGCAGTGATTTTAACAAGCGAGTGAATGCTGGGCATAGGATCCAGTAAGTTTGTACATCATGAACCAAGAGGGGCGGGGGAGCGCAGTTTTGCATCTTTGCCCTGGGTACTGGATGACCTTATCCCAGCACTGGCCATGTATTTGGAAGTCTCTTTGCTGGTACAGAGCCATTTCATGAGGGAGAGGTTGAGGTGATACAAGGATTCAAGGTCAGGTAAAGGTGGTGTTTATATTGCTGTGTAAAAATTTCTATTGATACAAAACAAGTTTAATATGAACATAAAGTGATTTTATAGGCCGCGCTGAAGTGTCAGATTTATAGGATGGAATTGCTGGGCTGGAGTAGTTAATGTTTAACTCTACACTGTCAAGATCTGAGAGGAACAACCTCATTCCCAACTGTCCCTTCTACGGAACAAGATCCCGCTGTGCCAATCTCTGACTCTCCTTCCTATAGAAACAGATCTCTCTCCGACTCTCCTTCCTATAGAACCAGATCCCTCTGTTCCTCTCTCCAACTCTCCTTCCTATAGAACCAGATCCCTCTTCCCCTCTCTCTGACTCTCCTTCCTATAGAACCAGATCCCTCTGTCCCTCTCTCCGACTCTCCTTCCTATAGAACCAGATCCCTCTGTCCCTCTCTCTGACTCTCCTTCCTATACAACCAGATCCCTCTGTCCCACTCTCCGACTCTCCTTCCTATAGAACCAGATCCCCCTGTCCCTCTCTCCGACTCTCCTTCCTATAGAACCAGATGCCTCTGCCCCTCTCTCCGACTCTCCTTCCTATAGAACCAGATCCCCCTGTCCCTCTCTCCGACTCTCCTTCCTATAGAACCAGATCCCTCTGTCCCTCTCTCCGACTCTCCTTCCTATAGAACCAGATCCCTCTGCCCCTCTCTCCGACTCTCCTTCCTATAGAACCAGATCCCCCTGTCCCTCTCTCCGACTCTCCTTCCTATAGAACCAGATCCCCCTGCCCCTCTCTCCGACTCTCCTTCCTATAGAACCAGATCCCTCTGTCCCTCTCTCCGACTCTCCTTCCTATAGAACCAGATCCCCCTGTCCATCTCTCAAACTCTCCTTCCTATAGAACCAGATCCCTCTGTCTGTCTCTCCGACTCTCTTTCCTATAGAACCAGATCCCTCTGTCCCTCTCTCCGACTCTCCTTCCTATAGAACCAGATCCCTCTGTCTTTCTCTCCCACTCTCCTTCCTATAGAACCAGATCCCTCTGTCCCTTTCTCTGACTCTCCTTCCTATAGAACCAGATCCGTCTGCCCCTCTCTCCCACTCTCCTTCCTATAGAACCAGATCCCTCTGTCCCTCTCTCTGACTCTCCTTCCTATAGAACCGGATCCCTCTGTCCCTCTCTCCGACTTTCCTTCCTATAGAACCAGATCCCTCTGTCCCTTTCTCTGACTTTCCTTCCTATAGAACCAGATCCCTCTGTCCCTCTCTTTGACTCTCCTTCCTATAGAACCAGATCCCTATGTCCCTCTCTCCGACTCTCCTTCCTATAGAACCAGATCCCTCTATCCACCTCTCCAACTCTCCTTCCTATAGAACCAGATCCCTCTGTCCCTCTCTTTGACTCTCCTTCCTATAGAACCAGATCCCTCTGTCCCTCTCTCCCACTCTCCTTCCTATAGAACCAGATCCCTCTGTCAGTCTCTCTGACTCTCCTTCCTATAAAATCAGATCCCTCTGTCCCTCTCTCCATCTCTCCTTCCTATAGAACCAGATCCCTCTGCCCCTCTCTCTGACTCTCCTTCCTATAGAACCAGAACCCTCTGTCCATCTCTCCGACTCTCCTTCCTATAGAACCAGATCCCCCTGTCCCTCTCTCCGACTCTCCTTCCTATAGAACCAGATCCCTCTGCCCCTCTCTCTGACTCTCCTTCCTATAGAACCAGAACCCTCTGCCCCTCTCTCCGACTCTCCTTCCTATAGAACCAGATCCCTCTATCCACCTCTCCAACTCTCCTTCCTATAGAACCAGATCCCTCTGTCCCTCTCTTTGACTCTCCTTCCTATAGAACCAGATCCCTCTGCCCCTCTCTCCGACTCTCCTTTCTATAGAACCAGATCCCTCTGTCCCTCTCTTTGACTCTCCTTCCTATAGAACCAGATCCCTCTGCCCCTCTCTCCGACTCTCCTTCCTATAGAACCAGATCCCTCTGTCAGTCTCTCTGACTCTCCTTCCTATAAAACCAGATCCCTCTGCCCCTCTCTCTGACTCTCCTTCCTATAGAACCAGAACCCTCTGCCCCTCTCTCCCACTCTCCCTCCTATAGAACCAGATCCTTCTGTCCCTTTCTCTGACTCTCCTTCCTATAGAACCAGATCCCTCTGCCCCTCTCTCCGACTCTCCTTCCTATAGAACCAGATCCCTCTGTCCCTTTCTCCGACTTTCCTTCCTATAGAACCAGATCCCTCTGTCCCTTTCTCCGACTTTCCTTCCTATAGAACCAGATCCCTCTGTCTTTCTCTCCGACTCTCCTTCCTATAGAACCAGATCCCTCTGTCCCTTTCTCCGACTTTCCTTCCTATAGAACCAGATCCCTCTGTCTTTCTCTCCGACTCTCCTTCCTATAGAACCAGATCCCTCTGTCTTTCTCTCCGACTCTCCTTCCTATAGAACCAGATCCCTCTGCCCCTCTCAATGACTCTCCTTCCTGTAGAACCAGATCTCTCTGTCCCTTTCTCCTTCCTATAGAACCAGATCCCTCTGTCCATCTCTCCGACTCTCCTTCCTATAGAACCAGATCCCCCTGTCCCTCTCTCCGACTCTCCTTCCTATAGAACCAGATCCCTCTGCCCCTCTCTCTGACTCTCCTTCCTATAGAACCAGAACCCTCTGCCCCTCTCTCCGACTCTCCTTCCTATAGAACCAGATCCTTCTGTCCCTTTCTCTGACTCTCCTTCCTATAGAACCAGATCCCTCTGCCCCTCTCTCCGACTCTCCTTCCTATAGAACCAGATCCCTCTATCCACCTCTCCAACTCTCCTTCCTATAGAACCAGATCCCTCTGTCCCTCTCTTTGACTCTCCTTCCTATAGAACCAGATCCCTCTGCCCCTCTCTCCGACTCTCCTTCCTATAGAACCAGATCCCTCTGTCCCTCTCTTTGACTCTCCTTCCTATAGAACCAGATCCCTCTGCCCCTCTCTCCGACTCTCCTTCCTATAGAACCAGATCCCTCTGTCAGTCTCTCTGACTCTCCTTCCTATAAAACCAGATCCCTCTGCCCCTCTCTCTGACTCTCCTTCCTATAGAACCAGAACCCTCTGCCCCTCTCTCCCACTCTCCCTCCTATAGAACCAGATCCTTCTGTCCCTTTCTCTGACTCTCCTTCCTATAGAACCAGATCCCTCTGCCCCTCTCTCCGACTCTCCTTCCTATAGAACCAGATCCCTCTGTCCCTTTCTCCGACTTTCCTTCCTATAGAACCAGATCCCTCTGTCCCTTTCTCCGACTTTCCTTCCTATAGAACCAGATCCCTCTGTCTTTCTCTCCGACTCTCCTTCCTATAGAACCAGATCCCTCTGTCCCTTTCTCCGACTTTCCTTCCTATAGAACCAGATCCCTCTGTCTTTCTCTCCGACTCTCCTTCCTATAGAGCCAGATCCCTCTGTCTTTCTCTCCGACTCTCCTTCCTATAGAACCAGATCCCTCTGCCCCTCTCAATGACTCTCCTTCCTGTAGAACCAGATCTCTCTGTCCCTTTCTCCTTCCTATAGAACCAGATCCCTCTGCCCCTCTCTCCGACTCTCCTTCCTATAGAACCAAATCCCTCTGTCCCTTTCTCTTTCCTATAGAACCAGATCCCTCTGCCCCTCTCTTCAACACTCCTTCCTATAGAACCAGATCCCTCTGTCCCTCTCTCCGACTCTCCTTCCTATAGAACCAGATCCCTCTGTCCCTCTCTCCCACTTCTTCCTATAGAACCAGAACCCTCTGTCTGTCTCTCTGACTCTCTTTCCTATAGAACCAGATCCCTCTGTCCGTCTCTCCGACTCTCCTTCCTATAGAACCAGATTCCTGTGCCCCTCTCTCTGACTCTCCTTCCTATAGAACCAGATCCCTCTGTCCCTCTCTCCGACTCTCCTTCCTATAGAACCAGATCCCTCTGCCCCTCTCTCCGACTCTCCCTCCTATAGAACCAGATCCCTCTGCCCCTCTCTCCGACTCTCCCTCCTATAGAACCAGATCCCTCTGTCCCTCTCTCCGACTCTCCCTCCTATAGAACCAGATCCCTCTGTCCATCTCTCCCATGTTTGTTTAACCCTTACATGACAGGCAATTCTCCAATCCATCCACCACTAATTGTTTCTTATTTCCTCTCTATTGTCCTCCTGATTCCCCCCTCCTTGCAGGCATACAATGGAAATTGTAGGTTGACTGGTGTCACCAGTTTGCTGACAAAACAGAAGAAATGAGAGTGAAATGTCCTAATGGTCCAGTTTCATGTTTACAGATTCCTTTGTGTTTGCATTTAAACAATGAGTGGCCAGGGCCAAGTCAGTGATATTACTGCTGGAGGATGAAAGTCATGGCGTTCTCCACTTCACCACCAACAATGAAACATTTAGTGCAAGAAGAAAGCAAATCGATGATTTTTTCTGCAGTGTAGTCCTGAGAAGGTGCTCACAGACCATCTATCCCCAAGCTTGTTTACCACGACAAACACACTTAGGGCAGCCTCTTCAAGTGAATGGGCTGCCCTATGTGTGCACTCAAAATCACGTGAAAATCATGAGTGTGAACGGGGCCTAATGGTGTTTAACACCTCGGTCACATCAAGCTCAACGTTGAAATTGTGCGACTTACAGTGAAGTGTTCGGTGAGTTAAAAAAAACGCCCCAAAAATGCCTCTTCCCATTGAAATCAATGGAAAAAAATCTGAAAAGCACCTTAAAAACATGTCAAAAACGTCTATGAGAAGCGTTTTTGGCGCAGTTTTTAAGTCACATATCCTTTAAAAATGCCCAGAAAGCGTGGCAAAAGCGCGGTAAAAAAGTCTATGTGTTTTTGTGGCGGATCAGTGTGAAAGTAGCCTTAGCCTTAAAAAAAAAGCATCTGAAAAGCTCATGAAAAATGCTTCCCTGTGTAAGTGAATGTATATCTATGCATGTTTTCACACTGGCGCGTTGCACTTGCAGTGCGGTGTAAAAACTCTTGCTTGCAGCATCTTTGGGGCATGTTTGGGGAGTTAAAAAAAAGCCCCAAAAACCCTTCTTTCCATTGAAATCAATGGAAAACGCCTGAAAAGCGTTTTAAAAATGCCTCAAAAATGTCTCTGAGAAGTGTTTTTGGTGCAGTTTTTAAGACACATATCCTTTAAAAAAATGCCCCAAAAGTGCGGTAAAAACGCCTATGCATTTTTGCTGTATTTTTGCTGAGGATCACTGTGAAAGTAGGCCTTAGGCTTTCACACTGAGGATTTTTGAAGCATTTTTGCCTTAAAAAAAAAGTGCCTGAAAAGCTCAAGAAAAATGCTTCCCTATGTATGTGATTGTATAGCTATGTATGTTTTCACACTGAGGCGTTGCGGTGTGGTGTAAAAACTCCTTCTGGCAGCATCTTTGGGGCATGTTTGGAGAGTTAAAAAAACATCCCAAAAACACCTCTTCCCATTGAAATCAATGGAAAATGCCTGAAAAGTGCCGCAAAAACGCCTCTGAGAAGCATTTTTGGTGCAGTTTTTAAGTCACTTGATTTAAAAAACGCTCAGAAAGCACGACAAAAACGCCTATGTGTTTTTGCTGTGTTTTTGCGGCGGATCAGTGTGAAAGTAGCCTTAGGAATTTTTGAAGAGTTTTTGCATTTAAAAAAGCGCTTGAAAAACTCAAGAAAAATGCTTCCCTATGTATGTGTATGTATATCTATCCATGTACATCTTGCAGCATCTTTGGGGAGTTAAAAAAAATGCCCCAAAAATGCCTCTTCCCATTGAAATCAATGGAAAAAGCCTGAAAAGTGCCGCAAAAACGCCTCTGTGAAGCATTTTTGGGGCAGTTTTAAAAAACGTTCCGAAAGCGCCGCAAAAACGCTTCTTGGTGTGCTTACTGAGATAGTTAATTTCCTTTTCAAGATTGAAAATGATGTTGGAAGTTTTTTTTCAAATGATTTTCTAATTTTTTAAGGTCAATCGTTGGATAGAAAGTGATGTGTATAAGCAGTATGGGAAGAGGAGTGGGAATCATTCAGAAAATAAATGAGGTTTAATGTTGAAAATGATTGGAAAAATATTGAAATTTGCTGGCCAATTTCCGACACAATAAGTGGGCCATCGAAGGTCAGACCGAAAGAAAGTTTCGATTTTGTTTTCAAATTTTCCGTTCCTTTTCTACTCATCTATGGCCAGCTGTAGGAATACTCTGTAGTTGTCCTTTAAATGGTGGACTGTGTCTGATGATCGCTCATACTCTCCGTCCCTGACAGTAAAGAGGAGAGGTGGGGTGAGAAGAAGTTGGGCAGTTCCTGTGTTCCTCCTGTAATCAGCTGGATTGCCCCTCCCTGCACACTGTCCCTTTAAGAGTTTGATTGACAGCTGGAGTGTGCAGTATAAAAGCTGCAGGTGAGGTGCAGCCCGGAGTATACGGGAACCAGAGCCCATCTGCAGCGTGTGACAATGACGGGACAGCACTGCTGGGGATACGGCGAGGAGGATGGTAATTCTCTGATCATAATAATCTCCTTCTGCACATTCCTCGGTGTATTAGCCGCACACAAGGCTCTGCATTCACACTCTGGAGTCCACTTTCCTATCATCCTCATCCACACTCTACATACCTGCACATCCCAGCACCGGGGACACCAACGTGCCAGGGACCACTGCTATTGCCCTGTGCCAAGCCCCAACGCTTGGAGACGGGGGGTACGGCACAGCTGTGGGAAGTAGATAAATGCCGCACAGACATCGCAAAAATAATTCAACCAGAGGAAAAGAAATCTCTGATCGAGTATTGAGGTACAGCGCTGGCCAGAGCTACAGAGGACAGGACTTGGGGTGATTATTTTGGGTGATTGTAAAATGAGCAAATAGGGTGTCCAGGCAATGGGGGAAGTGAACAGAATTCTGGGGTGTATCACCAAAGGGATCGGAAGAAGGAGGTCCTGATTCCTCTATATAGATCTTTATATCACTAGAGGGGTCACCGGCAGGAGGAAGGAGGTCCTGATTCCTCTATACAGATCTTTATATCACTAGAGGGGTCACCGGCAGGAGGAAGGAGGTCCTGATTCCTCTATATAGATCTTTATATCACTAGAGGGGTCACCGGCAGGAGGAAGGAGGTCCTGATTCCTCTATACAGATCTTTATATCACTAGAGGGGTCACCGGCAGGAGGAAGGAGGTCCTGATTCCTCTATATAGATCTTTATATCACTAGAATGATCACCGGCAGGAGGAAGGAGGTCCTGATTCCTCTGTATAGATCTTCATATCACTAGAAGGATCACCGGCAGGAGGAAGGAGGTCCCGATTCCTCTGTATACATCTTTATATCACTAGAGGGGTCACCGGCAGGAGGAAGGAGGTCCCGAGTCCTCTATATAGATCTTTATATCACTAGAGGGGTCACCGGCAGGAGGAAGGATATCCCGATTCCTCTATATAGATCTTTACATCACTAGAGGGGTCTCCAGCAGGAGGAAGGAGGTCCTGATTCCCGTATATAGATCGATATCACTAGAGGGGTCACCATCAGGAGGAAAGAGGTCCTGATTCCTCTATTTAGATCTTTATATCACTAGAAGGATCACCAGCAGGAGGAAGGAGGTCCTGATTTCTCTATATACATCTTTACATGACTAGATGGGTCACCAGCAGGAGGGAGGAGGCAGGGATGTATTCACCACAAGGCAAACAAGGCATTTGCCTAGGGTGGCATTTTTCAGGGGGTCAGCATTTTTTCAGGGGGGTAGTGCTGTCCCCTAAAGAAGGGACACATGCAGCACGGGGACCAGGTGGGATCTGGGAGAGGCTGTGGGCTGATTGATGGTGTATGCAGAGCTTGACTCTTGTTCCTGGGGATGTCTGGAGCTGTGAGGGTAAGTGTCTTATCTCTGCCAGTGTATGGGGGGCAGTGGTAGTGGAAGTCTCTCGAGGGGGCAGGGGGGGGGGGCTGGGGTGTTGTTGGTCAATGTCAGGCTCTCTTCGTGGGGGAGGGGGGTGTTGACTGGTGTCAGGGTCTCTTCATAGGGGGAGAGCAATTTTTGTGTTGCCTAGGACAGCACAAAACCTAAATACACCACTGGAAGGAGGTCCTGATCCCTCTATATAGACCTTTACTTCACTAGAGGGATCACCGGCAGGAGGAAGGAGGTCCTGATCCCTCTATATAGACCTTTACTTCACTAGAGGGATCACCGACAGGAGGAAGGAGGTCCTGATTCCTCTATATAGATCATTATATCACTAGAAGGATCACCAGCAGGAGGAAGGAGGTCCTGATTCCTTTTCATAAAACTTTCACTATCGCCTTACTCCTGCTGGTGACCCCTCTAGTGATATAAAGATCTATATAGTGGAATCAGGACCTCCTTCTTCCTGATGGTGATCCCTCTGGTGATATAAAGATCTATATAGAGGAATCAGGACCTCCTTCCTCCTGCTGGTGACCCCTCTGGTGATATAAAGATCTATATAGAGGAATCAGGACCTCCTTCCTCCTGCTGGTGACCCCTCTAGTGATATAAAGATCTATATAGTGGAATCAGGACCTCCTTCTTCCTGATGGTGATCCCTCTGGTGATATAAAGATCTATATAGAGGAATCAGGACCTCCTTCCTCCTGCTGGTGACCCCTCTGGTGATATAAAGATCTATATAGAGGAATCAGGACCTCCTTCCTCCTGCTGGTGACCCCTCTAGTGATATAAAGATCTATATAGAGGAATCAGGACCTCCTTCCTCCTGCCGGTGATCCCTCTAGTGAAGTAAAGGTCTATATAGAGGAATCAGGACCTCCTTCCTCCTGCTGGTGATCCCTCTATTATCCCATTGATTGGTTGAAGCAGTGAAGTCACACTTTCAGCATGTGGTCAGTGAGGGGTTAGGTGCCTGGTAGCTGGCGATGGTGCTCGCCCCTTACATGGCTCCTGTGGATTGTGATGCGCACACACAACATTCTGGAGCTTTCATTGTAAACGTTGCTGCAGGTTCAATTTTCATGATGTGATTACGAGGGGAGAGTTCAATGTCCGCCCCGGTTGTGTTTTGTGGACTGTGAACACATTGTATACCAATATAAAAATATTTACAATACACAAAAACACAAATAAAATCTGAATGAACCCATGACCATCACTAACAGGAGAGAAGCCTCGGCTCCTCTCCTCTCATTGGGGATGAAGGTGAAGATGTGAGCTGTGCATTGTGCAGATACAGACGCGGTAGCAGTCTCTTGTAACTTGACAAGAATCTCTAGCATGTAAAATGGCAGCAGACTCCTCCACGGAGCCAGCCTACTGCTTCCATCAGGACCGAGGGCTCTTGAGAGCAGTACCGAGGCAGGGTGCTCTGATGTTTTCAGGAACCTGTGTACAGCACCCTGCCAGCCCCTCCCACCAGCCATGGTCTGGCTGAATTGCATGGAGAAGCACAGAGGCCCAGTGATGACATCATTGCGACAAAAATAAAGTATGAAATGAAATCAGGCTGGCATGTCCTCTTGTTAAGTCGGTAATAACAGTCTCTAATTGTCTGTTAAACTTAGCAGCTGAAATCCGGCTTCTTCTCCTCTCCCTCCAGCTGGCTTTCAGCCAGCTTCCCACCGGCAGCTGCGAGCACACATCAGGATCCTTCAGGATGGGGAGGAAGGGAAGGGTCCAGTAAATATGGCACATTTACCGGCCCTTTCCTTTCCTTAATGAACACAATGAGTGATCCATACCGATCACTCACTGTGTTCATTCATAACTGAAGCATAGTGAATTGTTTTGTTTTTTTTTGTGGGGAGGCTGTTAGGTTGGCTATATGGGGCTCCGTGGTTTCTAACAGCAGCCCTGGTTGTGGCAGGGAGATTTCTCATTGATAAATCCACGCTGTGGGAATGTGGATCTCTATAGGACCCCCTTATATATCATTTATATTGATTTATTGTATGATAGACGGGGGATGGGAGTTCTGCGTCTCCCTGAACACTTTCCTGTCCTCCTTCATAGGATGACCCCACAAGAGATCCCTTTACACCGTGATATCCGATCTGCGGAGCTCAGGAAATGAGACTTTCCTCTGCTCCTGTCTTCACCCCAAGTAGAGGATGATATTACGTCCTCTGTGAACGACCACAGCGATTTTCTTCTATGAGGACGCAGAATGCGAATTTCACCTCTGAGACGATCATAGTGAGCACTCTGCGGGAAAATGCAAACCAGGACTAGAAGACCTCATGCACACATGGCATTTTTTCTGCCACTTCATGTTACCTGGTGTCCATGCACACATAGGTGTTTAGAAGCTTTTATTGGCAGGGGCATTTACCAGCAGGAACCCCCCCCCCCCAGGGCCAGTGCGTCCGTGAGCAGCAGCGTGTTGGCAGAAAAAACACTTGATGCATGTAATTGTTTGTTACGTGTTTAGCGCATGAGCGTTAATTAATTTCAATGTTCAGAAGAAATTATTATTCTGGCCAATGAAATTGAATTAACGCCCAAGCACTTGATGCCTGTAAACGCGCCTAAACGCTTGTAAAAGCGCCAGACACTTTTGCAAGTGTCAGACGATTTTTCTGCCAAAATGCTGTTTGCTCCTGTCTTCTCTGATCCTCCCCTTCTTCCACTGTCCCCCTCTTATCTGCTAAGACATATCGTGTGGAGTCACTTTGCACATGCTCAGTTTGGTCTGTATTGCTAGAGAGGTTTGTTTTTTTTTCCCCTTGGGAGAGTGCATGTGATCAGCACTGTCCAGACCAGGGGCGGACTGACAACTCATGGGGCCCCCGGGTAATAGGGGATCATGGGGCCCCTGTGTCCTTGCCCAAACTCAAAAAAGCCTATGAAAAAGGTACCAGGGGAATCTCATGGGGCCCCCTACTGACCCTGGGCCCTCGGGCAGTGCCTGAGTTTCCAAATGGTCAGTCCGCCCCTGGTCCAGATAGAAGTCAGGGGTTCTGCATCATCCTAGAGTAAAAGGAAAACTCCTCCTACAAGCTTTAACCATTGCTCAGCTGGACACTGATAGAAGTCACAAGACTGCTCCAACTGCTGATGAGAAAAGGTATTTAGCAGTTTATATTTACTAAAATAATTGTATTTCTATGTAGTGTGTACTGTAGAAGACCAGATATAGTGACTGCAGGGTCCTGGGAGACCAGATATAGTGAATGCAAGGTCCGTGGAGACCGGATATAGTGAATGCAGGGTCCGGGGAGACCAGATATAGTGAATGCAGGGTCCGGGGAGAGCGGATATAGTGAATGCAGGGTCCGGGGAGACCAGATATAGTGAATGCAGGGTCCGGGGAGACCAGATATAGTGAATGCAGGGTCCGGGGAGACCAGATATAGTGAATGCAGGGTCCGGGGAGACCAGATATAGTGAATGCAGGGTCCGGGGAGAGCGGATATAGTGAATGCAGGGTCCGGGGAGACCAGATATAGTGAATGCAGGGTTCGGGGAGACCAGATATAGTGAATGTACGGTCCGGGGAGAGCGGATATAGTGAATGCGGGGTCCGGGGAGACCAGATATAGTGAATGCAGGGTCCGGGGAGACCCTGATATAGTGAATGCAGGGTCCTGGGAGACCAGATATAGTGAATGCAGGATCTGGGGAGACCAGATATAGTGAATGCAGGATCTGGGGAGAGCAGATATAGTGAATGCAGGGTCCGGGGAGACCAGATATAGTGAATGCAGGGTCCGAGGAGACCGGATATAGTGAATGCAGGGTCCGGGGAGACCAGATATAGTGAATGCAGGGTCCGGGGAGACCCTGATATAGTGAATGCAGGGTCCTGGGAGACCAGATATAGTGAATGCAGGATCTGGGGAGACCAGATATAGTGAATGCAGGATCTGGGGAGAGCAGATATAGTGAATGCAGGGTCCGGGGAGACCAGATATAGTGAATGCAGGGTCCGAGGAGAGCGGATATAGTGAATGCAGGATCTGGGGAGACCAGATATAGTGAATGCAGGGTCCGAGGAGACCAGATATAGTGAATGCAGGGTCCGGGGAGACCGGATATAGTGAATGCAGGGTCTGGGGAGACCAGATATAGTCTGCATACAAATACAGCCTGCCTAGCAATGCCCACTCCTCCAGACTGACACCCACCCATCAAGACATTTTGATATTTGCATAACTCCTCCCATGATCCAGCCCACTGCTTTTATCAGGGCTCTTGAGAGGAGTACTGGGACAGGGTGCTGCCATGTTTTTAGGAAGCTATGTACAGCATCCTACCAGGACCTGCCCACCACCCATGATCTGCCTTGCATTGCATAGAGAGACCCAGTAAAGCCATTGTTTCAGTGACAGATCAGGTTGAGCTCAGACATCAGTCAGGAAGCAGAGCTGAGACTCCCTAAAACAAATTCCTGACTGCAGCCTTAATACTGGTGCCTTTTGTAGAGTGGATTGTCACTAACTGTCTACCTACCTCCATCTCCAGGTCCCTCCGAGTGGCACCGCTACTTCCCCATCGCCCAGGGAAACCGTCAGTCCCCCATCAATATTGTGGCCAGTCAGGCCGTCTTTGACCCCAGCCTAAAAGCCCTGGTGGTGTCCTATGACCAGTCCACGTCCATCAGCCTCTCCAACAATGGTCACTCTGTCATGGTGGAGTTCGATGACAATGACGACACAACAGGTGAGAGTGCAGGGCCACTAATTAAAGGGCCACCTCATATCATGACATCAGCGGTGGTAATGACCTTCATACATGCAGATGTAAAGTATTCACACGACCATGGAGTCAATGTATCAGAAATGAAGATGGTATCAAAAGATAAAGCCAACGCGTTTCAGGGATCAGCACTCCCCTTCATCAGGGCTAAAAGAAGAAGATAACTTAAAATATTGTGATTAATATAAACCATGAAACTATTTGTGGTGATTTATCAGAGTTATGATATTTTATTGTTTTGTCCTTTTAGCCCTGATGAAGAGAGCTTTGGGCTTGGGAACATGTAGGCTTTATCTTATGACCTTCTATTGGGATTTGTGGTGTGCTCCTCTTGTTATATACTTTGGCCTCAAATTGCCTCACTTCCTTCCATGTCACTGACACAGGCAGGGGCAAGAAATCCGTCCAATGGGGGCAAAGCCTCATCCCTTCATCCGAAATACAGAAGGAAAAAATAGGAAAGAAAAATAAGTCTCCGGATCCACTTTATATAGATACATGAAATCTTCTTCATACTGCAACATTGGGGCCCAGCGAGGCCACACATAGACCAATGATTGCCGGAGGTCTGATACTGTTTATGTTTGCACTGACAGTCCATATTTCGGGATAAGGTGTCAGGAGAGCCAATCCTTTTTGCCGGTCTAAGCTGCACTGGAAGAGCGGATCTCCAGAAATCTGGTGCAGAAAAGAACTGAAAATAAAATCACAGAAATGAGTATTCCATCACATAGACATTTCCGACTCTTTCCTCTGCTTTCCTTCTACAGAGTGTGTAAAGATGAGTCTGACCATACCACCTACCGCCCTCTGTGACCTAACAGACCTGCCCCTTCTCTCATCAGACACACCCCCTCTAGGGTCAGACACGCCCCCTCTAGGATCAGACACGCCTTCTCTAGGATCAGACACCCCCCCCTCTCGGATCAGACACGCCTTCTCTAGGATCAGACACACACCCTCTTGTATCAGACACTCCTTCTCTAGGATCAGACACACCCCCTCTCGGATCAGACACTCCTTCTCTAGGATCAGACACACCCCCTCTTGGATCAGACACTCCTTCTCTAGGATCAGACACACCCCCTCTCGGATCAGACACTCCTTCTCTAGGATCAGACACACCCCCTCTTGGATCAGACACTCCTTCTCTAGGATCAGACACACCCCCTCTCGGATCAGACACTCCTTCTCTAGGATCAGACACACCCCCTCTCGGATCAGACACTCCTTCTCTAGGATCAGACACACACCCTCTCTTCCCCAGCATTACATGTCTCAATGAGGACCCTTTTGATTAGAGATGTGTCTGTGCTTACTATACCAACATAGAGCACATGAGGGGAGAGCATGAAGTCCCAGTCTGACCATACTGCCCAGTGCACTCTGTAACCTAACAGACCCGGTCAGACACTCCCCTCTCTGGTCAGACATGCCCCTTCTGGTAAGACATGTCCCTTCTGGTTAGACACACCCTCTCTCTGGTCAGACATGCCCCTTCTGGTTAGACACACCCTCTCTCTGGTCAGACATGCCCCTTCTGGTTAGACACACCCTCTCTCTGTCAGATATATCCCATCTCTGGTTAGACACACCCCCTCTCTGGTCAGACAAGCCCCATCTCTGGTTAGACACACCCCTCTATGTCAGACACACACCCTTTCTGGTTAGACAAGCCCCATCTCTGGTTGGACATACGCCCTCTCTGTCTGATATGTTCCATCTCTGGTTAGACACACCCCCTCTCTGTCTGATATGTCCCATCTCTGGTTAGACACACCCCCTCTCTGATCAGACAAGCCCTATCTCTGGTTAGACACACCCCCTCTCTGGTCAGACATGCCCCCTCTCTGGTCAGACATGCCCCCTCTCTTCCCCACCATTACACATCTCATTGAGGACCCTTGTGATTAGGGGTGTGTCTATTACGTCCCAACATAGAGCACAGCAGAGGAGAGCAGAAACTGCAGGAAGTCCCATAGGCACCAGAGTCTGACCACACTGCCCATTGAACTCTGTAACCTAACAGAACCAGTCAGACACACCCCTTCTCTGTTCAGACCCACCCCCTCTCTGGTCAGACACACCCCCTCTCTGGGCAGATTCCCCCCCCCAGGTCAGACACTTCCCTCTCTGGTCAGACGCACCCCCGGGTCAGACACTCCCCTTTCTGGACAGACTTACCCCCCATGTCAGACACTCCCCTCTCTGGTCAGACCCCCCCGGTCAGAGACTCCCCTTTCTGGACAGATTACCCCCCCCACCCCTGGGTCAGACACTTCCCTCACTGATCAGACCCCCCGCCCAGGTCAGACACTCCCCTCTCTAGTCAGATATCCCCCCTTTCTGGTCAGCCTGGCCCCTCGATCAGACACTCCCCTCTCTGGTCAGATGCCCCCCCAGGTCATACACTCCCCCTTCTGGACAGATTACCATCCCCCCCGGGGCAGACGCTTCCCTCTCTGGTCAGACTTCCCCCCCCCAGATCAGACACTCCCTTGTCTGGTCAGATAACCCCCTCTTTCTGGTCAGACACTCCCCTCTCTGGTCATACTCCAACCCGGGTCAGACACTCCCATTTCTTGTCAGATCACCCCCACTCCCCAGATCAGACACTCCCCTCTCTGGCCAGACACTCCCTTTTCTGGTCAGATTGCCCCCCCTCCCCAGATCAGACACTCCTCTCTCTGACCAGACACTCCCCTTTCTGGTCAGAGTACCCCCTGTGCGTATCAGACACTCACCTTACTGGTCAGAGTACCCCCTGCGCGTATCAGACACTCCCCTCTCTGGTCAGACACTCCCCTTTCTGGTCAGAGTACCCCCTGTGCGTATCAGACACTCCCCTTACTGGTCAGAGTACCCCCTGCGCGTATCAGACACTCCCCTCTCTGGTCAGACACGCCCCTCTCTGGTCAGAGTACCCCCTGCGCGTATCAGACACTCCCCTCTCTGGTCAGACACTCCCCTTTCTGGTCAGAGTACCCCCTGTGCGTATCAGACACTCCCCTTACTGGTCAGAGTACCCCCTGCGCGTATCAGACACTCCCCTCTCTGGTCAGACACGCCCCTCTCTGGTCAGAGTACCCCTTGTGCATATCAGACACTCCCCTTTCTGGTCAGAGTACCCCCTGCGCGTATCAGACACTCCCCTCTCCGGTCAGACACGCCCCTCTCTGGTCAGACACGCCCCCTCTCCACCAGCTTTCCATGTTTCAGTGGGGACACTTGTGATAAGGGGTGTGTCTGTTACTGGCACTGCCAACATAGAGCACTGGAGGGGAGGGCGGGGATTGCATTTAACAAACAAACCAGACATTTTATGACAGATCCAAGTGACAGATAAATATTATCAGATGAAATCAATGAGCTTCCAGCACACCAAGCTGGCCCATAAAGTGTTTGCCACAACACAGCCTAGCATTGCCCTGGTAGGTTGCAGTAATAGACACATTAATGTATAGAGATATATTGGCCCTAGGATGGTAGCCACGTAAGATCGTCCCATCTTCATTACTCCAGAAATTCGGCCTGGGCCTATATGAGACACATTGGACTCGTACTACTGAGAATGTTTGTTTTTTCAGGCTTTTTTGTGCAGTTTGCGCTCTGTTGTCTCACCCCCGGAGACGTCTCCATCCACCGCAAAATCGCCAAATCCTGAATCACTTTGTCCTGAGATCACTAAGACTGATTACATTCACCGCAGAGCTGGGCGGCCCAATATTTACCCAACGGGTGGATGAAGCGAGCACAGTGCTGAACAAGACTTTACTAATTTGTACTCTCTGTCTGGATGAAGATAATCGCTGCCCGGGACCAATCACCAATCAGATGTTCCAGAACTATTACAGCAATACAAATCAAATCAGTTATGGGTGGATCCCGTGCTGCCCTCTATGCGGGGCTCGGCTCTCCATAGACTGCAGCTTCCACCTTCCCTCCCTGTCATTGTGCTACATTGTATCATGACAAAGGGAAACTGATGAGTCAAGCACACATCTCTGGCCACAATGTTACATTAAGAAACCTCTTCAGATTTTATATATACATTTTGCAACTTTAATTTTTTAATATTTGTCATGCAGTGATCAGAGGAGGACCCCTTAATGACTCGTACAGGCTCAAGCAGTTCCACTTCCACTGGGGCACCCAACGCCACGAGGGATCAGAACACACGGTGGACGGGAAGTCTTTCCCATGTGAGGTGAGTAATGGCCGAAATTCGGACTCCTAACAAGGACAGTGCTAGGCACCGATGGAAGCAGGAGGCTGTGATTGGCTACTGGAGTATTGTAAACTCTGCAAACAGAACTGCTTCACTCTAAGCTGGCATATATACGCACTCCATTCACACTTGTGCCACTTGTCATGTGACTTTGGACACTAAAGTCGCATGACAAGTCACACTTCATGGAAACAGAACTGCTTCACTCTAAGGCTGGTATATACGCACTCCATTCACACTTGTGCAACTTTGATGCAACTTCAATGCAACCTTGGATGGGTGCGACTTAGATGCAACTTTGGCCAATGATAATGGACAACTGGTATATATGCACTCCATTCACACTTGTGCCACTTGTCGTGACTTTGGACACTAAAGTCGCATGACAAGACACCCCATGGAAACAGAACTGCTTCACTGTAAGGCTGACATATATGCACTCCATTCACACTTGTGCGACTTTGATGCAACTTCAGTGCAACTTTGGATGAGTGTGACTTAGATGCGGCTTTGGCTTTGACCAATGATAAATATGCTGCGACTGCCCGTTACTTACATGTTACAAGTTAGTCCTGTGCAGACTCTCCTCTAAATATGAGGGGACCACCCACTCGTGGACCTAATCCTTAATGAGCGATCTGTGCTGATCATTCACTGTGTTCATTCATAACTGAAGCATAGTAAACTGTGTTTTTTTTTTGGGTGGGGGGAGGGAGCCTATCAGGTTGGCTGTATGGGGCCCCGTGGTTTCTAACAGCAGCCCTGTCAGCATATTATTATTATTACAGGCACTTATATAGCGCTTTCAATTTACACAGCACTTTACATATATATTGTACATTAACTTCAGTCCCTAACCCTCAAGAAGCGTACAATCTAAGGTCCCTAACTCACATTCATACATACACATACTAGGACCAAATTAGACAGGAACCAATTAACCTACCAGCATGTCTTTGGAGTGTAAGAGGAAACCGGAGTAGCCAGAGGAAACCCACGCAGGCACACAGAGAACATGCAAACTCCAGGCAGGTGGTGCCGTGGTTGGGATTCGAACCAACGACCCTAGGGCTGCCAGGCGGAAGTGCTAACCTGTCTAAATTGGCCCTAGTATGTGTAGCACACATAGAGGCAGGGTTTAGATGGGCCTTTCCAATAAGTAGACGGGGACTGAGTGGGTCCGTATGGTCAGTGGGAGGACTTTAGGCAGACTGGGGGCAGGGCTGGTTTAGAAGAGTTCATGTTTTATTTCTCATTTATTGCAAGTTTTATAGATATTTTATTTTTGCAAACAAAAAAAGTTTTTAAAAAAATAATAAAACATTTTTTGGAAACAGTACATAGGGAAAATTAATTCCCAATTGGCAGTAAAGTCACAGTTTGTCGTCTGATTGGACGGGCCGCTGATGCCTATTAAATTGATGCAACTTGATCTTTTTCTCCTGCAGCTCCATCTGGTTCACTGGAACGCAAAATCGTACCCCACGTTCGCAGAAGCAGCCGCCAAGTCCGACGGTTTGGTTGTCATCGGGGTCTTCCTGCAAGTGAGTATTTCCGTCCAATCACAGGACACACGGACAGATGCCTTCTGTTAAATGCTGAGATCTAATCCAGAATGTCTCTTTCCAGATTGGAGAGGAACACCCGAGCCTGAACCGGCTGACCGACGCGCTCTACATGGTGAGATTCAAGGTGAGTGGGACTTTGATCTTCTCACATTTTGTACCCGTACATCTGCCTGCCATATTAACAATGAATGGCACCACAAGTGCGACGCATGTTTTTCACGTGTTCCATGAATGTGCAGGAGAACACGCCCTTTTTGCTCATATCCACAGAACGCTTAGATTTGATTGCAGCCTTAGCAACACATGGCTGTCTTCTGATGTATTCCTCATGTGACTCAACGCACGATTGCAAGTCTCTGCAAGTGGTAACAAGTGCTTCCAATGGTCACATGATCCTAAAATAGGTGTTGTATTGGGAGCCCTTTTCTGCTGAGATAAAATCAATCAGCACCACAGTATGTGGATTTTAACTAGTCTGAGCTGAGCTGTAGCTTTGCATTCTGAGAGAGGAACAGTAAAGCGCAGATCCAACCCCCACCCCCGCCCCTCATGCCCCCATCAGTCAGAGAATGACATTTATTAATAAAACCTTTCTATGTCTCCTAGATTGTAAGCTCCAATGACCTCCTTTCCCTCTTGTATTGAACTGTATTGTTGCTGTATTGTCTCCCGTTATATTGTAAAGCGCTGAGCAAACTGTTGGCGCTATATAAATCCTGTATAATAATAATAATATATAAATCCTGTATAATAATAATAATATATAAATCCTGTATAATAATAATAATATATAAATCCTGTATAATAATAATATATAAATCCTGTATAATAATAATAATAATATATAAATCCTATATAATAATAATAATATATAAATCCTGTATAATAATAATATATAAATCCTGTATAATAATAATAATAATATAAATTCTGTATAATAATAATAATATATAAATCCTGTATAATAATAATATAAATCCTGTATAATAATAATAATATATAAATCCTGTATAATAATAATATATAAATCCTGTATAATAATAATAATAATAATATATAAATCCTGTATAATAATAATATATAAATCCTGTATAATAATAATATATAAATCCTGTATAATAATAATAATAATATAAATCCTGTATAATAATAATAATAATAATATATAAATCCTGTATAATAATAATAATATATAAATCCTGTATAATAATAATAATAATAATAATATATAAATCCTGTATAATAATAATAATAATATGTTCATAACATGCCTTATTTTAGACTCAGTGATGTCTAGGTCTCTGTGCTTCTCTATGCAATGCAGCCAGATTATGACAGGTGGGAGGGGCTGTCAGGATGCTGTTAATAGCTTGCTTAAAAAAAATCACAGCACCCTGTCTCAATACTTCTCCCAAGAGCCCTCAGTCCTGTTGCATGCAGTGGGAGGAGTTATGCAAATAGCAGCATGGGTGGGTGTCAGTCTGGAGGAGTGGGTGCTCTTAGGGCCGGTTCACATTATGAAAATGCACTCCAGCTGTGTTTCTGCGTGTGCGTTTTGTACGTGTTTTTAGGGCCGGCTCACACTATAGAGACGCAGTGCAGATGCATTCCAGATGTATTTCTGAATGCACATTTTTGACGTGTTCCAGTCTGATTTTTATGCATTTCAGTTCATTCCCCCCCCTCTCTTTTTCTTCAAATTTAAATGGAGGCATGTGCATTCCAGGGTGTTTTTGGTGCATTTGGTGCGTTTTACCGCATTCCAGTACATTTCTGTGCAGAAAAAAATGCAGCCTGTTCTACTTTTTTTACTGCATCCAGAATGTACTGGAACTGCAAACACTGATGTGACCTATGACATTGACAACCATATGACATACTTTCTGTGTGTTTTAGATGCAGAAAAAAGCAACTGAAATGCATGGAGTGTGAACTTCTCCCTTGAGAAGAGGAGATTAAGGGGGGATATGATCTCCATGTATAATACATAAGGGGGGTTATGATCTCCATGTATAATACATAAGGGGGATATGATCACCATGTATAATACATAAGGGGGATATGATCTCCATGTATAATACATAAGGGAGGGTATGATCTCCATGTATAATACATAAGGGGGGATATGATCACCATGTATAATACATAAGGGGGATATGATCTCCATGTATAATACATAAGGGAGGGTATGATCTCCATGTATAATACATAAGGGGGGATATGATCTCCATGTATAATACATAAGGGGGGGGATATGATCTCCATGTATAATACATAAGGGGGGGGGGGATATGATCTCCATGTATAATACATAAGGGGGGATATGATCTCCATGTATAATACATAAGGGGGGATATGATCTCCATGTATAGAACATATGGGGGAATATGATCTCCATGTATAATACATGAGGGGGGGATATGATCTCCATGTATAATACATAAGGGGGGGGATATCATCTCCATGTATAATACATAAGGGGGATATGATCACCATGTATAGAACATATGGGGGAATATGATCTCCATGTATAATACATAAGGGGGGGGGGGATATGATCTCCATGTATAGAACATATGGGGGAAAATGATCTCCATGTATAATACATGAGGGGGGGATATGATCTCCATGTATATTACATAAGGGGGGATATGATCACCATGTATAATACATAAGGGGGATATGATCTCCATATATAATACATAAGGGGGGGATATGATTTCCATGTATAATACATAAGGGGGGGATATGATCTCCATGTATAATACATAAAGGGGGGATATGATCTCCATGTATAATACATAAGGGGGATATGATCTCCATGTATAATACATAAGGGGGTATGATCACCATGTATAATACATAAGGGGGGATATGATCTCCATGTATAATACATAAGGGGGGGATATGATTTCCATGTATAATACATAAGGGGGGGATATGATCTCCATGTATAATACATAAAGGGGGGATATGATCTCCATGTATAATACATAAGGGGGGATATGATCTCCATGTATAATACATAAGGGGGATATGATCTCCATGTATAATACATAAGGGGGATATGATCTCCATGTATAATACATAAGGGGGGATATGATCTCCATGTATAATACATAAGGGGGATATGATCTCCATGTATAATACATAGGGGGGATATGATCTCCATGTATAATACAGAAGGGGGATATGATCTCCATGTATAATACATAAGGGGGGATATGATCTCCATGTATAATACATAAGGGGGGATATGATCTCCATGTATAATACATAAGTGGGGGTAATATCTCAATGTATAATACATAAGGGGGGATATGATCTCCATGTATAATACATAAGTGGGGGTAATATCTCAATGTATAATACATAAGGGGGGATGTGATCTCCATGTATAATACATAAGGAGGGATGTGATCTCCATGTATAATACATAAGGGGGGATATGATCTCCATGTATAATACATAAGGGGGGATATGATCTCCATGTATAATACATAAGGGGGGATATGATCTCCATGTATAATACATAAGGGGGGGATATGATCTCCATGTATAATACATAAGGGGGATATGATCTCCATGTATAATACATAAGGGGGGATATGATCACCATGTATAATACATAAGGGGGGATATGATCACCATGTATAATACATAAGGGGGGATATGATCACCATGTATAATACATAAGGGGGGGATGTGATCTCCATGTATAATACATAAGGGGGGATGTGATCTCCATGTATAATACATAAGGGGGGATATGATCTCCATGTATAATACATAAGGGGGGATATGATCTCCATGTATAATACATAAGGGGGATATGATCACCATGTATAATACATAAGGGGGGATATGATCTCCATGTATAATACATAAGGGGGGGATATGATTTCCATGTATAATACATAAGGGGGGGATATGATCTCCATGTATAATACATAAAGGGGGGATATGATCTCCATGTATAATACATAAGGGGGGATATGATCTCCATGTATAATACATAAGGGGGATATGATCTCCATGTATAATACATAAGGGGGATATGATCTCCATGTATAATACATAAGGGGGATATGATCTCCATGTATAATACATAGGGGGGATATGATCTCCATGTATAATACAGAAGGGGGATATGATCTCCATGTATAATACATAAGGGGGGATATGATATCTATGTATAATACATAAGGGGGGATATGATCTCCATGTATAATACATGAGGGGGGATATGATCTCCATGTATAATACATAAGTGGGGGTAATATCTCAATGTATAATACATAAGGGGGGATATGATCTCCATGTATAATACATAAGTGGGGGTAATATCTCAATGTATAATACATAAGGGGGGATGTGATCTCCATGTATAATACATAAGGGGGGATGTGATCTCCATGTATAATACATAAGGGGGGATATGATCTCCATGTATAATACATAAGGGGGGATATGATCTCCATGTATAATACATAAGGGGGGATATGATCACCATGTATAATACATAAGGGGGGATATGATCTCCACCTATAATACATAAGGGGGATATGATCTCCATGTATAATACATAAGGGGGATATGATCTCCATGTATAATACATAAGGGGGATATGATCACCATGTATAATACATAAGGGGGGATATGATCTCCATGTATAATACATAAGGGGGGATATGATCTCCATGTATAATACATAAGGGGGATATGATCTCCATGTATAATACATAAGGGGGATATGATCTCCATGTATAATACATAAGGGGGATATGATCTCCATGTATAATACATAAGGGGGTATACGATCTCCATGTATAATACATAAGGGGGGGATATGATCTCCATGTATAATACATAAGGGGGATATGATCTCCATGTATAATACATAAGGGGGGATATGATCTCCATGTATAATACATAAGGGGGATATGATCTCCATGTATAATACATAAGGGGGGATATGATCTCCATGTATAATACATAAGGGGGGATTATAGAAGGCTTAGAACCTCTATACATTTTTTTTATTCTCCTCAATTTCCTGAAATTCTTTTCTACTTTTTCACTAAATCTTCTGATGGCCAACATCATTCAACTCACTTCCTCTGAGCCCAGGTTGTCCTGGACCAGCCCCCAGTCTGTAAGTAAGCCATTTCAGTCCAGGAAAGGAGCTGGTTCAATGGTGCAAGACTGAATGGAAGGCTGGAGATCAGAGTTAAATATTGAAAAAAAAACTTTATTAAAACATTGGATTCCAGGAACAGTTGGGTCAGGTGGGCAGCGAGTGGACAATGGTCGTCGGTAAGCCTGGAGTCGGGTCAGGTGGACAGCGAGTGGACAATGGCCGTCGGTACGCCTGGAGTCGGGTCAGGTGGGCAGCGAGTGGACAATGACAGTCGGTACGCCTGGAGTCTGGTCAGGTGGGCAGCGAGTGGACAATGACCATCAGTAAGCCTGGAGTCGGGTCAGGTGGGCAGCGAGTGGACAATGGACGTCGGTAAGCCTGGAGTCGGGTCAGGTGGGCAGCGAGTGGACAATGGACGTCGGTAAGCCTGGAGTCTGGTCAGGTGGGCAGCGAGTGGACAATGACCATCAGTAAGCCTGGAGTCGGGTCAGGTGGGCAGCGAGTGGACAATGGACGTCGGTAAGCCTGGAGTCGGGTTAGGTGGGCAGCGAGTGGACAATGGACGTCGGTAAGCCTGGAGTCTGGTCAGGTGGGCAGCGAGTGGACAATGGACGTCGGTAAGCCTGGACTCGGGTCAGGTGGGCAGTGAATGGACAATGGCCGTCGGTACGCCAGGAGTCGGGTCAGGTGGGCAACGAGTGGACAATGGCCGTCGGTACGCCAGGAGTCGGGTCAGGTGGGCAGCGAGTGGACAATGGCCGTCTGTACGCCTGGAGTCGGGTCAGGTGTGCAGCGAGTGGACAATGGTCGTTGGTAAGCCTGGAGTCGGGTCAGGGGGTCAGCGAGTGGACAATGGCCGTCGGTACGCCTGGAGTCGGGTCAGGTGGGCAGCGAGTGGACAATGGCCGTCAGTACGCCTGGAGTCGGGTCAGGTGGGCAGCGAGTGGACAATGGCCGTCAGTACGCCTGGAGTCGGGTCAGGTGTGCAGCGAGTGGACAATGGTCGTTGGTAAGCCTGGAGTCGGGTCAGGGGGGCAGCGAGTGGACAATGGTAGTCGGTACGCCTGGAGTCGGGTCAGGTGGGCAGCGAGTGGACAATGGCCGTCGGTACGCCAGGAGTCGGGTCAGCTGGGCAGCAAGTGGACAATGGCCGTCGGTACGCCTGGAGTCGGGTCAGGAGGGCAGCGAGTGGACAATGGCCGTCGGTACGCCTGGAGTCGGGTCAGGTGTGCAGCGAGTGGACAATGGCCGTCGGTACGCCTGGAGTCGTCACCCGTCATATCTCGGCAGGAACAGTACACCTCCTAATCTCGGCTGGGTCAGTAATATTTACAT
The DNA here is from genome assembly GCF_062004578.1 of Staurois parvus. Taxonomy (NCBI): domain Eukaryota; kingdom Metazoa; phylum Chordata; class Amphibia; order Anura; family Ranidae; genus Staurois; species Staurois parvus. The sequence goes on from NW_028319562.1 coordinate 231,258, forward strand.
GGGAGTCGGCAGTGATAGCAGCACTGAGTCACTGTATATGTCATCCGCCTATTGTAAACCTTCCAGCTTCAGTTCTAGGTGGAGCCGATATGTGAGCCGTGTTCTTTATACTGCTCTGTGTATGGAAACATATAGAAGAGAATTCACAATATTCCTTCCATTGGATGTTTCTGTCTCCGATTTCATCCCCTCCGTCCTAAACAATCGGATGATGTCGCGGTCTTTGTGCGCGCCGCATTGTGCGCCGCATGGACGGTATTTGTGGTAAATGGCAGTTTTTGTTCTGATGGTTTTCTAACATTACAGAGAATTGTCTTCCTCTCGGAAAATCTGTTCTTTGTCATCCCCTGTGTGTGAGCGGAGGAACACGACTCCCATACCTCTCAGGTGACACGGAGAGAGGGATACAATGGGGGGCAAAGGAAGGCGGAGCCGGACTCGGATTCAATGTATAGATTGTTCTCCGGGCTGTCATCATCCGAGCGTGTCGGCTCTGCTGAGAGAGGAATGGTCATGGGGGGCCGAGGGACAGCAGAGGAGGGGTCTGCCATGGGTGCTACCGCAGGACACAGGAGTATAACGTGCAGGAAGTGCAACCTACTCATGGGGGGGGGGGACACTATGGTCTGTCTGCCTTGGGGGCTAAAGGACCTTGTCCTGGTACTGATGGGCACAGCAGGTGTACAGACCCCAGAACTCAGCACAGGGATGGTGGGAACCCCTCATGATGTGCACAGCGGGTGTACAGACCCCGGAACTCAGCACAGGGATGGTGGGAACCCCTCATAATGGGCACAGCAAGTGTACAGACCCGGGAACTCAGCACAGGGATGGTGGGAACCACTCATAATGGGCACCCGCCCCTTTCATTCATTGGCTTTTAGTCATGGAGGCTAAGCATCACGTGTTTGCAATCTGCTTGCATTTACAGCCAGCCTAGGACCACCCACTCCTCTAGACTGAAAGCGAACCATCAGGACATTTTGATATTTGCATAACTCCTCCCAAGAGCCAGCCCACTGCTTGCATCAGGTCTAAGGGCTCTTGAGAGGAGTGCTGTAATGTGTTCAGTAGTTTTCAGTACAGCACCCTGTTGGTCCCTTCCACCAGCCATGATCTGCCTGCACTGCATAGAGAAGCACAGAGACACAGTGTTGGCATCATTGGGTTCACAATGAAAAGGTTTAATTTATTAATCGGCATGTTGATGACGGGGGCGGTGCTAGTGATGACGGGGGCAGAGCTAGGGAAGGGAAACCACAAGCAGATTAAATGTGATCTTTCACCCTGCTGAGTGATAGAGAAGAAATGTCCTTGTCGGATTAATAGAACTCTTATCAGCTGCTACTGGGAGGACAGGGCGGCCTAATAGCCAGGACCTCGCACTAATCGCAGGTTAATTGCGGCCAGCATGGATTTTTTTTCTCTTTTGAAAGTTCAGGTGGAAGTAGTACAGGAGAGCTGTGTGAGATATTCTCAGTAGATTAAAGGGGAACCCCGTTCCAATGCAATCCTCGGATCATCAATATCTGAGATGCAACTCTAAATGTATTCCGATATAAAGACAAGGCAGAGCGGAGGTCATGTTAGAAGGGGGGACTCTTCTGTGTGTCGGGGATCCCTGCTTCTCTGACAGTCAGGAACATGCCGAAGGATTGAAAAATAGAAGCAGTGTGTCCCCCCCCTCCTCCCGCCTATCACATCACAGCCAAAACATCCCCATCCCATGGAAGTACAGGGGGACTTCCTCTATGTCAGGTGTTGGATCAGTTCAATGACACAGGAGGGGGCGGGGCACAGACACAGGATATCAGGTGTGTAGTGGAGGAGGCGGGGCACAGACCCAAGGTATCAGGTATGTAGTGGAGGGGGTGGGGCACAGACAATATCAGGTATGTAGTGGAGGGGGCGGAGCACAGACCCAAAGTATCAGGTATGTAGTGGACAGGGCGGGGCATAGACACACAGCATCAGGTGTGTAGTGGAGGGGGCGGGGCATAGACACACGGTATCAGGTATGTAGTGGAGGGGGTGGGGCACAGACAATATCAGGTATGTAGTGGAGGGGGCGGAGCACAGACCCAAAGTATCAGGTATGTAGTGGACGGGGCGGGGCATAGACACACAGCATCAGGTGTGTAGTGGAGGGGGCGGGGCATAGACACACGGTATCAGGTATGTAGTGGAGGAGGCGGGGCACAGAGACACAATATCAGGTATGTAGTGGAGGGGGCAGAGCACAGACATCCAGTATCAGGTATGTAGTGCAGGAGGCGGGGCACAGGCACATGGTGTCAGGTATGTAGTGGAGGGGGTGGGCACAGACACCATATCAGGTATGTAGTGGAGGGGGCGGGGTACAGACACACGATATCAGGTATGTAGTGGAGGGGTCGGAGCACAGACACAATATCAGGTATGTAGTGGAGGGGGTGGAGCACAGACACACAATATCAGGTATGTAGTGGAGGGGGTGGGGCACATACACACAATATCAGGTATGTAGTGGAGGGGGTGGGGCACATACACAAGGTATCAGGTATGTAGTGGAGGGGGTGGAGCACAGACACACAATATCAGGTATGTAGTGGAGGGGGTGGGGCACATACACAAGGTATCAGGTATGTAGTGGAGGGGGGTGGGAGCACAGACACTCAATATCAGGTATGTAGTGGAGGGGGCAGGGCACACATACACGGCATCAGGTATGTAGTGGAGGGGGCGGGGCACAGACACACAATATCAGGTATGTAGTGGAGGGGGCGGGGCACAGACACACAGTATCAGGTATGTAGTGGAGGGGGCGGAGCACAGACACAGGATATCAGGTATGTAGTGGAGGGGGCGGGGCACACATACAGGGCATCAGGTATGTAGTGGTGTGGCACAGACAAATGCAAAGTAGACCTGTCAGTACCTTTACAGGTCTCCATGAAATATGGCAGGATGTTAGGGGAATCTCCTGGATGGCATTAAAACATGACAGAGGTTCTATCCTCCTGAGGGATCAAGCTGTGGCCCCAGGACCGCATGTGGCCCTTTGTTACTTATTGTGAAGCCCTCAGGCACCAGCAGCCAGTGCTTTTCTTGCCTAAGATCTTGCTATGGGACAGTGAAGGAAAATATTCATTGAACTGGTTTCCGAAGGCTGAATGATTGGTTTACTCTCACTTTTTCTGCGCTTTTTTCTCTTCTGGGGATTTTTCCCCTTATAGGGAATCCTGTGGTGTCAGTCATTTTATAAGAGGGCTGTAGGGGGCGCTGGGTATTAAAGCCGCTCTAATGGTGGTGATCTCTATCAGTTTCTTGTAGCGTCCTCAGTCTCAGCTTCCCCACAATCTCTGGCCAATTTGTGTAGCAATGCATACAGTGTACTTACCAATATGTAAGTCCCAGTCCCTGGACAGTGTCACCATAGCCTATAGTTGACCCACCCACTTAGGCCACACCCACGTGCAGCCGCCATCCCTTTCAGTTAATACCCTTTTTTATGTTCCCGCACATTCTCAGTAAGTCCAATAAGGATGATGCTGTGATGCCTGGACACAGCCCGGGACACATCATTGGGACACATCATCGGGACAGAGGTCTGAGATGGGGGGTTGTCCTGGCAAACCGAGGACAGGTGGTATCTCTGCATACACTGAACATCATGTACACACCTTTAGTGAGGGCCACACTTCCCTTGTATAATGTAGGCTGGCCATACATTATACAATTTTCTTGAGATTTTTGCTTTAGATTTACCAAAAACCATATAATATGAGGTCAAACCTAAACAACACTTACAATTGTATTCAATTAGGCGGGCCCTCGCACTACATAGTTGAAGGTAAATCTAAAGGAAATTGGACAGAAAATTGTACAGTGTATGGCCAGCCTTAGTAAGTAAGCTGACCACCATTATTCTTCTCTTCCCACACATTTGGATGTTGTTCCATTTAACATTTGGTTCTCTTGCAGGGGACTAAAGCACAGTTCGACAACTTCAACCCGAAGTGCCTCCTGCCACAGAGCCTGGACTACTGGACCTACCCCGGCTCCCTGACCACCCCGCCACTCAACGAGAGCGTGATCTGGATCGTTCTTAAACAGCCCATCAGTGTATCAGAAAAACAGGTGAGAGAGAAAATCGGCTTCTGTGATTGGCCGCCACAGAGGGACAATGGGAGAGGGCAGATGGATATAGAGCTCCATGTTTCCAGTAGAGGGATTGTGAGAGCGGGAGGGGGCAGCCATTGTGGTTCAGCAACTTTATCCTCCCGTAGGATCAGGGGCGGACTGACCATTTGGAAACTCGGGCACTGCCCGAGGACCCGGGATCAGTAGGGGGCACCATGAGATGCCCTTGGTACCTTTTTCATAGGCTTTTTTGAGTTTGGGCAAGGACACAGGGGCCCCATGATCCCCTATTGCCCGGGGGCCCCATGAGTTGTCAGTCTGTCCCTGCGCAGGATTGTCATGTGACTGCACAGGGGCGGTGCCACGGTTCCAGTCTCAGGGGATTATGGGAGAGAATGGAGATACAGTGATAGCAGCTGTAGGGTGGCCATGACTTTGACTAGAGACCTTCTGCAGATCTACAGATTGGGGGCCCACCCAACCCACTCAGGGACATCCCTGTTCTAGCCATAGGCAACAAGTGAAGACAATTCCCTCCCCCCCATCTTCCTCCCCATGACAGGACTTTGGGTTTGTGGGTCAGGTAGGGCCCCCACTGGATGGGATATGCCAGCTACACAAGAACCACAGCACTGAAAAATATGGAGAAAGTCATGGTTCAAATAAGGGCCACATCAAGGGGCCCCCACCTATATAATTCTGCCTTAAAGGCTAAGTTCACCTTTTTTTTTTTCTAAATTCTAGCTCCCCTATGTACCAATATACCCAGTGGTGTATTTAGGTTTTGTGCTGCCCTGGGCAACACAAAAATCGGACCCCCCAGAGAGTCTGACACCAACCAACTCCCCCCCCTCGGTGGAGAGCCTGACATTGACCAACAACACCCCTGCCCCCCCCACCTGAGAGAGCCTTCCATTAACACATATCTCCCCCCCCCCGCGCCTTCCCGGTGAGGGAGAGATAGACACTCACCTTCACAGCTCATGATATCCCTGGGAATGAGAATCGGGCTCTGCATACATCATAAAGCAGCCCACAGCCTCTCTCAGATCCTACCTGGTCCCCGAGCCGCATGTGTCCCTTCTGGGGAGTGGTGCTGCCCCCCCCCCCCTTAAAAATGCCGCCCTAGGCAAATGCCTTGTTTGCCTTGTGGTAAATACACCTCTGAATATACCATTCATGTACCTCTGTTGCAGAAAAATAAAAGCTTTGATTTTTAGAACAAGGCCTTACCTTAGCCCTTGGTGTGTTCCATAGAAAAGTTCCTGATTTCCTGGTATGTAGATTTAGGATGTGAAAACTATTAAGACACAGGAAGCAGTTCACCAGCTGACCTCATTAGTACACACACCCTGCACCCGTCAACTATGTTTGCACAGCATCCCCAGCATCTCTCCAGGCATGCATTTGCCTGGTTTGTCAATGTAGGCTGCCATAGCTGCTATGTTTGCACGGCATCCCCAGCATCCCCCCCCACACAGGCCCACAGGCCACAAAGAGTTTAACATGTGGCCCAGGCCCATCTGGAGGGATGCTGGGGATGCCATGCAAACATAGCAACTGTGGCAGCCTACTTTGACAAGCCAGGCAAAGGCATAACTGGAGGGATGCCGGGGATGCTCAGCTTGTGAACGGCTTCCTGTGTCTTAAAGCGGAGCTCCACCCAAAAGGGGAAGTTCCGCTTTAAGGACTGCTCCCCCGCTCCACATTAAGGATTGGCACCTTTGGGGGGCGGGTACCTGAATTTGACAGGTACCCGCTCCCACTTCCAGTCCGATCGCCTAGGTGATCGGAAGGTGTCCTCCCTCCCTGTAGTCTTTTGGGACACGTGACAGGTCCCAGAAGACTACTGGACCATTCATGAAGCGCAGCACTACTCGCCCATGCGCAGTAGGTACCTGGCTGTGAAGCCAAAAGCTATCACAGCCGGGTGCCCACACTGAAGATGCTGGCCTCCTGGAATATAGGACGGCCGGTGAAACAGGCTGTGGGGGACACACCACGGGACTGAGGGACAGGTAAGTTTTTTAAAAGTCAGCAGCTACAGTTTTTGTAGCTGCTGACTTTTATTTTTTGATAGGTAGAGTGGAACAGTTTTCACATCCAAAATCTACATACCAGGAAGTCATGAACTTTTCTATGGAACACACCAGAGGCTAAGGTAAGGCCTTGTTCTGAAAATCAAAAAAAGCTTTTATTTTTCTCCAACAGAGGTACATTAATGGTATATTGGTACACAGGGGAGCTGGAATTTAAAAAAAAGTGAACTAAGTCTTTAAAGGCAATTTCTTTGCAATGGAAGACCAAATACTTTCATGGCAAACATATACAATTTCCCAAACTATTTATACATTCATTTTATTCAAATTTATTTGCTAAACGCTATTTCTAAATGGCCGTGTAGTCAGACAACTTTGGGCCCCATAGCAGTCAATTGGTGTGTTAAGGCTTGATTACATCCTTGGGTTCATAGGATCCATAGGCTTGGGTTCATATGATCCATAGGTGGCTCTTCCCTGCTCCACTGTAAAAATAGGACAGGAGCCTGAAGGCACCAGAGATGACAGTTGGGTTGTTGGGCATTGTGGACTGCCCAGTGCTGAGCTGCTTCCCCCAGTCACACACTCTGTACCTGTAAACTTTGTACCAGATTGTGATTTGATGACTAAATTAATGTGCAATGGTTTGTTTACCTTCAGATTGTGGAGGTGATGAGGTGAAAGGAACAAACAATTATCTGTGCTTACTGTGTAAATTGTGTGCTGGGCACCACTCTGTAGAGTATGGGCGGTGGTGGTGGGGGAGGGGTGGAGATAGTCAGTAGGAGTGAATGTTATAGATACAGGTAATACACTTAATGGGAACCTTCCATGCGGATACCACCATGACACTTTTCACACTTAACAAGTTAGAAGAGGGGATGGAGTTCTGAAGACCTCAGGGTGCTACACCTCCACAACATTATCTGGAGAAAAAGGCATGTCTACAAAGAGACAAAGTATATGTTATGTTACAATATAGGAAAGGATCTAAGTGCTGTCATGAAGGATTCTGGGAAAATAATTATTTCTAAGTGTAGTTCTCATTCATCCGACGCAACCGGGATCTAACATGATCGGAAATGCAGCTCGTTCCATAAGAGAATCTCTTGAAGTCATGGAAGCTAGCTTACCTAGGACAAGAACAATCCTCCCCTGCATACTGTAGATGAGAAACTAGAGAAACATAATTCACACACAGAATTCTAACCTATACAAATGAATACACTAAGATCTTCTGCTCCCAATTTCTGGCCCTCATACAGACAGAAAAGACTGAAAGCTTAACAAGAAGAAGTGATCATCTTAACAAGAAGACGGGAAACACCAGAAAGGAAAGGTTCCTCCAGCCCAAGCCAGGAATTTTAGCCGATGGATGTTTATGAAAAGCCTTGCAAAATGTACCCAAATAATCTTCATTGTTTGCGTGGACTCAAGGTCTTGGTGTTAGTGAGATTTACAGTATATTCAAGGTCACCAGTTTTTCATTTTCAGTCTCTTCTGACCTCAAGCTTTGAAAATACAATTTGGGTATTTGGCTAAGAAGAAGGTGCCAAATTAATACTGCATACTAGGTGACAAATATATCTTCTCCCATCTAGTCAGTGGTCTTCTCTTCAGCTACAGATGTAATGCTGACCATTCCCAGATATTTGAAGTGTCTTCACGTTAGTCAGTTGGCCACTTTGCCTCAGACAGGAAGTCACCAAGACACAGTATAGTGTCAACCATATCAGGAGAGCAGAAGCTCAGAAGCCTCTGTTTCATCTTAGTCCATTAGTCAGAGAACCACTGCTCAGCCACATCGGAGGCTCAAAGTGATGACTGTGCCATGGTCAATGGGCCACTGAGTCTCTGCTTTACACAGTCTGAGGCTTGGATGACACTAGATATACCAAAGATACCTTTCACCATCTGGCTATTGCTCCTCTCTTCAGTTACAGATGTGATGCTAACCATTCCCAGATAATGGAAGTGTCTTCTTCACCTTGGCCAGTTGGCCACTACTTACTCTCATCCACAGTTCAGATATGAAGTCCCCAAGACACCATTTAGTGTCAATCAAATCCAGTAGGTGGAAGCCCCTGATTCATCTTAGTCAGATGGCCACTGAGCCACTATCAGCCATATTAGAGGCTCAAAGTGATACCTGTGCCATGGTCAGTGGGCCACAGATCTTCTGTTTATCAGAGTTTAAGGTTTGGATGATTCTCAATATACCAAAGATGCCTTCTACCATTTGGCCAGTGGTCTCTTCAGCTACAGCCATTGAGCCACTGCTCAGCCAAATCAGAAGCTCTAAGTAATGCCGATAGCATGGTCAATGGGCCGCTAGGCTGCACCTTTAGAAACTAGATGTGACCAATTCTAGGGTTCCTAAAGACATGAAGTAGCACTGGTCCGATACAGATATTTATGACCAGATTAGGCAACAATCTTAGGTCTGTTTTGGGCAGGTAAACTGGATGGACGCTCACTGCTGGACTGAGGTCTTCTAGGTCAGTAAGTAAATGTTATCACTTCAGCTGTACAATTCCATAGGAACAGGTTGTTGATCCATGGAGGATCTGGTTGCCTTTTGGGTTTTGAAAGGATTTTTTTCCCCCGGTAAAGCAATTTGGATCATATTCTGTATGTTTTTTCCTTCCTCTGGATCAGCTATGGGTCTAGGATTCCGGGAAAGCAGATTTTCACGTATTTTTGTATTTTGCTTGTTTGTTGGACTAATGTCTTTTTTCAATCTAACTATGTAAGTATAATGGTGATGCTACATAGCGACAGTAGAAGGGGCAAAAAAACAGAGACTGTAGGTGTAAATGTATAAAGAATGATTCTTCACAACATGTTCTGAGGGACCAGAAGGCCACGAGAAGGTGAGGCAAGGCCAGGAGAGTCCCAGATACTTCCAGAAGTATCACTATTTGTATCTAATAAGTGGAAGATATAGTAGCTATTAGCCCTGATCTATAATTTATTAGTCTGGACCTCTTTGTTATCAGGATGGTCTGAATGGTATTGGGTGAAGCATTAGGTAAGGACGGATGAGTGGGTGGGGTCGATGGTTGCCTCAGGTGTACGTTACACTATAGAAGCTATTAGCCATCCAGATAAGTATGGAAGCCAGGCACCTAGTATTTTCAAAAGGAATGATGACTGCATGTTCCAGCCAAGTGGCTGCACAGCCATGGTACATACCGTGTATGGAAGCTGTTTTTTCTTGCTGTTCAGTCAGTCTTGCGATTCACGAATTCCTGACACACCGTATAGACAGCAAGATGCCATCACTATTCCATAATTGCAGCTCCATGTTTCATGTTCTGTTCATTGGAGAATGAAAGACATCCTGCTGAGCACCTACCTCTTTCCTGCCCTTGGCATGCCCCCGTCCTGCCCCCCAGGGCCTATAACACACAATCTCCGGCTCCTGGTCTGATTTCTGCTGTGTCCAGTGCAATACACAAATTGATTTTAGAGAATTGTTTTCTGTTACTTTTGGATGACGTGAGGAAGGTTGAGTCTGTGCCTCAGTTGTGGAGATTTCCCTTTACTTCCTGTACTGAGTTCTGCAGAGACAGAAAGTGATGGGAATCTCCCTGCAGGGGACACTGACATACAAATCAGAAACAGATACCTTGCAGAGGGTCTAACCCCTTGGACACTCCATCCAAAACCAGCAAAAGGCTTTGGATGTTCAACTTTCACAGAAAATATATGATAGTTTCTTTCTAAGAAAGGTCTATCTTTTATTTTGACAGATGGAACGATTTCGGAAAACCCTGCTTTTTAGTGGAGAGGAGGAAGATAAGCGGATCCACATGGTGAATAATTTTCGCCCACCGCAGCCGCTGAATGGAAGGAAAGTTCAGGCGTCCTTCAAGTGCTGATGTCATGGAGAACTTTACTAACCAGAACAGACCAAATTCACCATTGGGCCGGGCCCCCAGGGGCCACCACCTGCTTTACAGCCTGTGCTGGCACCCAGGGGCCACCACCTGCCTTATGACCTGTGCTGGCCCCCAGGGGCCACTACCTGCCTCACGGCCTGTGCTGGCCCCCAGGGGCCACCACCTGCCTTAAGGCCTGTGCCGGCCCCCAGGGGCCACCACCTGCCTTACGGCCTGTGCCGGCCCCCAGGGGCCACCACCTGCCTTACAGCCTGTGCTGGCCCCCATGGGCCACCACCTGCCTTACGGCCTCTGTCAATGGCATCAGTTTGAGACTCTACTGAGATTAGTCAGAATTCATTGACAGGCAAAGCTGCCGCCTTCATACCTGCTGCATGAAGGATTTGCATTTTCATAGACTGACATGAACACAAGCCCCTCGGCACAGGCCATTCATCTATTGTTCCATGTATGAGTGGAAAATTATGAAATCTCATAATGTGTGCTGCATGATCTTTACAGACATGATGTGGGGTGTACACCCTGCACCACCACCCACTGCACCACAGACTGGACGAGGGGTGTACACCCTGCACCACCACCCACTACACCACAGACATGATGTGGGGTGTACACCCTGCACCACCACCCACTGCACCACAGACGGGACGAGGGGTGTACACCCTGCACCACCACCCACTGCACCACAGACTGGACGAGGGGTGTACACCCTGCACCACCACCCACTGCACCACAGACTGGTCGAGGGGTGTACACCCTGCACCACCACCCACTGCACCACAGACTGGTCGAGGGGTGTACACCCTGCACCAACACCCACTGCACCACAGACTGGTCGAGGGGTGTACACCCTGCACCACCACCCACTGCACCACAGACTGGTCAAGGGGTGTACACCCTGCACCACCACCCACTGCACCACAGACTGGTCGAGGGGTGTACACCCTGCACCAACACCCACTGCACCACAGACTGGACGAGGGGTGTACACCCTGCACCGCCACCCACTGCACCACAGACTGGACGAGGGGTGTATACCCTGCACTACCACCCACTGCACCACAGACAGGATGAGGGATGGGGCAGCACAGTGGCTAAATGGTTAGCACTTCGGCCTGGCAGTACTAGGGTCCTTGGTTTGAATCCCAACCATGGCACCACCTGCCTGGAGTTTGCATGTTCTCCTTCTGCCTTTGGGTACTCCGGTTTCCTCCCAAACTCCAAAGACATGCTGGTAGGTTAATTGGCTCCTGTCTAAATTGTCCCTAGTATATGTATGTATGAATGTGAGTTAGGGACCTTAGATTGTACACCCCTTGAGGGTTAGGGACTGATGTGAATGTACAATATATATGTAAAGCACTGCGTAAATTTACAGAAATATATAAGTACTTGTAATAATAATAATGTACACCCTGCACCACCCACTGGACCACAGACTGGAAGAGGGGTGTACCCCATGCACCACCACCCAACACGCTCACTCCATCCTACCCAACTCAATCCTCCATCTTCCCACCAGCAACACAGACAGTCCTTCTTGCAAACACTCCGATCACTGCCACAATTAGAAATGTTTTTACTGCCTATATAGCATGTTAATATAATATTTATATATAGGGCTGATATAGCTAGAACCAGATTTATATGTTTCTTTGATCTACGAGGGATTGCTGGTGTGATACAATGATTTCTGCTCATTCTGAATGTAAAAAGACGCTTAAAGGGTAAACTTTAGTCAGCCAGTAAAATCCACCTTGAAAATGCACATAAGGGTGGAGTCACCCTGCCTGGTGATGCCCAGTTGTGCTATATGACAGTGACTGATTCTTCACCAGAGAATGTTTGGTGAATGTCACATTCACTGCTTTATATATATATATGTCCCAGGTCTGGAGTTACCCTTTAGGTCTGCTTTCCTTTGATACATTGTAATATTTCAGTTGCTAACAATTGCCGGCTGTACCTGAATGAGTCACTCGCGGGTTCCTTCAATCTGTCGCCAATGTGTTTATGCAGCAAATAAATTGTTTTTTATATTTAAACTTTGTGTGTATATGATTTCAAGAGTTGGCCATTGCTTGGGGCACTATTCCTCCCTCTGACAACAATGATAGGGCACTATTCTTCCAACTGACACCAACGGTGGAGCATTTTTCTTTCCACTGACACCAATGATGGGCACTATTCCTCCCAATGACACCAATGATGAGGCACTATTCCTCCCACTGATATCAATGATGAGGCACTATTCCTCACATTGATACCAAAGATGGGCACTAGTTCTCCCTCTGACAACAATGATAGGGCACTATTCTTCCAACTGACACCAACGGTGGAGCATTTTTCTTTCCACTGACACCAATGATGGGCACTATTCCTCCCAATGACACCAATGATGAGGCACTATTCCTCACATTGATACCAAACATGGGCACTAGTTCTCCCACTGTCACCAATGATGGGACACTATTCCTCCCACTGACACCAACGATGGGGCACTATTCCTCCCACTGACACCAATGATGGGGCTCTATTCCTTACACTGACACCAATGATGGGGCACTATTCCTTCCACTGACACCAATGATGGGGCTCTATTCCTTCCACTGATACCAATGATGGGGCACTATTCATCGCACTGACACCAATGATGGAGCACTATTCCTCCCACTGACACCAATGATGGAGCACTATTTCTCCCTCTGATACCAATGATGGGGCACTATTCCTCCCATTGACTCCAATGATGGGGCACTATTATTCCCACTAACACCAATGATGGGGCTCTATTCCTTCCACTGACACCAATGATGGGGCACTATTCCTTCCACTGACACCAATGATGGGGCTCTATTCCTTCCACTGATACCAATGATGGGGCACTATTCATCGCACTGACACAAATGATGGAGCACTATTCCTCCCACTGACACCAATGATGGAGCACTATTCCTCCCACTGACACCATTGATGGGGTACTATTCCTCCCACTGACACCAATGATGGGGTACTATTCCTCCCACTGACACCAATGATGGGGTACTATTCCTCCTCTTACTGACCATAGGTGCTGTGTAATATATTTACTCCCACTGGCCACCATCAGGCCCCTTAAAGTTTGAAGGACAGTAAACGGACCCTTTGTTTAGCTACTCCCTTGCAGTCACACAGACTCCTGGGGAAGGGTAACCTTGAATTATCACCAGTACCCAACAGGCTTGTACACATCTGACCAAATAGATTGCTGATTGTGTGCAAAACATGGACCCAGGATTACAGGATTCATTCCTTCGAAGGCTTTAAGAAGCCTTCAGGTTGCAGGACTCATATATACATATGTGTATATATATATATATATCTGTTTGTGTATTTATGTGTGATGTGATATATATATATATTAGAGGGAAATATATATACATATATGTATGTGTGTGTTATTTATATATGTATGTATGTGTGATATATATATATATATATATATATATTAGAGGGAAATATATATTTTATTGAGTTTACAATATAAAAACACGGTCATACAGCAGCATCCAGAGGAGAATAACAATAAACTAAAATAAAATAAATAAAAGAAGCATAAAAAACCCAATGCAATCTACAAATTCCATAAATGAGGGCCTGGACCCATAGAATGACCCAAGTGAAGGATGTAGAAAGGGACAAACGGGATTATAAAAGTCATCTAGGAATTTATAATAATCCAACAGCAATCACCAGAATACTGCTGAGTAAAGCACCAGTACAGGAAAAAAGAACAAGAAAGGAATACGGGGAAAGAAAGGGGAAAGACCGTATCGCAGCCGGGAGATATAAAGAAAGAGTGGAAGGAAAAAGAGAGAGACAGGTAGGAGAGAGTCTGGAAGGCACACAAAAGTCCAGAAAAAAAGCTACAAAAAGGAAGCAGATGTCCTTACATTCACCTGCCACTAGGGGGAAGCGACAAAGACCCTTCTGCATTAGGGGGAGATAAAAAGGCTGCCAAGGCATCTGATGTAGAGAAATGGATCCAAATATTCATAGTGTAGTGAGTTTCTCTAAGGCATCGTTATCCATCATCTCCTCCATACGCATGATATCATTCATCATAGAGACCCATAGGTGTCGTCGTGGTCTTCCAGAATTGAGGTATAATCTGTAGAGCTGCAGGAAGGAAAAAAAAATCGCATTTGAGATGCGACCGAACTCGGCAATATGGAAAACAATGCTATTTCTGGAGATGGAGTCAGGGACTTGTCATAGACTCTGTTAGAAATAACAAAGATCTTTGCCAAAGGGGCCTAATCTTAGTGCAGTCCCACCAAACATAGGAATACAAGCATCTCTTGGACCCACACCGCCAGCAAGCAGCAGAAGTGGAGGGGAACTCCCGACACACAGCAGAGGGTCCCTATACCCAGGGGCGGACTGACCATTTGGAAACTCGGGCACTGCCCAAGCACCCGGGGTCAGTAGGGGGCCCCATGAGATGCCCCTGGTACCTTTTTCATAGGCTTTTTTGATTTTGGGCAAGGACACAGGGGCCCCATGATCCTCTATTGCCCGGGGGCCCCATGAGTTGTCAGTCCGCCCCTGCCTATACCATCGCAAACGTATTTGAACATTTTTAGATTTATGAGTATTTATTTCAGGTATTTATATAGCGCCATCAATTTACGCAGCCCTTTACATATATATTGTATTTTACATTCACATCAGTCCCTAAAACCCTCAAGGGGCGTACAATCTAAGGTCCCTAACTCACATTCATACATACACATACTAGGGACAATTTAGACAGGAGACAATTCACCTACCAGCATGTCTTTGGCATGTTGGAGGAAACTGGAGGAAACCAACGCAGGCACAGGGAGAACATGCAAACTCCAGGCAGGTGGTGCCATGGTTGGGATTTGAACCAGCGACCCGAGTACTGCCAGGCAGAAGTGCTAACCATTTAGCCGCTGTGCAGCCCAGGAATAATATTATTTTAGAATTTTTTTTTGTTTAAAGGCTTGCCCCACATAATCACACTTTGGATATATGGGATCTGACTGTATATAGAACAGATTATCGTACATAAAGTGAACCTGTAAGCACACAAGGTTGTACAAAAAAGCATCACGAAGGGCCAGTTCACACCACAAAAAAGCACTCCGGATACGTTTTTGCTTACAGTTCACACCACACTGCATTCCGGTGCAGTTTTGATGCAATTTGCCCTGCGAATGCTTTAAGAATTAGCCATCATGCATAATCACCATAACGTGTATAATATATTTATTTCCAATGATTTTCAGCACCATCTAGTGGTCACTATATCATATTTTCCTGAAATACTTAAATCAGGAAAATACCACATTATGGCCACTAGATGGAGCTGATAATCATAGGAAATAAACCTATTATACACAACACAGTGATTATTCATAACGGCTGAGTGGATTACACCCTCAGATGAAGTCGTGTGACAAAACGCGTTAGGGTGTGATCAAGCAGTGATGTCATCACATACACCGTCATCACGTGTCCGGACCACGTGACCGCAACCGCGTCATCTGTTGCAGGCTGGTGAGACGCCACTGTGTGTGCTGGGAGCAGCACACTGGGATCTATTGATATTTGAAAGATTTGCTGGTTTATCACCGGTATCTGGTGAGTTTGTACTTTGATGGGGTGTTGAGCACTGAATTATTCACGTTTGTGGAGGAATATTTTATATTCAAGAAATATTTCATTGAACGAAGATCATATATTTAATGTGGATGTTATTTAATGGACTTTTTGTTGGAGTCTATATATGTTTTATATTGCTTCATTATTATTATTAACTTTTTTTGCACTTAGTTGCACCTTATTTGGTGGTAGTTTAATTTTATTTCATTTCTTATTTAGATTTATTTTCGTTTTATGATACCTATATTTATTTATAGGCTGAGAGCGCTATTTTTGTGGGTTTTCACATAATTGTCACAGAGATTTTCTTTTTTTCATAAATAGACCCATATGTATGATGGGGCTCCATAGCAAAAACTATTAAGGGGTCACTGATTTCCCTTATCTCTCAAAGGAATTTCCCCGACTTGTATAGAGTGCTGATTGTTTCGTAGCAATTGTATTGTTCCAAAACTATATACACAATAATTTTATCCAAAATGTATGCAGTGGATACTACTGCTGCCTTCACAATTCACTCTGTAGTGTCCGGGCTTTGCTGAAGTTGCATGGTCTGCTCTGCGCAGTCTGGTTCTGATATTTTGGAAAGGCAACAAATTCCTCTCCCAAGAACAAAAGATCCAATTCATATTACAAAGCAGGAGAAAGTGGGGGAGGGGTCAAACAGTACTTAAAGGATCAGTCCATCTTAAGCAGATATTCCAGGTTTATGTGGATGATGGTGGCCTAAAGGAATTCACCATCTTTCTTTCTTTAATATGTGAATGTTAATAATGAATATCATTTATTACAGTTTGTTAAGGACTTCAAAGTCTTCATTCTAGCTACCATTTGTGCCTATATATATATACACACACACATACATACAGAGAGAGAGAGAGAAAGGAAGAGAGTGGGGGGAGAGAGTGAGGGGGGGAAAGAGAGTGGGGGGGGAGAAAGAGAGTGAGGGGGAGAGAAAGAGAGTGAGGGGGGAGAAAGAGAGAGAAAGAGAGAAAGAGAGAAAGAAAGAAAGGAATATGGGGGGTAGAGAAAGAGGGGGTGAGAGAGCGGGAGAGACAGGTGGGGGGAGAGAGGGAGAGAGGGGGGGGGGAAAGAAAGGGAGAGAGGGGGAGGGAAAGAAAGGGAGAGAGAAAGAAATGGAGAGAGGGGGAGGGAAAGAAAGGGAGAGAGAAAGAAATGGAGAGAGGGGGAGGGAAAGAAAGGAAGAAAGGGAGAGGGGGGAGAAAGAAAGGGAGAGAGGGGGAGGGAAATAAAGAAAGAAAGAAAGAAAGAAAGAAAGAAAGAAAGGGAGAGAGGGGGAGGGAAAGAAAGAAAGGGAGGGGGGGGAGAAAGAAAGAAAGGGAGAGAGGGGGAGGGAAAGAAAGAAAGAAAGATGGGGGGGGTTTAGAGAAAGAGAGGGGAAGAGAGAGAGGGAGAGACAGATGGGGGGGGGGGGGTGGGAGAAGGAGAGAAAGAAAGAGAGAGAGAGAGAGAGAGAGAGAGAGAGAGAGAGAGAGAGAGAGAGAGAGAGAAAGATGGGGGGGGGTAGAGAAAGAGAGGGGAAGAGAGAGAGGGAGAGACAGATGGGGGGGGGGGGGAGAGGGGGGAGAAAGAGAGAAAGAAAGAAAGAGAGAGAGAGAAAGATGGGGGGGGTAGAGAAAGAGAGGGGAAGAGAGAAAGAGAGGGGACGAGAGAGAGGGAAAGACAGATGGGGGGGAAGGGGAGAGAGAGGGGAAGAGATAGAAAGGGAGAGAGGGGGAGGGAAAGAAAGGGAGAGAGAAAGAGAGAGGCGAGAGAGAGGTAGAGACAGATGGGGGGGGGGGAGGGGGGAGAGAGAGGGGGGAAGAGAGAAAGGGAGAGAGGGGGAGGGAAAGAAAGGGAGAGAGCAAGAAAGGGAGAGAGGGGGAGGGAGAGAAAGAAAGAAAGAGATGGGGGTGAGAGAAAGAGAGGGGGTGAGAGAGAGGGAGAGACAGATGGGGGGAGAAAGGGGGGGGGAGAGGGGGGAAGAGATAGAAAGGGAGGGAGTGGAGGGAAAGAAAGGGAGAGAAAAAGAAAGGGAGAGGGGGGGGAGAAAGAAAGAAGAGAGAGAGAAAAAGAGGGGGAGAGAGGAGGAAGAGACAGATGGGGCAAGAGAGAAGGAGGGAGAGAGAGAGAAAGAAAGAGAGGGAGAAAGAAAGAGAGAGAGAGAGGGGGGTGGGGGGAGAGGAGGGGGGGAGAGAGAGAGGGGTGGTGGTGAGGGAGAACACTAGACTCATTTCTTCATTACATCAGCGGGATCTGCTTTATGCTCAGTAGTGCTGCACAGTGATGAAGCTTTACTGATCCTATCTCGGTGCACTAAACCTGGCAGCTGCCACTACTCAGCCCTCCATCTAAAACATACCAAGAGGGGCTCTGAGGAAGAGGCAAGTCCTCGAAACGCGTCAGCCTTTTGGATGTCTAAACTCCCTATTGCGGACTGTTACTCAGCGCGGTGTTGACCCAGCTGTTCTTTATGATGTGCCTTGACTATATTGTCGTTTGTGAGTACAACACCTACTTTATTTTTTATTAAACATTTTTTATGGTAATGCACTAGGCCTGTGCGCCCTCTCTTTGTTCTTTCTCCATCTAAAACATACCAACTGCCTGGCTGCCTAATGGATCCAATGGCGTTATTCCTTACTGAATTTCTGATGCAAAATTATTTTTTTTTGTCAGCATTTCGCACTTCACTGCCTGCATGCTTGTCCCTGGATGGTGGCTCAGGAAGTATGAATCCAGAGGTAGCCTTTTCAGGAGGATTTCGGCATTGGCAGCCTCCATGTAGCCCTCTGTACAGGTCCCTATAATCACTGGCACAACCTGCCTGTCTGATGGACGGTCCGCCACTAGGTGGAGAATACATAACATGGAGATATGGAACAGCAAAGGTGTGAACTGATCGAAGAGTTACAATCAGAATGGCGATCCCATGAATTCCACGTTACATGCCAGATATTGGCGGAGAAGGTCACCAATTCCCACCGACTCTCCTTCCTGCCGGTCCAGTAAGGGGATCGGGGTTGTCGGGTTTCATGAGTCACCTCGCTGCTCCTGTGAAAGTAGAGCCGAGTATTCTATCTGGAGTCTCCGTTTCACACCACGGTGAGGTCCCAGCTCCGCTGATTGAAGGGGGGGGGGGGTCAGATTTCCAGATATCGCAGCTTTCTCTCCATCCTTTCCTAAAGGGTCACTCTGCCGTTCCTATCATGTGTCATATATGCAGCGGGTTTGGTGGATGGACCTGAAGAGGTAACTAAAGCTCGCCACAGATGTTACAATCTGATTGCACAGCTATCACTATGTCTGAGCACAATGTGATCTAAACACTATGACATGCTGTTGAATAGAAAGTGACATGTTCTCTTTCAAGGAAGCATATCATCACAAGGGTGACAACGTTTCTCACAGACCGCATCTCAGCAGACTCCGTGTCACTGCCCCACCCCACCCCCGCTACTCTCACCTCCTCTTTGGACTAATAGCAATATCAGCACAGTGGTGACACCCTCCCTGAGCTCGCCCTCCGGCAAGCCCAGCTAAGCTTTTGTTTCTGGCTATTAGCGCTCTGGCTGCAAGCCTGATTTCATCTTTCAGCTGGTATGTGTAAATACAAAGGCAAGCTCTAGTTAATTGCAGCGGCTGAACTAAAAAATGATTTCATAAATGACTCCCATTTGCCTACGGCTGTCCATAAGTAAGCAGATAAATAAGTAAAGCCAATTACTAAAATCTCATATAAGCCCAAACATGCTGAGGTCATTCCCAATGACACGCTGATTATGTTTTCACTCTGTAGAGCTCACTAAGCCCCACCAAGCACCACGGGGGTAATACATTACCAGCGGGACCCCTTCAGACACTGAGAGGGTTAATACATAGAAAGCGGGCCCTGTCAGGAACTCAGACATTTAATACATACAGAGCAGACCCCTTTAGGCACTGAAAGGATTAATATATGGACAGCAGGCCCTGCCAGGTACTGAGAGGGTTAATATATAGACAGCAGGCCCTGCCAGGTACTGAGAGGGTTAATATATAGACAGCAGGCCCTGCCAGGTACTGAGAGGGTTAATATATAGAATGTGGGCCCTGCCAGGTACTGAGAGGATTAATATATAGAATGTGGGCCCTGCCAGGTACTGAGGGGGTTAATATATAGAGAGCAGGCCCTGCCAGGTACTGAGAGGGTTAATATATAGACAGCAGGCCCTGCCAGGTACTGAGAGGGTTAATATATAGAATGTGGGCCCTGCCAGGTACTGAGGGGGTTAATATATAGAGAGCAGGCCCTGCCAGGTACTGAGAGGGTTAATATATAGACAGCAGGCCCTGCCAGGTACTGAGAGGGTTAATATATAGAATGTGGGCCCTGCCAGGTACTGAGAGGGTTAATATATAGAATGTGGGCCCTGCCAGGTACTGAGGGGGTTAATATATAGAGAGCAGGCCCTGCCAGGTACTGAGAGGGTTATTATATAGAATGTGGGCCCTGCCAGGTACTGAGGGGGTTAATATATAGAGAGCAGGCCCTGCCAGGTACTGAGGTGGTTAATATATAGAATGTGGGCCCTGCCAGGTACTGGGAGGGTTAATATATAGACAGCAGGCCCTGCCAGGTACTGAGAGGGTTAATATATAGAATGTGGTCCCTGCCAGGTACTGAGAGGGTTAATATATAGAATGTGGGCCCTGCCAGGTACTGAGGGGGTTAATATATAGACAGCAGGCCCTGCCAGGTACTGAGAGGGTTAATATATAGACAGCAGGCCCTGCCAGGTACTGAGAGGGTTATTATATAGAATGTGGGCCCTGCCAGGTACTGAGGGGGTTAATATATAGAGAGCAGGCCCTGGCAGGTACTGAGGTGGGTAATATATAGAATGTGGGCCCTGCCAGGTAGTGAGAGGGTTAATATATAGAGAGCAGGCCCTGCCAGGTACTGAAAGGGTTAATATATAGAGAGCAGGCCCTGCCAGGTACTGTGAGGGTTAATATATAGAATGTGGGCCCTGCCAGGTACTGAGAGGGTTAATACATAGAGAGCGGGTCCTGCCAGATACTGTGAGGGTTATTATATAGAAAGTGGGCCCTGCCAGGTACTGAGAGGGTTAATATATAGAAAGCGGGCCCTGCCAGGTACTGAGAGGGTTAATACTTAGTGGACTCCATCTGGTACTGAGAGGGTTAATATATAGAAAGCGGGTCCTGCCAGGTACTGAGAGGGTAATACTTAGTGGACTCCATCTGGTACTGAGAGGGTTAATAGACAGGCACTGGAAGAGTTAATACAAATACAGTGGGTCCCTGTCAGGTATTAAGAGGGTTAATACATTGAAAGTTTTCCCCCCTCAAGCATGGAAAGGGTTAATACTTAGAGAGTGGGCCCTGTCTGGTACTGAGAGAGTTATTACATAGAAAGTGGGCTGGTCAGACACTGAGACAGAACATAGGAAGACCGCCCCATCAGGCACTGAGGGGGTTAAGTCACTGAAAGTGGGCCCCATCTAGTACGTAAACAGTTAATACATAGAAACCAGGCCCCATCAGGCACTGAAATGGTTAATACATGGAAAGTGGACCCCATCAGGCACTGAAATAGTTAATACATAGAAAGTGAGTTCCATGAGACACTGAAAGGGTTAATACATAGAACCCGGGCCCCATCAGACACTGAGGAGGTTAAACCATAGAAAGCATGCTCTGTCAAGTACTTGAAGGGTTAATACATAGAAAGAGGGCCACATCTGGCACTGTGAAGGTCCTTACATAGAATGTGGGCCCCGTCAGGCACTTAAAGGGTTAATACATGGAAAGCGGGCCTCATCAGGCACTGAGGGGGTTAATACATAGAAAGCGGGCCCTGGAGTGTGGAATAGTGTGGAGTTCAGTGTCCTCCATGAATGTTGCAGAGATGGAGCCCCGCCCCCTGCGCTGTCTGTATCTGCAATTTGGATGCTATTTCAGAGACACAACAAATTCCCTTCTGAAGGACAGATAGTGGGGGGCGGGGTCAGACATTACTTAAAGGATCAGTCCACCCTAAGCAGCTATTCGGGGTTCAGGCGGATGATGGCGGCTTGCAGGAATGCATCCTCCTCCATTGTCGTGAATGGTGATGATGATCCTCTGTTGGGGTTTGTGGTGACTGCAGAGCCTGGTCTCCCGCTCTCATTGGTATATATAGAGGTGGATGTGAGGGGTGGACATTTTCTTCATTCCATCTGCGGGATCGGCTTCATACATAGCGGTGGCGCTTACTCTTCCTTCACCAGGGCGGCTTTGGGATTGCGCTACTTCGGTGCGATTTAAAACCTACAGATCAGTGCCATTTCATTGCAGTTGGCAACTTCATTTATAGCCCATTCACACTTGTGTGACTTGTCATGTGACTTTGGGGTCCAAAGTCGCATGACAAGTCGCACCCCATGTTTCCCAATGAGTACCATTCATATCTGTGCAACTTCATAGTAGTTCCCGCACTACTTTGGTCCAACTTTCATGTGACTTGAGAGCCATGCCAATCGATGTAAACCCTCCAAGGTCACATGAAAGTTGCACCTAAATGATATACATGTGACTTGTGTGCGACTTTGTACAGCACAAACAATCATCCCTGGCCAAAGTCACCCCAAGGTCACACTCATCCAAAGCCACAGCAAAGTTGCGAAAGTCGCACTGTAAAGTGGCAATGAAAATCGCACGATTTTGAAGTTGCACAAGTGTAAATGGAGCCCTAACAGAAGTCACTCTGAAATTGAGGAAATGTAGTGCAGGAACCTTTTTTGAAAGTCGCTGGGACAAATGCGATTTTGAACAGTCAAATCACATGACCAGGGGCGGACTGACAACTCATGGGGCCCCCGGGCAATAGGGGATCATGGGGCCCCTGTGTCCTTGCCCAAACTAAAAAAAGCTTATGAAAAAGGTACCAGGGGCATATCAGGGGGCCCCCTACTGACCCCGGGCCCTCAGGCAGTGCCCGAGTTTCCAAATGGTCAGTCCACCCCTGCACATGACAAATCCCACTGGTGTGACCTGGGGCTAGGAAGAAACCCACACTGAGAGAAAGATGGCTGCTACCACTGCACACCCCCTCCATCCGACAATACACATCGCCTGGCTGCCTTATGTATCTAACGGCTTCATTATTTACTGAATCAATGGTCCAAACCATGTAATGTACAGTGCTGAGCGAACTATTGGCGCTTTATAAATACTGTATAATAATAATAATAATAATGTAGGCAGTGGAAGGATTCTGACTTCACTAGCTGCATGCTTGTTCCAGGACGGTGACTCAGAAAGTACTGAAGTCGGAGGAAGCCTGGCAAGAGGCATTTTCAGGAGATGCTGGGCAATGGCAGCCTTCCCATATCCCTCAGTACTGGTTCCCTTTTTCCACCAGTTTGGAGAAGAAATGAAGAGCAAAGGTGAGGATGGATCAAAGACGTCTTTCACAGGGCAATGAGAATTAAAAATGAGCAAAATCTACAGAAGGGTTCATTATTGAGTGACAACGCACATCACTTCACTTTGGATGACACCCCAATGCACCAACACAACGCACAGGAGCCAGTCATCTGCAGCCTCTCATACAGCTAGGACTCCGCCCTGTGACTACATTGGTATCGCTGGTAGAGATGATGGTGTCACCTGCTGGCTTCCTGTGGTAATAACACCAAAATCTTCTCATTCTTGGCGTTCTTTAGGTCTCTGTCTCATTCTTGGTGTTCTTTAGGTCTCTGTGTGTCTCATTCTTGGTTTCCTTCTTTTCACAGTATGTCTCATGCTTGGTGTTCTTCAGCTCTCTGTATGTCTCATTCTTGATGTCCTTCTGCTCACAGTGTCTTATTCTTGGTGTTCTTCATCTTTCTTTGCGTCTTGTTCATGGTGTTCATCAGTCAACTGCGTGTCCCATTCTTTGTGTTCTTCAGCTCTCTGTAGGTCTCATTCTTGGCATTCTTCTACTGATGGTGTGTTTCATTCTTTGTGTTCTTTAGCTCTGTGTGTGTCTAATTCTTGGTGTCCTTCTACTCATGGTGTGTCTCATTCTTGGTGTCCTTCTACTCATGGTGTGTCTCATTCTTGGTGTCCTTCTACTCATGGTGTGTCTCATTCTTGGTGTCCTTCCACTGATGGTGTGTCTCATTCTTTGTGTTCTTTAGGTCTCTGTGTGTCTCATTCTTGGTGTTCATCAGTCACTGTGTGGCTCATTCATGGTGTTCTTCAGCTCTCTGTGTGTCTCATTCTTGGTTTCCTTCTACTCACAGTATGGCCCCATGTACACGGGACACTTCTGAATGATGGAAACTGACTGCTGGAAAATGTAGGTTAAAAAAAGTCTGTTTAGCCAAGTTTGCATAGCGCTTTTGTTCGCGTTTGCGTTTTTTAAAGATAAGCACAGGAGAACCTCCCTAATGCCCAGAAAGCACTGAAAAGTGGTAAATTATTAACTATTTCAGACTGTTTCAGAGAAATACACACAGTAGAAGCAGAGACAGCAGTATGTGTTTACATTAGCTAGGTGTGAGTTGCTCATTAACATTTCTTTTGTTTCCAAGGGTGGGAAAGGTGTCTGGTGGAGGGAGTCATTAAGGTCACCTGGCAGGGGGTCCTCATGAGGAATTTGAGGTGTGAATGGTCATTAACATATCTTTTGTTTCCAAGGGTGGGAGAGGCCTGAGGTTTGAATTGGTCATTACAATGTTTGACAAGCTTGGTAGGAACTTCCTGTGTTCAGTGTTTTGTCCATCTGAGCACCTTGAAAACGCTTTGCATGCATTTTTCATGATGAAAAAAGGCTCTGGACAGCATTGGGAACTGGAAGAGTTAAAAAAAATTTCAAATGCAAACGCTTCTAAACGTGATTTGCCGCGTTTACAACTGTTTTGCGTTTGAAACGCTGATAAAATTGACGTCTGAACGCAAGTTTGTTGCATTTAAAAAAACCACTGTAAACTCAACTGCCTATAGACGACTGTAAACGACGATGTGTACATGGACACATAGGAAAACATTAGGATGAATTCAGGGGCTGCTGAAATGATCCTAAACCTGAGTTTATCAGCTGCAGTGTACATGAACTCTAAGACAGACCATGAGTATAAGGACATCAAGAATGAGACATACAGAGAGCTGAAGAACACCAAGAATGAGACATACAGAGAGCTGAAGAACACCAAGAATTTTTTTTTTCTATGTCCGCAAATGTGCAAAATAACGAAAAACCCGTGAGTGTTCACAAAAAAAGTGCAAGTGCAGAACACCACACGAAAAAGTGCACTTAGGGGTGTGCTTTGTCCTTCCCCCGAAGGGGCTGGACCACTACCCTGATCCCCCGGGGCATGAAGCTCCTGACAAGGACAAGGTTCCCATTTGGTCCACCTAGCCAAAAGGCCTGGCGGACCACCGTTCCTTGTGGCCAGCCGAAGCCAGCCACACAGTACTTGGCCAGGGGGCTTTCTTAAAGAGAAAACCCCCCAGGGACAGGGAAGGAAGGAACCAAAAGGCCACACATCCTCCACCTAGACTTCAGGGCAGGCCCGAGGACCCACACCCTCCATCCTGTGAGAAAAACACACACATAAGAGAAAAAAGTGACAAAACGTGGGAGTTAAATAAATTAAATAAATAAAAAATAAAAAAAAGTGGTCGTGCCAAATTGTGCACAGACCAGGCCCTGAGGCCTGTAGCAAAAATTGCCCGAACTTAGCCAGAAGGCCTGGTCCTGAGGGCGCTGTGCAGGAAAAGTGGTAAACGCAGTGGCCATGTGTCTTTTCACACTGTGGGGTCCCATACCCAGGTGTTACTAAGAGCACCCCTGAGGCGACCACTCAGGGGGCACTGGTTTGCGGACTTTCTGCCTTCCCAGCCCCTGGCCAGACAAGGTAGATCCGCTCAAATCAGGAGGTGATGGGCCCCTCTGATGTTCCAAAGGGGAATTACTCCCGGGCCCCAACTCCAATGGGCTCCCGGTTTCTGTTCCCCCCGTAATAACCATCAGGGCCCCCATCGTACCAGCAGGGGTACTATATAACCAGTCATCTCCGCAAAGCTAGAATGACCGTGGAGCACCCCTACTGGACACTGATAAGAACAGATTTTTTTTTTTTTTTTTTAGTCCGCAAACGTGCAACTATATCGAAAAAACCCGTAAGTGTCCGCAAAAAAGTGCAAGTGCAAAACACCACACGAAAAACGTGCACTTAGGGGTGTGCTGTGTCCTACCCCGAAAGGGGCTTGGACCGCTGTCCCTGATCCCCCGGGGCACGAAGCTCCTGACGGGGACTAGGTTCCCACTTGGTCCTCCTGACCAAAAGGCCGGGTGGACCACCGTTCCCTATGCCAAGCCGAAGCCGGACATTCAGTACTAGGCAAGGGGACTCTCCCGAAGAAGAGTCCTCTAGGGATCAGGGGAGGAAGGAACCGTATGGCCACACATCCTCCCCCTAGACTTCAGGGTAGGCCCGAGGACCCACACCCTCCATCCGTGAAACACACACATAAGGCAAAGAAAAAGTGACAAACGTGGGAGTGCATAATAAATAAAGTAAAAGATAAAGTAAAAAAATAATAAAAATGGTACCGTGCCGAAATGTGCACAGACCAGGCCCTGAGGCCTGTAGCAAAAATTGCCCTGAACTTAGCCAAAAGGCCTGGTCCTTAGGGCGCTGTGCAAAAAAGAGTGTAAAAACAGTGACCATGTGTCATTTTCACACCGTGGGGTCCCACACCCAAGTGTTACTAGTGACACCCCTGAGTGCGTCTCCTCAGGGGGCACTGAGTTTGCGGAGTTTTTGCCTCCTCAGCCCCAGGCCAGACCAAGGTAGCATGCTCAGATCAGGAGGTACTGGGTCTTTCCGGTCTCCCCAGAGGAATTACTCCCAAGGCCCCAGAACGAATCATGGCGCTCCCTGGTTTCTGTCCCTCCGGTACTAGCCTTCCGGACCCCCATCATACCAGTGAGGGTACTATACAACAACCATCCCCGTAAACTAGAATGGTCGGGAGCACCCCCACTGGACACTGATAAGAACAGATACTACACTTGATCTTAGCCAAAAGGCCGAGAAGCGATGAAGAATGAGACATAAATTAGTGTTCTTCATCTTTCTTTGTGTCTTGTTCTTGGTGTTCTTCTACTCACGGTGCGTCTCATTCTTGGTGTTCTTCTACTCATGGTGCGTCTCATTCTTGGTGTTCTTCTACTCATGGTGCGGCTCATGCTTGGTGTTCTTCTACTCATGGTGCGTCACATTCTTGGTGTTCTTCTACTCATGGTGCGTCACATTTTTGGTGTTCTTCTACTCATGGTGCGTCTCATGCTTGGTGTTCTTCTACTCATGGTGCGTCTCATGCTTGGTGTTCTTCTACTCACGGTGCGTCTCATTCTTGGTGTTCTTCAGCTCTCTGTGTGTCTCATTCTTGGTGTTCTTCTACTCATGGTGCGTCTCATGCTTGGTGTTCTTCTACTCATGGTGCGTCTCATGCTTGGTGTTCTTCTACTCACGGTGCGTCTCATTCTTGGTGTTCTTCAGCTCTCTGTGTGTCTCATTCTTGGTGTTCTTCTACTCATGGTGCGTCTCATTCTTGGTGTTCTTCTACTCATGGTGCGTCTCATTCTTAGTGTTCTTCAGCTCTCTGTGTATCATATTCTTGGTGTCTCTTCATTTTGCTTATTGAGGAATCTATCAAAGGTTAGTTTCCTCTGTCTTCACTCTACAATCACATAGTAACTGAAACCTAATATTCTATGGCATTGTGGGGAATTGGCTGAGATTTTGGGGGATTTTTATAATCCATTTTCCCTATTCTCAGGATTTAAAGGAGAATTCCAACTATGGATATTTTTACATAGTTCCATTATTCCAGCTTGGATCAATGTAACAATAGCTGTGGGATCCCTGTAGAAACTGGAAACAACTATAGTGGGCATCGTTACTACACCACTACTACAGGGATCTCCACCAGCCTCCAGGTCCTGTGCCGAGCAGCTGCCCTGCTGCATTGTGAACAAAAGAGATAAGCTGCTTGGCACAGGTGCCATTCAGAGATCGCTTTGCATTTTCTCAAATGTTGCAAAGCAGTCTCTGATTGGATGAGGTATAGAGCATGATGTCATGACCCACTTCTCCATGTTGCCCAATCAGAGAACACTTTGCATTCATTGAGAAAATGCTTTGAGAACTCACTGAAGAGTTGACTAGTCGGTAGTGAGCAGCCTATTCTGAGCCAGTTGGCGCTTCAAATGTTTTTGCCCTCCCACTGCTTTGTATAAACTCATATCAAAGTCCCAGTGTCTCTTGCGTGCCTTTTTTCATTGGATGTATGTACTGGTCGATAGATTGGGGATCATTATCAAATATCTGCCAAGCATGATCCGATCTCCACAATATATCACATAGAACACAGCAAACCGATTTCCTCGTCTCTAGTAATAAACTTCAATTAACATATCTGAGATTTTCCAGAGAACTTTGACTGCATGTGTGAGAAAGTTCAGGTGGCATTGGCTTGTAATAAACTCAATCAGCCACAGGATGGCGCTCAACGATACCTCCATGGCTGATGTCAGAAATGTTACTTTATGGACAATTTTTATATTATAATAAT
Organism: Staurois parvus; assembly: GCF_062004578.1. Taxonomy (NCBI): domain Eukaryota; kingdom Metazoa; phylum Chordata; class Amphibia; order Anura; family Ranidae; genus Staurois; species Staurois parvus. The sequence goes on from NW_028319562.1 coordinate 259,609, forward strand.
AAACATTTTTGAATGCATTCATTATATGGCAACAACACGTTGGTTTTATATAATTCAATGTTATCACTATAGCATGAATTCAAATAAATAAATGTCGCAGCTTTCTGATAGTAAAGTCTCCATTTCTAAACCTCTTCTGAAAATGCTATTTTCCTGGCTGTCTCCGGCTTTATGGCCCCTTTCAGATGGGGCTGATCCGTCAGCGTGATCCGCCTGCTCAGTGTAGGATGTCTCCGATGATTTCCGCTGAGCAGGCGGATGACAGATCTCTGCTGCTGCAGAGCGGACACAGACACGGCTGATTTCAGTGGGGGGTATCGGATGGGAATGGGCCGCTTGTCCGTTTCCATCTGATTGTCATCCAATCCGCTGGACAGATTGGGAACAGATCCCCATCTGTCTGTTTTTTGCGCACAGGATTGGATCGGATGCCAGTGGGTGTCAGCGGACTATTGCATCACTCATAGCTCTGCTCTCTGCACATGCTATGTACAGCACGATGATGATGTCATTTATTTTTCCAAGGTAATATCTAGGTTTGCAAAAGCATTGGGTGCTCACAAAGTGGATTTATATGCTTTCTCGGTGGAGGAGGAACTAGAACCCTTCAGAGCCCTGGTGCAAAAAACATCCGTCTGATTTTGGCGCACAGGATCGGATCAGATGCCGGCAGGAGTCAGCAGACTATTGCATCACCCACAGCTCTGCTCTCAGCACATGCTATGTACAGCTCAGCGATGATGTCACTGTTATTTTTCCAAGGTAATATCTGGGTTTGCAAAGGCATTGGGTGCATGCGAAGTAGATTTATATACTTTCTCAGCACAGGCATAACTAGAACCCTTCAGGGCCCTGGTGCAAAAACCATTTGTCTGTTTTTGGCGCACAGGATCGGCGGGTGTCAGTGGACTATTGTTCACTGACACCCGCCGATCCTAAGAAAGTCTATGGATGGACCGATTGGGTCCGCCTGAAAAACGGACAGGGGAACCCCATCAGTCTGCTCATGTGAAAGGGGCCTGTTGCCTTCCAAGTCACAGACCTGGAAAAAACATGCAGCAAGCAGGGGTGGACTGACAACTGGGCCCCTGGGCAATAGGGGATCATGGGGCCCCTGTGTCCTCACTCACACTCAAACCACACCCAAAAAAGTCTATGAAAGGTACCAGGGGCATCTCATGGGGCCCCCTACTGACCCCGGGCCCTCGGGCAATGCCCGAGTGCTCAAATGGTCAGTCCACCCCTGGCAGCAAGTCAAGTCAATGGAAAGTAAGCATTGAAACCATCTGTTTGGAACGACAGCCAGGCAGTCAGCATTTTCACAATAAAGCCAGCAAACCCATCCTCTGTCTCATTCTCATGACAGGTGCACTTTATTACAGACGCTCTTTGAATCAGCCAACATAGAATGCACAATTTTCAAGGCAATCTGTGGAGGTGGGAGAGGTGCGTCCATCTTCCGGATGTGTTTATCATCAATTAGCTCTCTGAGTGCCATGATGCAGGAAATAATGCGGTTTATGGTGCCATTTTCTGCCTCCAGAAAGACCATTAACGTGAAGCTGGAGGCTGGAGGACACACCAAAGCACTTAAAAGGAGAACTCATTTTGCGTTCAATATTATTGATGATTAGGTTTCACATACAGATTTGTAGGTTCTCCTTCTATCAGGCAGTACAGTCAGCACTACTGCTAAACTGGAATCAGCCAGACAGAGGGTCCGTCCTGCAGAGGACTTAACGGAGGCAACCTCTGAATTGCTGTCTCTATAGACAATCAATAGGAATTCGTTATTAAACTGGACTTTGGGATAATAAATCCATTCCTCATGTGTATTCTCCTGGACTGTCAGTGAGCTTTGTGTATTTCTTCCAGATCTGTGTAGTAATCCAGTGTGAGACTTCCTGTAATACAGACCGCTCACTGCTGCTCTCCCTCCTTGTACAGGGTGTCTGGTCTCATCTCTGCCCCCTCCTGTAGTTTTGTGTAGTGGGTGGAGCCTGCTTAGAATCCACACAGTTTCCCCTTTACACCTGAACCTACAGAGTTCCCTTGTACTGTAAGTGAGGACTCTGCAGACTCTGATGTAAGAGAGATTTCTGAGGACTCCAATTTAAGGGGGAACACTAAGAACTCTGATGTATGGAGGGAACTCTAATGTAAGGGGGATCGCTGCAGACTCTGGGTTAAAGGGGAACTCTGATATAAGGGGGTCCCTGGTAACAAGAGCTCCCACTTACATCAGAGTTCCCAGAATTCCCTTTTATACAGGGTTCCCAGAGCCCCCCCTACTTCAGAGTTCACAGAGTTCTGTCTTTCATCAGCGATGGCAGAGCCCTGTCCTACATCATAGTCCGTAGTGCCCTCCTTACATCAGAGTCCGCAGTGCCCCCCTTACATCAGAGTCCATACAGTCCCTCTTACATCAGAGTTTGCAGAGCCCCCCTTACATCAGAGTTTTCAGAGTTCTCCTTTACATCAGAATCCACAGAGTACCTCTTACATCAGAGTCTGAAGAGCCCCCTCTTACATCAGAGTTCGTAGAGCCCCCTTTACATCAGAGTCTGCAGAGCCCCCCTTACATCAGAATCCACAGATTACCTCTTACATCAGAGTCTGCAGAGCCCCCCTCCATCAGCGTTCATAAAGTTCTCCCTTACATCAGAGACCACAGAGCCCCCTTACATCATAGATTGTAGAATCATCTTACAACAGAGTCCACAAAATTTCCACTTACACTGTAAGGGGGCTCTGTGGACTCTAATGTAAGGGGTGCTCTGGGAACCCTGATTTAAGGGGGGGCTCTGATGTAAGGGGAAATGTTAAGGGGAACTCTGATGTAAGGAGGTCTTACGCTGCTCAACAAAGCTCCCCCCTTACATCAGTCTACAGAGCTCCCCTTACATCTGAATCCCCCTTACTCATTGGGAGGCAATACAGAGAAAGGAGGGAGGGGGGAGACTAAACTCACAGACAGAGGATGGGGGCTCAGGTATTGGTAGTCAGGACCATTCATCAGTGCTGGCTCTGGGCTGTGTGAGAGAGACACTCTCAGCTCAGAGCCCTGCAGCAAGCAACCCCGCTGGGGAGCCACAGTCCAGGCTCCTGCCCCCCCCCCCCTTCAGTGGCAGAATGCCCAGTCCCAGTCCCAAGCAGGGGCAGACTGACAAATCATGGGGCCCCCGGGCAATAGGGGATCATGGGGCCCATGTGTCCTTGCCCAAACTCAAAAAAACCTATGAAAAAGGTACCAGGGGCATCTCATGGGGCCCCCTACTGACCCCGGGCCTTCGGGCAGTGCCCAAGATTCCAAATGGTCAGTCCGCCCCTGGTCCCAAGTGTGACCTTTGCGACCCTGGTATTTCGCCACGGTTTCTGAGGAATATATGGATTCCTGAGGAAGTGAATGTTTGCGTTCCTGGAGTTCAGCTTCAAATATTTTTTGTCTAACAAAAGAAGAAAAATGTGTGTCTGTGTAATGTCTGAACATCCAAAAATGTCATCACCATGGCGATCCTCTGAAGTTGGCCAATCTACGATGGCCATAGATGGGTCACTTTTTTTCAATCAGCCAGAGCGCTAGCTGAATAAATGAACGGATTCCTCCATCCACACAAGAGAGGAATCCTCCTCGCTGGGACATTGTATTCTGGGAGCCAGTACTTCTCTGTCAGAATACACTGATCAGCAGATGTTACAAGTTTTCTAACATTCCCATTCAACAAAATTTGATCTAACAGCTTCTGTTGAACAGTTGAATTTCCATCCATCTGTGGCTAGCTTTAGTGAGACTGGTGGCAGATTTGTACCTTTCCAACGAAGTGACCTTCCATGGCTCTACCGTCACACCCGAGAAAATGGCAGTTGTGGAAGATCTGCTCATCAATAGACATTACAGCAGATCTCCAGAACCGCAGATCTGATGGTTGGATGTGGAACACACAGTAAGGAAAATATAATACAACATCATTATAAATATGTAATTAATTTCATCTACAAACCAAATGAAGGGGGAGCAGATAGGAGCACAAGAGCTCACAATCTACATTGACTTAGTGTGTGCATTGTACACTCTGCTGGTGACTTTATTTGACATAATATGCACCATGTCCTGGAGTATGGACATCTTGCTGCAATACCACAGTCTGTGATGGACTTTGGTATCGGTACAGTTCGTACTGAGGGAGAGGTGACTGAAGGTACAAATAATCTGCGTATTGCATCAGACAGTATGTGCTGTATAGATTAGCACTCCTCGTCCACTGCTCCTCATCTAAAGCCCCTCATCCAACACTCCTCATCTGAAGCCCCTCATCCAATGCTCCTCATCCAACACTCCTCAAGTGAAGCCCCTCATCCAATGCTACTCATCTGAAGCCCCTCATCCAATGCTCCTCATCTGAAGCCCCTCATCCAATGCTCCTCATCTGAAGCCCCTCATCCAATGCTCCTCATCCAACACTCCTCATCTGAAGCCCCTCATCCATTGCTCCTCATCCAATGCCCCTCATACAATGCTCCTCATCTGAAGCCCCTCATCCAACACTCTCTCACCTGAAGCCCCTCATCTAACACTCCTCATCTGAAGCCCCTCATCTATTGTTCCTCATCCAACGCTCCTCATCGGAAGCCCCTCATCCAACTCTCCTCATCTGAAGCCCCTCATCCAACTCTCCTCATCTGAAGCCCCTCATCCAAAGCTACTCATCTGAAGCCCCTCATCCAATGCTCCTCATCTGAAGCCCCTAATCCAATGCTCCTCATCTGAAGCCCGTCATCTGAAGCCCCTCATCCACCGCTCCTCATCTGAAGCCCGTCATCTGAAGCCCCTCATCCACCGCTCCTCATCTGAAGCCCCTCATCTGAAGCCCCTCATCCAACGCTCCTCATCCAACGCTTCATGTCTGAAGCCCCTCATCCAACGCTCCTCATCTGAAGCCCCTCATCTGAAGCCCCTCACCCAAACACCCCTCATCCAACGCTCCTCGTCTGAAGCCCCTCATCCAATGTTCCTCATCTGAAGCCCCTCATCCAATGGTCCTCCTCTGAAGCCCCTCATCCAATGGTCCTTGTCTGAAGCACCTCATCCAACGGTCCTCGTCTGAAGCTCCTCATCCAACGCTCCTTGTCTGAAGCCCCTCATCCAACGCTCCTTGTCTGAAGCCCCTCATCCAACGCTCCTTGTTTGAAGCCTCTCATCCAGCTCTCCTCATCTGAAGCCCCTCATCCAGCTCTCCTCATCCAACACTCTCCTTTCAACATTCCTCATTCAACTCTCCTCATCTAAAGCCTAGTACACACTATGAGAAAATCGAACGACCAATCGTTCCATTTTCCACAAAAGTGCATATCATGATGTAGTCAGATAAGTATTGACTTGTACGAACATTCTCAGCTAACAAAGGCAAATGTAGGCAAACCTAGCTACGTACCAGCGTAGTAGAAGAGGAGGTGTAGGGTTGTTCTATGCTTCTGAGCGTGGCCATTTTTTCCTGTTCAAACATTTTCGTCCACACCTTCAGTTTTTGTCGTCCAAAAAGTCAGAATCGGCTGTTGAAAGCATTATACTAATGATCAGATAATCGGCCGACCGATCGTTGTATGAAATGTTTCTGCTGATTTTCTTGTGTATACAGGCCATAACTCTCCTTATCTGATGCCCCCTGTTCAATACTCTTCATCCAATGCTTCGCATCTTAGATTGTAAGCTCCCAGGATCAGGGCCCTCCTAACCCTCTTGTATTGAACTGTATTGTTGCTGTATTGTCTCCCGTTATATTGTAAAGCGCCGAGCAAACTGTTGGCGCTATATAAATCCTGTATAATAATAATCTGAAGACCCTCAACCAACACTCTTCTTTCAATGTTCCTCATCCAACGCTCATCATCTGACATTCCTCATCCAATGCTCCTCATTCAAATCTCCTTATCCAACACTGCTCCTTTAACATTTCTCTTCCAACTCTCCTCATCTGAAGCCCCTCATCCAACTCTCCTCATCTGAAGCCCCTCATCCAACTCTCTTTGTCTTGCACCCCACATCTGATGCTCACCACCTGAGATTCCTCATCCAACACCCCTCAGAGGACACTCTTCCAATACTCACTTGGCTGTCTTCATTGGACACTCCTCATTCAGTGCTTCACAGATCAGAGCAAACATGACTTATTTTCAATCTAGATTACTTACAACTTAAGTGAAATACATTGATAGTGTGCAATAAGTGACATGTATGTATTCTGCACACCTGCTGCACCAATTATGAGGGGCACCCACCATTCCTGTGCTGAGTTCCTGGTTCTGTACACCTGCCGTGACGATTATCAGGGGTTCCCACCATCCCTGTGCTGAGTTCCTGGTTCTATACACCTGCCGTGCCGATTATCGGGTAATCACCATCCCTGTGCTGAGTTCCTGGTTCTGTACACCTGCCGTGCCCATTATGAAGGGTTACCACCATCCCGGTGCTGAGTTCCTGGTTCTGTACACCTGCCGTGCCGATTATCAGGGGTTCCCACCATCCCTGTGCTGAGTTCCTGGTTCTGTACACCTGTCGTGCCGATTATCGGGTAATCACCATCCCTGTGCTGAGTTCCTGGTTCTGTACACCTGCCGTGCCCATTATGAAGGGTTACCACCATCCCGGTGCTGAGTTCCTGAGTCTGTACACCTGCCATGCCCATTATGAGGGGATCCCACCATCCCTGTGCTGAGTTCCTTGTTCTGTACACCTTCCGTGCCCATTATGAGGGGTTACCACCATCCCTGTGCTGAGTTCCTGGTTCTATACACCTGCCGTGCCGATTATCGGGTAATCACCATCCCTGTGCTGAGTTCCTGGTTCTGTACACCTGCCGTGCCCATTATGAAGGGTTACCACCATCCCGGTGCTGAGTTCCTGGTTCTGTACACCTGCCGTGCCGATTATCAGGGGTTCCCACCATCCCTGTGCTGAGTTCCTGGTTCTGTACACCTGTCGTGCCGATTATCGGGTAATCACCATCCCTGTGCTGAGTTCCTGGTTCTGTACACCTTCCGTGCCCATTATGAGGGGTTACCACCATCCCTGTGCTGAGTTCCTGAGTCTATACACCTGCTGTGCCCATTATGAGGGGTTCCCCCCAGGGGCGGACTGACCATTTGAAAACTCAGGCACTGCCCGAGGGCCCGGGATCAGTAGGGGGCCCCATGAGATGCATTAGTTAAAGATAGTTATTTAGAGGTTGTAAAATAAATTACCATATCACCCAGTAGATGGCCTCCATTCAGTAGCCAAAAAAGACATGCAAAAAAAGGGGAAGTTGTGAAAAGAAATTCACAGAGAAAGTGGCTACATTATGAACAGAATGTGATACTCTGAAAAATTTCCAAAAATTATGCTTTATTACATATACAAATTTGACATTTGGGCAATCGCCCTGGTTTACCATCACCTCAGTATGAGACAATACACACAGACCTAAAACCATATAAAATGACACCAAGACCGGTCTAAATACATGTGCAACAAAGACAGTGACTACTAGAGTCTAAAGTCTTTGTAGCACTGGCGTATAGGTGAACACTTCCCACAGGAGGTGTATGCAAAAATTATACCATAGGTATACCATGTAACATGTTGTAATATGAAGACATGTGCTACTACCAAAATGGTTATATCCCAAGCAGGGAGTTTCAAAAAATTATACTATAGATATAAAATATCACATGTATGCAATGCAGCAAGCACAGTATGCGTCAAAAAGAGAGGCATGCCTCTAGGCCTATATGAGACAAAAAATGAATGTCAGATATAAAATGCAGTACATTCCTATGCCGGCACATATGGTTGGGGCCCATTCATCTGTAATATAAGCGACTGTTTCCTAGGGCTCTTAAATGAAAATATGCCCCATTTGTTACCAGGATGGAAGGATAGATGCAAATAGCAGAGCACTGCTTGAAATGGTTTCTTCACCACTGTATGTGGACTACACACCACTTTCTGTAAGGAAAACAAGACAAATCCCAATAGATCTTCTGCCTGTTGAGATACACGTGGTATATCCTGTTTCCTATGAAAAGCACCATGATGTCCCCATCCACCTATGCAATGGATAATAGGAGAGGAAAAGATGTCCTTCATAAGTACTGCCATGCAAGGCCAGAGAGGACAGGGAACCACCGCTGACATCAGCCGATATACCGCGGGTTCCGACCTCTTCTCGGCGCCTGTGCTGCTTAAGCTTGCCTCATGGCATGCGAAGATGGCTTCCTCCTTGTAGGTCAGCGTGCGTTCCACCTAGTGCGCATGACCGGAAGTGACGTATCTGACGTATGACGTCAACGCGTTTCGCCGATGGGCGTATCTCACTCAGCTTCGTCAGGACCAATGAGATTCCTGCATTCCAGTTTTCTATTTATAGTGGGTTAAGACCCACCCATTTATGCAAAAATTAACTTGCAGTTATTCCCAATGGAAGAAAAAAAGGGGGCTAAATACTTAGCACAGCTGCTGGTCATTATTAGATTCAATTAAAAAGACAAGCGACTGGAAATATCAGAGAGAGGAAAGGCTTGGCAATTTCAACAATGCATACACAAATCAAAAGACCATAGATTATATATACTAATCAATTGGAAAATTACGCCCATCGGCGAAACGCGTTGACGTCATACGTCAGATACGTCACTTCCGGTCATGCGCACTAGGTGGAACGCACGCTGACCTACAAGGAGGAAGCCATCTTCACATGCCATGAGGCAAGCTTAAGCAGCACAGGCGCCGAGAAGAGGTCGGAACCCGCGGTATATCGGCTGATGTCAGCGGTGGTTCCCTGTCCTCTCTGGCCTTGCATGGCAGTACTTATGAAGGACATCTTTTCCTCTCCTATTATCCATTGCATAGGTGGATGGGGACATCATGGTGCTTTTCATAGGAAACAGGATATACCACGTGTATCTCAACAGGCAGAAGATCTATTGGGATTTGTCTTGTTTTCCTTACAGAAAGTGGTGTGTAGTCCACATACAGTGGTGAAGAAACCATTTCAAGCAGTGCTCTGCTATTTGCATCTATCCTTCCATCCTGGTAACAAATGGGGCATATTTTCATTTAAGAGCCCTAGGAAACAGTCGCTTATATTACAGATGGATGGGCCCCAACCATATGTGCCGGCATAGGAATGTACTGCATTTTATATATGACATTCATTTTTTGTCTCATATAGGCCTAGAGCAGTGGTTCTCAACCTTTCTAACGCCGCGACCCCTTAATACAGTTCCTCATGTTGTGGTGACCCCCAACCATAAAATTATTTTCGTTGCTACTTCATAACTGTAATTTTGCAGTGGGAGGAATAGTGCCCCATCACTGATGTCAGTGGGATGAATAGTGCCCCATCACTGGGGTCAGTGGGAGGAATAGTGCCCCATCACTGATGTCAGTGGGAGGAATAGTGCCCCATCATTGGTGTCAGTGGGAGGAATAGTGCCCCATCACTGATGTCAGTGGGATGAATAGTGCCCCATCACTGGTGTCAGTGGGAGGAATAGTGCCACATCACTGGTGTCAGTGGGAGGAATAGTGCCCCATCACTGGTGTCAGTGGGAGGAATAGTGCCCCATCACTGGTGTCAGTGGGAGGAATAGTGCCCCATCGTTGGTGTCAGTGGGAGGAATAGTGCCCCATCGTTGATATCAGTGGGAGGAATAGTGCCCCATCGTTGGTGTCAGTGGGAGGAATAGTGCCCCATCGTTGGTGTCAGTGGGAGGAAAAGTGCCCCATCGTTGGTATCAGTGGGAAGAATAGTGCCCCATCGTTGGTATCAGTGGGAGGAATAGTGCCCCATCATTGGTGTCAGTGGGAGGAATAGTGCCCCATCATTGGTGTCAGTGGGAGGAATAGTGCCCCATCATTGGTGTCAGTGGGAGGAATAGTGCCCCATCATTGGTGTCAGTGGGAGGAATAGTGCCCCATCATTGGTGTCAGTGGGAGGAATAGTGCCCCATCATTGGTGTCAGTGGGGGGAGTAGTGCCCCATCATTGGTGTCAGTGGGGGGAGTAGTGCCCCATCACTGGTGTCAGTGGGAGGAATAGTGCCACATCATTGGTGTCAGTGGGAGGAATAGTGCCCCATCATTGGTGTCAGTGGGGGGAGTAGTGCCCCATCATTGGTGTCAGTGGGGGGAGTAGTGCCCCATCATTGGTGTCAGTGGGAGGAATAGTGCCACATCATTGGTGTCAGTGGGAGGAATAGTGCCCCATCATTGGTGTCAGTGGGAGGAATAGTGCCCCATCATTGATGTCAGTGTGGTGGAGGGGAGAATAGTGCCCCATCATTGGGGTCAGGGGGGGGGGGGAAATAGTGTCCCATCGTTGGTGTCAGTGGGGGGGGGAAATAGTGTCCCATCGTTGGTGTCAGTGGGGGGGGAAATAGTGTCCCATCGTTGGTGTCAGTGGGGGGAGGAATAGTGCCCCATCGTTGGTGTCAGTGGGGGGAGGAATAGTGCCCCATCGTTGGTGTCAGTGGGGGGAGGAATAGTGCCCCATCGTTGGTGTCAGTGGGGGGAGGAATAGTGCCCCATCGTTGGTATTAGTGACAGCCTGGGCTCGCTCTCTCACTTACCTGTCAGCTGTCTTCCTTCTCTGGCCGCTCTCCTCTTCACTCGCTCCGGCAGCTCCCTCGATCTTCTTTGATGTACGCGCGCTGCCGCTCGGCTCCTCCTCTCCAAGCTCCACCTCCTCGCCGGTGATTGGCCGCCTGTGTGCCTCTCCTGAGCTACAGTTCCGGTGGCCAATCAGCGGCGAGGAGGCGGAGCTGCTGAGCGATCCCGGAGGTGTGGCCAGGTGACAGGAGCAGCGTATCCCGCCCACACATCGCCGGAGAGAGGAGCGGTGTCTCGGTTCCTAAGACCATCGGAAATATGTGTTTTCCGATGGTCTTAGGCGACCCCTGGGAAATGGTCGTTCGAACCCCAAAGGGGTCGCGACCCCCAGGTTGAGAACCGCTGGCCTAGAGGCATGCCTCTCTTTTTGACGCATACTGTGCTTGCTGCATTGCATACATGTGATATTTTATATCTATAGTATAATTTTTTGAAACTCCCTGCTTGGGATATAACCATTTTGGTAGTAGCATATGTCTACATATTTACAACATGTTACATGGTATACCTATGGTATAATTTTTGCATACACCTCCTGTGGGAAGTGTTCACCTATACGCCAGTGCTACAAAGACTTTAGACTCTAGTAGTCACTGTCTTTGTTGCACATGTATTTAGACCGGTCTTGGTGTCATTTTATATGGTTTTAGGTCTGTGTGTATTGTCTCATACTGAGGTGATGGTAAACCAGGGCGATTGCCCAAATGTCAAATTTGTATATGTAATAAAGCATAATTTTTGGAAATTTTTCAGAGTATCACATTCTGTTCATAATGTAGCCACTTTCTCTGTGAATTTCTTTTCACAACCCCCCCTTTTTTTGCAGGCCCCATGAGATGCACCTGGTACCTTTTTCATAGGCTTTTTTGAGTTTGGGCAAGGACACAGGGGCCCCATGAGTTGTCAGTCCGCCCCTGGTTCCCACCATCCCTGTGCTGAGTTCTGGGGTCTGTACACCTGCTGTGGGAGGATACCCAAGGGGTATCAGAATCCAGCAGTTGATTCATCTCATCGGACCCCATCTATAATTGAACATATCACTCTGGTGGGGTTATTGGGCCCTTTTTGCTGCACAGCTACCTTCTGAACAGGGACAGACTGACCATTTGGAAACTCGGGCACTGCCCGAGGGCCCGGCGTCAGTAGGGGGCCCCATGAGATGCCCCTGGTACCTTTTTCATAGGCTTTTTTGAGTTTGGCCAAGGACACAGGGGCCCCATGATCCCCTATTGCCCGGGGGCCGCATGAGTTGTCAGTCCTCCCCTGCTTCTGCTGTGCCTGTACCTCGGAGTCCAATTATAATGAATCTGAGCAGTAATAACACCTTGTACTAATGTGATATTTCCTCAGGAAAATGTCAGACGAAAGAACATTCTGTTGTCACATATTTTATCTGTACAGCAAATACTGACTTCAGAACAATTCTGCAGAAGGTTTCAATGATAAATTCCTGTAAAAACCAGACTAAGATAAAAACATGGAACGTGTCGGTTCTGGGCAGATTATCCTCGGTGACACCTTGCTCTGGCACAGGGGAGCTCCGGTCTTTACAGAGACTTTCAGGTTCGCACATTCTTTACAGTAGATGTAAACCCCTACTGAGTGACATGTAGTGTGCTCTGCGTATAATAAACCATTGTCATTTTATCTGATATAATACTTCTTTTTACCTTTGTTACATCTCAGCACTGCTGATCAGTGGCGTCCCTAGGCAGGTGCGGGGGGTGCGCGCTGCACCGGGTGACACCTATCGCATGGGGTGACACCGGACCTACTCCACGGAAAAGATATGTTTTAAAGCAAGCCGACGATCCCCGCAGGATGGATCGGATCTGCGGATTGAGCATAATGGATCGGCGTCCGATCCATTATGCTCTCCAATCCGCAGATCCGATCCATCCTGCGGGGATCGTTGGCTTGCAACCTATACGGGGTTAACTGATCGCTCCATGAAAAGGTAGGTTTTAAAGCAAGCCGACGCTCCCCGCAGGTTGGATCGGATATGCGGATTGAGCATAATAGATAACACTTGGTGACACCCCCTCCGACTAAACCCCGCAGGATGGATCGGATCTGCGGATTGAGCATGATAGATAACACTAGGTGACACCCCCTCCGACTAAACCCCGCAGGATGGATCGGATCTGCGGATTGAGCATGATAGATAACACTTGGTGTCACCCCTCGGACTAAACCCCGCAGGATGGATCGGATCTGCGGATTGAGCATAATAGATAACACTTGGTGTCACCCCTCCGACTAAACCCCGCAGGATGGATCGGATCTGCGGATTGAGCATAATAGATCGGACTCCGATCCATTATGCTCAATCCCCAGATCCAATCCATCCTGCGGTGTTCGTCAGACGGGTGACACCAAGTGTTATCACACTGGGTGACACCAACCCTAGGGACACCCCTGCTGCTGATCTCCCAGAGCCCCTTTGCAGCCACTTCCTGTGATCATGCACTCCAGTGATGAACTCCCAGAGCGGGATTCCTGATGGTGACAAAAATGGACCATGCGGTTTGGTGTGGCATCTTACTGTTCCCAGTAACCAATCAGCTTCTAGGTTTCATCGTCAAAGCTCATTTGAACAAGCTGAAGTTAGAAGCTGATTGGTTACCATGCACGACTGCACCAGATTCTGAGTGCTGCAGTTTTAGTAAATCCCCCCCCAGTGTAATGTCTGGCAGATGACAGGCCAGTGATTGTCAGACCTCAGGTGACCTCTGAACCCTCACTCAAAAGCTGATGAGCCAGCTGATGAACAGAAAAATGAATTGAGATCCATCAGCCTGCGTAACACCGATCACTGATTTCTGTAGGAGTCTGAGAATGACCGGTTCTCTTTAAAGTTGCCGCTATAACAAAGGTGAGTGACAAACCCTTGAGTGAAGGTTGTCACTGATGCGGTCCGGAATTCACAGCGTTTTCTGTGCGAATTCCGCACCGGATCAGAATCGCACCCCATTCATGCGAAACGCTGCAGGTGTGTATGTTAAGTTAACAACACCACGAAACGGTCTGCAAAACGCAGTGCGATGTGCAGAATCGGATCACATAGCTGTGAATACTCATACGATCCGATTCTAGTGCTGACCCCAAAAAGTGTCCTGCACCTATATAATGTATGGCTCCAATCGCACCGCACACAAATTGCATGTGATTTGCACAGGAATGCGGTGCGGATCCTGTGTGAATCAGATGCGATGTGCCGAACCGCATATATGTGAATCCGGGCTTAATGTATAACACAGAGTATAAGCTCCAGTCACAATAATTAACTTTGTCCCATCGTGTGTTTTTATTTTTACAGCTCAGGACAGAAAAGCCTGGGAGCATCATGTGCGCAGCACGCAGCCAAGTAATCATTAAACGCCGTTATCTGATCGCCAAATAAATAGAACGCTGGTGCTACGGGGGGATGAATGACGGCAAAGGCAGCACCAAGAGGAAAATAACTGTTCAACCTATTTAAATGTATAATAATATTTGTGTGTGACTGTGTGTGTGTGTGTGGGGGGGGTCATTAGAGTGCAAATTTGTGTTTATTAAAAATCTTACAAACAACATAAAAACATATATACAGAATAAATAAAATAATAATAAAAAATAATAAATAAATAATAATTAAACAAAAATAGCTTACTTCAGCAAAGCAGGAAACGGCTTTTTTGCCGGGGAAAAAACACAAATAGAACTAATCATATATTGGCACTATGGTATATGTCAGAGCTATATAATGTATAATAAAGTGTGACTGGGCAGGAAAGAAGGGGGGGGGGGATAGAGTGTACGTTTTTGTTTATTAAAAATCTTGCAAACAAACAACATAATAAAAATAACAACATATTTACATATATACAGAATAAATACAATAAATATATATAATTAAACAAAAATCGCTTACTTCAGCATAGAAAACAGGAAAGTTTTTTTTTTTGCCTGGAAAAACATAAACAGAACCAATCATACTTTACTATTATCATCTTTATAATGTATATCTGCAAACATTACTGTCACCTAACCAACCACCCCCCTCAGGCTAAGAAACGATTAAACATTGATCCCATGCATGCAGCCTTTTTAAAAAAAATCTGATCTTACAAAAATCTAGGGGACATGAAAGGACAGAGAAAGAGAAGCCACGCCCCCAGGGATTCAGCTATGGGGACCTGACATTCCTCCACGCCTTTGTCCAGGCTCCTGGCCGCCACCTGTCCTTCTCAAGACCCCGAATCTTCCCAACCTCACCCAGAATGTTGTGCACCAAGACCTTGACAGGAAGGATTTTTTTGCGGATGGAAACCTGACACTGTGCATTCCATGTGTAGTAACGGACTACTAAGCTAACTAGAAAAAGTGTCTCAAAATCAAAGTCCCGGTGAGTCTGAAAGGCACCGTAAGACCACTCAGCGTAACTCAACTGGGAAATGAGAGGGATACCCAGAGCCCCACCCACCCGCTTGTAGTAGATATCTATATTGAAGGAGCACTGAAGTAAGAAATGGCCCATTGTCTTCTCCACCCCACCACACTCCACTCTTGGACAACCACAGTTCTCCGCAGAGCAATGCTTCAGGTTGCCCATCAAATAGACTCTGCCATGGAACGAGAGCCAGGCCAAATTCCGAAACTTTAAAGGGATTCTCTCCATATTCATCAAACGCAGACCCTCCCTCATAACAGGGCCTGGGAAATCCCTCAAGGACAATGGTTCGCTAAAGGCAGATTCAACAACCCTCCTCTCCAGGGCCTTCCTAGGAAGAGACTTGATTTCCTCCGCCGTCACTGGCCATTGCTGAGGCATTTTCAGGCATGGGTCAACATAAGCTGGGAGCTTACCATGTTGGACCCTCAGGCTTTTCACTGGCCCACCATTCTCCCAGCTCCGCAGAAAAGGTCTAAACCAGGACTGAAAAATACTAACCCACCCAGGCGGTTCCTCTGCCAGCATGCTACCAAAATTATGTTTCAAAAACATCAGAGAAAAGAAAACCACCGGGATGACCATACTTAGGCCACCCATCCGCCTGGGAAGGTAGGTTACAGACCTCTTAATAGAGGTTCAGTTTGTGCCCCCATAACAGCTGGAAGAAACAACTGTAGATCCTCGCATAGAGAGACACTGGCAAAACGCAGACAAAGCTGACATACAGAAATACCGGGATCAGGTAAGTTTTAATCAGGTCAATCCTTTCCCTGTAAGAGAGTTTCCAATCCTTCCAGCTAGCAACCTTGTCATCAGCATCTTGTAGCCTGCTTACCCACTTTGCAAGGTCGTAATTACCGGGACCAAATCTGATGCCTAAAACTTTAATTTCCTGCTGGGGCTCTGGGAAGGTGTCCGGAAGAGTAAAGCCTAAGCCTTCCTCTCCCATCCAGAAGACCTCACTCTTATCCTGATTGATCTTTGAGATAGATGCCTCAGCATATTGTTCCATCACTGAGACCACCTTCTCCACCTCCTGCCTCAGCATACAGTTCCATCACCGAGACCACCTCCTCTGCCTCCTGCCTCAGCATACAGTTCCATCACCGAGACCACCTCCTCCACCTCCTGCCTCAGCATACAGTTACATCACCGAGACCACCTCCTCCGCCTCCTGCCTCAGCATATTGTTCCATCACCGAGACCACCTCCTCCACCTCCTGCCTCAGCATACAGTTCCATCACCGAGACCACCTCATCCGCCTCCTGCCTCAGCATATTGTTCCATCACCGAGACCACCTCATCCGCCTCCTGAGTCCCAGAGATGAAAACAGACACGTCATCAGCATAGGCCACAACCCTCAGAGGGGGCTCCCCAGGAATGCCCAAAGGAACTCCACACAACAGTCTGCTCTCTAACTTCCAAATGAAGGGATCGATTGAGGAGCATTAGAGTGTAAGCTCCTCCGATGCTCAGACTGATGTGACTGGCTCAGTGTTCTCTGTACACCACTGTGGTATATGTCAGAGCTATAATAATGTATGATCATAAAAGTGTATGACTGTTGGAAGAAGAGTGTTAGCTCCTCTTCATATATTATGAGACGCCTTCTTGTCACCAGCGAAGCTGCTGCACTATTGAACTGAAAGCGTTTTCACCCAACTCTTATGTCTGAGCCGATGTGGTGAAGGTTCGTTCCTTTTTCCAGAAAACACAGGAAGAATCACTCACCAGTCACGACAACAAATGATCGGCACATTGGGACATACAGTTGTGTTCAAAATAATAGAATTGTGTTGAAAAAAGTGAATAAAGCTCAAAATCCTTCTAACAGCTTTTATTTCCATACACACAAATGCATTGGGAACACGACACATTCTATTCCAAATCAAAACATGAAAAAAAATTTGTGTTGTTCCTCTAAATGAATTGAAGAAAAGTGAATATTAGACGGTTCAAAAAAAATCGCAGTGTTTGTATTCTTCTTTACAAACGCAAACATTCACTATATAAACTGAGAAATGTTTGAAGATTTTGCTTTCCTTTGAATGACTTCATGAATATTTGGTTGTAGTCGCACTGTTTGTGAGAACTGCTGTACATCTGTGTTGCATGGAGTCCCCCAACTTCTGGCCCCTGTGATCAGGTATTCCAGCCCAGGATGATTGGACCACATTCCACAGTTCTTCTCTATTTCCTGGTTTTGCCTCAGAAACTGCATTTTTGATGTCACCCCACAAGTTTTCTATTGGATTAAGATCCGGGGATTGGGCTGGCCACTCCATAACCTCAATCTTGTTGGTCTGGAACCAAGATGTTGCACGTTTACTGGTGTGTTTGGGGTCGTTGTCTTGTTGGAACACCCATTTCAAGGGCATTTCCTCTTCAGCATAAGGCAGCATGACCTCTTCAATTATTCTGATGTATTCAACCTGATCCATGATCCCTGGTATGTGATAAATAGGCCCAACACCGTAGTATGAGGAACATCCCCATATCATGATGCTTGCACCACCATGCTTCACTGTCTTCACAGTGTACTGTGGCTTGAATTCAATGTTTGGGGGTCGTCTGACAAACTGTCTCCGCCCACTAGACCCAAAAAGAACAATCTTACTTTCATCAGTCCACAAAATGTTGCGCCATTTCTCTTTAGGCCAGTCAATGTGCTCTTTGGCAGATTGTAACCTCTTCAGCACGTCTTTTTTCCAACAGTGGGACTTTGCGGGGGCTTCTTGCAGATAGCTTGGCTTCACATAGGCGTCTTCTAATTGTAACAGTCCTCACAGGGAACGTCACACCTTCTTTCATCTTCCTGGAGCTGATTGTTGGCTGAGTCCTTGCCATTTTGGCTATTCTTCTATCCATTTGAATGGTAGTTTTTCGCTTTCTTCCACGTCTTTCAGGTTTTGGTTGCCATTTTAAAGCATTTGCGACCATTTTAGCTGAGCAGCCTATCATTTTCTGCACTTCTTTATATGTTTTCCCCTCTCCAATCAACTTTTTAATCAAGGTACGCTGTTCTTCTGAACAATGTCTGGAACGACCCATTTTCCTCAGAATTTCAGAGAGAAATGCACTGTAACCAGCATGTACAACATTTGCTGCCTTCCTTCCTTAAATAAGGGCAATAATTGCCACCTGTTTTTCAAAGAATGAATGACCTCACTAATAGAACTCCACACTGCTATTATTTTGAACACGCCCCTTTCAATGAGTGATTCAATGACACAGAATCAGCGGCATGCATGTCATGACTGTTGGGTCTGTTGGATTTCTATTACTCTACTACACCTGCTAGTAAATTATTTGCCATGTAGAAATATCATTTCCACCAAAAACAGTGATTGATCCGATTAGTGATGTCTGACTGCTATTATTTTGAATACAACTGTAGATGTGGCAATCAGAAAAAAAAACCTCAGATTTTTTGTTGAGGATTTGACATTAAACATTCCTGAGATCTTTCAGCCCAACTGAGCCTTAAACAATAACAATACCTAAAAATGAAAATGCGTCAGTGTGAACATCGCAGTAAAGGAAAATGAAGTCCATATTTTACTTTCTTCCAGTTTCTTCCATTTTCTGTGATGTGGAATCATATATCATTGAATCAGTAAGCAGTAGCATGGCAGCCAGGAAACTAGTATTTTCAGTTGGGCTGAAATGAATCAGTGATGTACAATACAGGATTTAAATTTTTGCTACCACATTTACACTCCTTTACACACACATGAGCTTTAATGCCCCCCCAGTCTTAGGCTACGTTCACACTAGCCATGTGTGCAGGCGGCAGAGAGGCATTTGGTAAGCGTTTTTACCACTTCCCAAATGCCTCTGCCAATTCTGCACATTACAGCACATGGTGCTGTTCTAACGGGAGCGTTTGCGTCGCGTCGCGGCAAAACGGACGCCTCTGGACGAGTCAGGAGGCTTTGAAGCCTCCTATTCTCGTCTATGGTGCCGCTCCGCAAACGCCCGGCCGGCGTTTGCGGTGCAGTTGCGACGCGGTTGCGGGGCGTTTGCGGAGCGGTAACACCACTCAAACTGCATTATAGGCGTTTGTGGGGCGTTATTAACGCTCGGCAAACGCCTAGCAACCGCCGCTAAACCGCGCATGCGGCGTTTGCGGAGCGTTTGCCAAGCGTTAATAACGCTCCGCAAACGCCGGACCAACGCTTGCCAAACGCTATAGGGGCGTTTGGCAAGCGTTGGCAAAACAGCCTAGTGTGAATGAGCCCTTAGTCCGTAGGGTTCAATATTGAGTTGGCCCCGCCCTTTGCAGCTATAACAGCTTCAACTCTTCTGGGAAGGCCGTCCACAAGGTTTAGGAGGGTGTCTATGGGAAGGTTGGACCATTCTTCCAGAAGCACATTTGTCAGGTCAGGCACTGATGTCGGGGGAGGAGGCCTGGCTCACAGTCGCCACTCTAATTCATCCCAAAGGTGTTCTATGGGGTTGAGGTCAGGACTCTGTGCAGGCCAGTCAAGTTCCTCCACCCCAAACTGGCTCCTCCATGTCTTTATGGACCTTGCTTTGTGCACTGGTACGCAGTCATGTTGGAACAGGAAGGGGCCATCCGTAAACTCTTCCCACAAAGTTGGGAGCATGAAATTGTCCAAAATGTCTTGGTATGCTGATGCCTTAAGAGTTCCCTTCACTGGAACTAGGGGGCCAAGCCTAACCCCTAAAAAACAACCCCACACCATAATCCCCCCTCCACCAAACTTTACACCTAGCACAATTTAGTCAGTAAAATACCGTTCTCCTGGCAACCACTAAACCCAGACATGTCCATCGGATTGCCAGACAGAGAAGCGTGATTGGTCACTCCAGAGAACATGTCTCCACTGCTCTAGAGTCCAGTGGCAGTGTGCTTTACACCATGGCATCCGACGCTTTGCATTGCACTTGGTGATGGAAGGCTTGGATGCAGCTGCTCAGCCATGGAAACCCATTCCATGAAGCTCTCTACGCACTGTTGTTGTGCTAATCTGAAGGCCACACCAAGTTTGGAGGTCTTTAGCTATTGACTCTGCAGACAGTTGGCGACTTCTGCACACTGTGCGCTTCATCATGCCCTGACCCCGCTCTGTCATGTGACGTGACCTACCACTTGGTGGCTGTTGTTCCCAGTTGCTTCCACTTTGTTATAATACCACTAACAGTTGAGCGTGGAATATTTAGTAGCCAGGAAATGTCACGGATGGACTTATTGCGCAGATGGCCACCTATCACGGGACCACGCTTGGAGTCACTGAGCTCCTGAACATTTGTAGAAGCAGTCTGCATGTTTGATATTATACACCTATGGCCATGGAGGGGATTGGAACACCTGAATTCAATGATTTGGAGGGCTGACCCAATACTTTTCACAATATAGTGTATGCCCCCATGATATATACAAATATTCCCCGATGATACTCTATGTAGACATATACTGCAATTATACTTAATATAAAAATATACCCCAAAGATACCCTTTGTAGAAATGTACCTCAAAGAAACCCTACATGGAAATATACCCCAATCAAACCCTGTGTATTATTATACCCCAATGATACCCTAGGTAGAATTATACCCCAATAATACCCTATGTGGAAATACACTCCAATTATACCCTATATAAAGGTATACCCCACTATACTCTGTAAAATATACCCAATGATACCCTATGTAGAAATATACCCAATATACCCCATTTAAAAATATACAGTACCTCAATAATATCCTATGTGGAAATAAACCCCAAAACACAAATGAAACCCTATGTAGGAATATACCCCAATGATACCGTATGTAGAAATATACCCCAATGATACCGTATGTAGAAATATACCCCAATGATACCCTATGTAGGAATATACCCCAATGATACCGTATGTGGAAATATACCCCAATGAAACCGTATGTAGGAATATACCCCAATGATACCCTATGTAGGAATATACCCCAATGATACCCTATGTAGGAATATACCCCAATGATACCATGTGTGGACATATACCCCAATGATACCGTATGTAGAAATATACCCCAATGATACCCTATGTAGGAATATACCCCAATGATACCGTATGTGGAAATATACCCCAATGAAACCGTATGTAGGAATATACCCCAATGATACCGTATGTAGGAATATACCCCAATGATACCCTATGTAGAAATATACCCCAATGATACCGTATATAAAAGCACACCCCAATATTCTCTATGTAGAAATATACCCCAATGATACCGTATATAAAAGCATACCCCAATATTCTCTATGTAGGAATTTACCATATGATAATCTATGTAAAGATATACTGATGATCTGAGTTTGGGAAGTTGGAAGGTTGCAGGATGACTCATGCGGATTGTTGTGTAAGCCTCGCCCAGTCAGGTTTAAACATGAATAAGATTGGAGGAACTTCAGGAAGAATAACAATGTGTGATAACAATGGTTTTATTGGGGGGGAAGTTAGGTCTTCTGACTCTCAGTCTGACCCAGGGGTGGACTAACAACTCATGGGGCCCCCGGGCAATAGGGGATCATGTCCTTGCCCACACTCAAACCACACCCAAAAAAGCCTATGAAAGGTACCAAGGGCATCTCATGGGGCCCCCTACTGACCCCGGGCCCTCGGACAGTGCCCAAGATCTCCAATGGTCAGTCTACCCCTGGCCTATTGATTTGGTAATGAACGTCTCACCATGACTTGTATGGGGTGACACCTCCAGAGTTCCTCTGTGATGGGATGAGACTTTGTGACTTTAATTGAATTGAGATTTTAAATCAAATAATTAACATATAAGAAAACAAAGTGGAAATGTTTCTACAGGACTAAACCTTTCTACTGCTTTGAGGCACACAACTGTGAGATGGGGGACAGAGCGTTGTCACTTTACAACAGGAAGTGCCTGAAACAAGGACTGCCATGGCAGGATCATCAGGGATCACTATAGTGGAAGTTGCGTAGGTTGAAGGAAGTCCTCTCATTCGCCGATATGCAGAGTGATTCCGGTTAGAAATGACTTATCTGATTGGTTACATTTCAGACATCGGGTTTGCATTGACTGTAGGGGCTCATTCACACTCCGGAGTCCCAGAATGAGGGGGTTTGTTTTCTTGGAGGCCCATTCTCCCACACACGCACTGCAGTACATTATGCTGCATTGCACCCGCACCGCACCAATGCAGCCGCAGGCAACGGTCACATTGAACGGGTCACCTTGGCACAAGACTTGTTCACAAGAGACAGAATGTGCACCCACCTGCTGTAAATGGGACCCCAAAAATGTGAAAAAGATCCTCTCGGCACCTCCTGCTGTACTATCTGCCTGACCCCCAGACATCAGGGACGCTCTCAGGGCTGACAGTGTCATGGCTCCGCCCCCTGCGAATGCTTAATTGTGGATGGACTGGGGAGGGATCAGAACCTCAACCCAACCTTGACATCCTAGCGTGTTGCATTAACACATGTATGTTGTTACTTATTTTCCCATAATAACCTCTTATGTGTGGCGGCACAGAGGGGGCGCTATAAACACCACATGCCCTACATTTGCATCCATGGGCGGCAGAGGTTTCTGCGCTGACAGCGCGCCTACTGCGTGCTCCTAAAGACTGAGCTGTCAGCCTCTGATAATGATTGGGAGCCAACGGGACTGGCTCTGGAACATGACACCGCTGTGAGCGCCAATCACAATGGTCACATGATCAGGCAGACTTTGGCATAATAGTCCAATGAAAGGGACACCGCGGCTGGGCAGGAAGGGGTTACTGTGTATTGGATCAAGTGGACTGATGATCCATCAACGTGCCACGAAAAATGGACACGCAGCACCGTGGTAAAGCAGTGAACCACAAAGCACGGTAGTGTAAAAGGCTACTTTCACACTGATCCGCAGCAAAACTGCATATGTGTTGGTGCGTTTTTACAGTGTTTGCGGTGAGTTTTTACAGGACATGTGACTCAACAATTGGTAACAAAAAAGTGGGCGCATTATTTATGTGTTTCTGATGCCGCATATTCCATCGATTTCAATAGGGAGGTGCGTTTTTGGTGCATTTTTGTTGCATTTTCCATTGATTTCAATGGGGAGGTGTGTTTCTGGTGCATTTTTACAGCATTTTCTATTGATTTCAATGGGGATGTACATGTTTGCTGCATTTCCCATTGATTTCAAAGGGGAGGTGTGTTTCTGGTGCATTTTTGCTGTGGTTTCCACTGAATTCAATGAGGAGTTGTGTTTTGGTTTTTACTATGTTTTCCATTGATTTCAATGGGGAGGTGCGTTTTCAGTGCATTTTTGCAGTGTTTTCCATTGCTTTCAATGGGGAGGTGTGTTTACAGTGCATTTTTGCTGCGTTTTCCATTGATTTCAATGGGGAGGTGCCTTTTCAGTGCATTTTTACAGCATTTCCATTGATTTCAATGGGGAAGTGCACTTTAGATACATTTTTGCAGCGTTTTCCATTGATTTCAAAGGTGGGTTTTTTTTGCCGTGATTTCCATTGATTTCAATAGGGAAGTGCATTTTCAGTGCAATTATGCAGTGTGTTCCACTGATTTCAACAGGGAGATGCGTAAACCAATGTAAATGGATGAAAAAAACAGATGTAAACCAATGTAAACGGATGGAAAACTGATGTAAATGGATGACAAATGGATGTAAACGGATGAAAAACGGATGTAAACTCATCCGTTTTTTGTTTGAAAAAAAATGTGACTGAACTGAAGAAAAAAAACGGAACACCCGTATGAAAGGACCCTTAAAGCTGGCCATACACGTGTAGATTTTCGGACGAGAGTATTCCTCATAAAAGTCGTAAAAAAATCCTTTGCACATTGGATGAATGGATGGGTGTCATCCGAAAATTGTTTTTTGCTTTCAAGATTCGACTTTAAAATGAATGTCATTTCAGAGTGATGACCATGTACACCGGCTGAATATTTGTTCGAGAAAAGTTTTCCTTCCTGCCCCTTTGAATTTTCCCATCGAAATGAACATCGATTTGACCCCTCTAACGGTTAGGAAATCTATACGTGTATGGTGCCCATCGATCGTGGCCGTGATGATCGGAGTGGGCTGGGCCCAGCGCCCAGGAAGAAAAGTCACTTTTTTCGGCTGACAAATTCCTGAAATGGAAATGAAGTGACTCAGCTGGAGGAGCAACAAACACACATGTGCATGGTGGTCAGAGGGCGTGGAGGGGGCGGGGCCAGACACAGGGGGAGGGGGAGGGGCAGGACATATGGGCATGTCTGTAGCTTCCAATCCTCTGTTGGAGTCACAGATTAGCTGCTCATAGAGTCATAGGCAGCGGAGGAGAAGCACGGCGTTCCTCACACCGACTCCATATTGTGCGCCCAGCCGGTGAGTCCACCATCCATCCTCAGTAGTAGTAGTAGTAGTATGACATCTGATCCCTCTCTCATGGGGTGACATAATCCCATCCCCCCACTTTTTCTCTCTGTGGGGGTCTCAGGACGCAGAATTCCCATCCCCCACCCTGTAGTCACCCGTATCCTGCTGGAAGAATCTGCCCCTGGAATCCGGATGTGTCCAGAAAGTAATTTTGAAAAAAAAAGTACCTGTTCATATCGTATTCTGTATCCCGGACAGGACGCGGCGGCGCGGTTAGCGCATCAATACAGATCCAATCACTGTACGCATTCTGCATCAAACTGTGAAATTCCCGACAAGAGGGACCTGAGAAGTGCGCAAATCTGCCAGCATGTGTTCAGTGAAAGGAGAAGTATTGTGAGAGGAAGCGGAGGATGTGCATGTGTTTGGTTGTGGGGTTTCCCAATGGCAGGACGTCATGGCGGGCCCTATAAAGGGTGGCGGGTGAGTCATTGGTATATGGAAGGTGTCAGGGTGTCACGGGGTAATCCATGTGTTGAAATGTTTTGGGTGATGTTGTTTTCTCATCGAATGATACCGATCAGCTGGAGCCTTGTGTAATGTGAGTAATTATACCTGAGATCCACCACATCTCTGCCCTCCTCCACATACTCTGCTTCACACAGTAAATCCCACCATACACACTACAATCAGGGGTGCACTGACAACTCATGGGGCCCCCCCTGGGCAATAGGGGATCATGGGGCCCCTGTATCTTTGCCCACACTCAAACCACACCCAAAAAAGCCTATGAAAGGTACCAGGGGCATCTCATGGGGCCCCCTACTGACCACAGGCCCTCTGGCAGTGCCCGAGTTTCCAAATGGTCAGTCCGCCCTTGACTACAATCCGACCATCCAATCTCTGTACAATCTCCTCCTTCAGATTTACCAACCCTGTATAATATGAGGACCTATGGAGGCTCTACACTCCAAATCTGCATCCAATCATCGTTGTATATCCATTCATAGAGGCTCTTGTGCTATATACTGTAGATCCAATGGAGATTGTACAATCAGATTGTGTGATGAGCTTAGGGGATTGTAAACGCTGGCAATACCAATGCAAATTGCCTTCTGTCTGAAGCATTGGTCTCCACATTGCGGCCCAGGGGCCAGGACTGGCCCTTTTGCTAGCCTTTATCCAGCCCCTGGGGCACCATACCTCCCACTGACACCAACAATGGGGCATGTTCCTCTCACTGGCACCAAGGATGGGGGGGGCGCCATGTTCCTCTCACTGACACCAAGGATGGGGGGGGCGCCATGTTCCTCTCACTGACACCAAGGATGGGGGGGCGCCATGTTCCTCTCACTGACACCAAGGATGGGGGGGGGGCGCCATGTTCCTCTCACTTGACACCAAGGATGGGGGGGGCGCCATGTTCCTCTCACTTGACACCAAGGATGGGGGGGGCGCCATGTTCCTCTCACTTGACACCAAGGATGGGGGGGGCGCCATGTTCCTCTCACTTGACACCAAGGATGGGGGGGGCGCCATGTTCCTCTCACTTGACACCAAGGATGGGGGGGCGCCATTTCCTCTCACTTGACACCAAGGATGGGGGGGGGGCGCCATGTTCCTCTCACTTGACACCAAGGATGGGGGGGGCGCCATGTTCCTCTCACTGTCACCAAGGATGGTGGGGGCGCCATGTTCCTCTCACTGTCACCATGGAGGGGGGGGGGGCGCCATGTTCCTCTCACTGTCACCAAGGATGGATGGGGGGGGCGCCATGTTCCTCTCACTGTCACCAAGGATGGATGGGGGGGGGGGGGGCGCCATGTTCCTCTCACTGTCACCAAGGATGGATGGGGGGGGGCGGCGCCATGTTCCTCTCACTGTCACCAAGGATGGATGGGGGGGGGGGGCGCCATGTTCCTCTCACTGTCACCAAGGATGGATGGATGGGGGGGGGCGCCATGTTTCTTTCACTGTCGCCAAGGATGGATGGGGGGGGGGCGCCATGTTCCTCTCACTGTCACCAAGGATGGATGGGGGGGGGCGCCATGTTCCTCTCACTGTCACCAAGGATGGATTGGGGGGGGGGGCGCCATGTTCCTCTCACTGTCACCAAGGATGGATTGGGGGGGGGGCGCCATGTTCCTCTCACTGTCACCATGGATAGGGGGGGGGCGCCATGTTCCTCTCACTGTCACCATGGATAGGGGGGGGGCGCCATGTTCCTCTCACTGTCACCAAGGATGGGGGGGGGCGCCATGTTCCTCTCACTGTCACCGAGGATGGGGGGGGGCGCCATGTTCCTCTCACTGTCTCCGAGGATGGATGGGGGGGGGCGCCATGTTCCTCTCACTGTCACCGAGGATGGATGGGGGGGGGCGCCATGTTCCTCTCACTGTCACCGAGGATGGATGGGGGGGGGCGCCATGTTCCTCTCACTGTCACCGAGGATGGATGGGGGGGGCGCCATGTTTCTTTCACTGTCACCAAGGATGGGGGACAATTCTTACCAATGTTGTGGCACAGTTCCTCCCACTGACACCAACAAAAGGATATTTTCTACTCCCACTGGCACTTGTCCAGCTCCCCTGGAAGACTGTAAACTGGCTTTTTTGTTTAGCAAGTTTGGTGACGCTTGGTCTAAAGCTTCATTCAAATGTGCAATGGGGGAGCAGTAAAACCAAGTGGCTGAGGTGCAGTTTTACTGCCCTCTGAACCCTGGCCTGAGCGCTGATGGCTGCACACATGGTGTGGCCATGACTCTGCTTCATGGCTGCAGCAAAACGTGATGCTTCTGGAGGACGACTGCAAGCAGTTCCGCGGGCCTGTGCCAGAACTGCGAGCAATTTCAACACAGTAGTGTCACTTCTAGAGTTGAATCAGGCAGTGAAGAGGCGACGTATGACCTCTTTGCCGGCGGTCAACTCTGAAAAAGAAATCCAAGTGTGAGTCGCTTTTCAAAAGAGTAGTAGTGTCGGCTGTACTTGTGAATGAGCCCTTATGGCATCCGCTCACCCCGGCACGCTGCGCTGTGTGCTTAAAGAAATAGGACATGTCGCCGCGTCACAGAGCGCGTTGGTGTGGTGGAGCTGGAAAACAAAGGAACAGCAAACATTGCAGTGCGTGTGAATGAGGCCCTCCCTATAGACTGGACCCCCCCCCCCCACACACTTCTTGTTCTATAGCCTATGCAGGCCATACATGGGTCAAATTCCAAACACATTTTCTTTAGAAAATCAGATATTCCGTGCATTTTGTAACCCAGTGTTGCCACCACCGATTTCGAAATTCGACCAACCAAGCCTTCAGTTTCACGTTGCTACAAAGAATTTTCGTGGCCAAGATTTTTCTTTTCCTCCCAGGTCGCAGCTCACGCTCGTTTCTTTGATTATATTTCTTGCACGATTCTCCCATCATTGATTAGAAGTTTGTTTTTCAAAAACTTTCCAACATGCCCGATCGCTCAAATTCGATCCCGTGAAAATCTGCTGTTTCTGTGGCCCACTAATGGTGTGAAATTTGAATGAAAATTCTTCAAAAAAAGAATTATTTATTATTTATTTCAGGTACTTATATAGCACTGCCAATGTAGGCAGCACTTTACATATATATTGTACATTCACATCAGTCCCTAACCCTCAAGGGGTGTACAATCTAAGGTCCCTAACTTACATTCATATTAGGGACAATTTAGACAGGATCCAATACACCTACCAGCATATCTTTGTAGTGTGGGAGGAAACCAGAGTACCCGGAGGAAACCCACACAGGCACAAGGAGAACATACAGACTGCAGGCAGGTGGTGCCGTGGTTGGGATTTGAACCAACGACTCTAGTACTGCCAGGAGGAAATGCTAACCATTTAGCCACTGTGCTTTTTTTTTTCTTTCAGAATTCAACCTGTGTATGGCCAACTTCAATCATTTCTTGGGCTCCCCCCCCCATCTATCCCTCTCTGCCCCCCAAAGATCCAATATCTAGGGAAACCAATCCAATGTTTCATGCAGATTCCTCCTCTGTAGTGCCAGCTCCTGTCTGTCCCCTGCGGAGTGATACCAGCCACACTCCACCTCTGATCCTGGCCAGCAGTCTCCAGAGTGGTGCCAGCAGCAGGACAGATCATCAGCTCCTGATAGTATAGGGCTCCTGTCACATTGATGCGATTTCCCCGCAACTCCTGAATGCAGGAAGCGCAGCACACCTGAGGATATAATAGAAGTCTGTGGCGCAGCGCAGCCAACCCAGCAAAGTCGTAGATGCACCGCGCTGGAACCGCACTGCAGGTAAACCGCCGCACATCAGTGTGAAAGCTGCCTTATAGGGGGCTCAGGACAGTAATGCTACTTTCACACTGATCTGCCGTAAAAACGTGTTTTTAAAGGACACGTGACTTAAATAACTGCACCAAAACACTTCCCAGATGTGCTTTTCAGCCGTTTTCTATTGATTCCAATGGGAAGAGGTGTTTTGGGGGCTTTTTTAAATTTTTTTTTTTTTTTACTCTCCAAACTGCATAGCAACTGCAAACACTGGCCATAGACTGTTTGAAAATCTGCCAATTTACCCACTGTCAGTGGGTTAATTGGTCAGCCGTTTTTCGGGTTTTTAGCACTTTGAGATTATCAGGCATGGTGGAAAATTCGCGGCCAGGGGCAGACTGACAACTCATGGGGCCCCCGGGCAAGAGGGGATCATGGGGCCCCTGTGTCCTTGCCCAAACAAAAAAGCCTATGAAAAAGGTACCAGGGGCATCTCATGGGGCCCCCTACTGACCCAGGGCCCTCGGGGAGTGCCCAAGTTTCCAAATGGTCAGTCCACCCCTGTTCACGGCCGATTTTCCCAGCAATGATGGCCGTGACCTGCAAGGGACAGAAGTTATGGGGTGAACTTTAGTTGGCCTTTTTTTTTTTTTCCCTCATTTATCGGTCGATGTTTGACCCTTCTATGGCCTGCAAAAGCTCCCAGTGTGAAAACATACATAGATATACATTCACATACATAGGGAAGCATTTTTCTTGAGCTTTTCCGGCACTTTTTAATGCAAAAACTCCTCCATGTGAAAGTAGCTTAAGGATTAAGTTAGTTTTGGAGTGGTAAAACCCCAAAGCTAAGACTTGTTTTTATGACCCCCTCACCAACCACACCCAGTTTAGCTGCAATGGTCATGGTGTTCACATGTAGCAGCCACAGCATGAGTTATACGCCCCGTCATGGTTGGTGGATGTAGCGCCTGCTAAGCATGACCCATTCAAGTGAATGAGGCTGTTCTGCAAGTGCCCTGCGACCTTGTACAGTACAGAAAACAAGGGGTAAAAGCAGGCAGCGTTGCTTTCTCGCCCCTTGGACCCCGCAGAATCATGCAGTTGCAGGTGCTTGCAGAGTTCCCCCATTTACTTGAATAGGATGCGATTGGCAGGTGATGGCACCCACCAAAAGCAACACTGGGTGTCATTCTGCTGCGACGTGTACAGCACCTACAGGGTGTGAGGAGGCGACACTGAGCGGGGCAATCTTTGACCCCCCCACCCGTGGTGCCGGTAGATCTGCACCATTCTATGGTCTCCTATCCCTGATCTACATGGACTTGTCTTATCTCAGCCAGACTAATGCAGGCCATAGACGGGTCGTTTATTGGCCGATTATTTATTTATTTATTTTCCCGCACGAAAAATCAGCCGATAATCACGCCGTTGGCCGTTTTTCGTGGATCTCCTCATTTATTTTTATCGGTCATGCTGGAAAATCCACAAAAAACCTCAGTTTTTCGTGGACATGGGTGGCAGCATTAACAACGGGGCCGACCGATTTTTCGTTTATCGGCCCATCTATGACCTGCCTATAGCAGGCCGCAGACTGTGATAACCGAACAAAAAAAAATCAAATTTTTGTTTTTTTGCAACATTAGCGTACCAGCTGTGTGTTGCTGAACGGAACTACCTCTCTTCCCCCCAATTATTTATTTCAGGTACTTGTATAGCGCCGTCCATTTACGCAGCACTTTACATATATATTGTACATTCACATCAGTCCCTAACCCTCAAGGGGTGTACAATCTAAGGTCCCTAACTCACATCCATACATACACATATTAGGGCCAATTTAGATAGGAGCCAATTCACCTACCAGCATGTCTTTGGACTGTGGGAGGAAACCGGAGTACCCGGAGGAAACTCACGCAGGCACAGGGAGAACATGCAAACTCCAGACAGGTGGTGCTGTGGTTGGGATTTGAACCAATGACTAGTACTGCCAGGCGGAAGTGCTAACCATTTAGCCAGTGTGCTGCCCTGCAATGTTCTATATATCATACGATGACATTGTGGCAGGAGAGCCCTCCCCCTCGACTCCCCGGTAACAAAGTAACATTCTTTCATTACATGGTCTAAAACGTTCCTTTGTGGTCACCAGAATGCGGGTTTATGCGATTTTGCGATTTTCCGTGGATGTAAGAATTGGTTTGCTGAGGCCCAGCGAAGGGTTAAACATGACAGCACAGCATGCTCGGATTTTTCTTATACAGCCGCTTCCTGGTCATGTGATCTGCCGCAGAGGAACCGCCAGCGAGTGTAAATAAAGCCGCATGACCTGCTGATTATTGCACAAGACAGCTCCTTCAGGCTGCTACAATCTGATTGTACAATCGCCTATAGATCTACCAACTACTATGTCAGCCAGCCTTTGAGGGAGAATATTGATTGGACAGGTCAGGAGTCCATACACAGCGATTTTATAAATGTTCGCAAACAAGGAGCTCATCACCGAGAGATGCAACTTGTATGCAGGGGTGGACTGACACCTCATGGGGCCCCCGGGCAATAGGGGATCATGGGGCCCCTGTGTCCTTGCCCAAACTCAAAAAAAGCCTATGAAAAAGGTACCAGGGGCATCTCATTGGGCCCCCTACTGACGGCGGTGCCCGAGTTTCCAGATGGTCAGTCTGCCTCTGCTTGTACAGTATTGATTATAAATATCCGAGGCCATCTATTGGAAAATGATCATTTAATCGATTGGTATTCCAATTGGTCGTCTGACAGACATACACACAGATATTCGTCCGACCGATCAGAAACAATTGATCAAATTCAGCCACAGCTGGTCGGTTGAAAGCTCACAAAGCTGATCAGATGGAGGGTGTTTGGGTTACCATGTGCAAACAATTCATTCATTTCAGTTGCATTGATCGATCATATCAGTGCATGTGATCACCTTTACCCAGGATCACACCGAAGTGTTTTCCGCCGCATTTTGCAGATACGCAATACAGTCCATATAACATGATTTCCTATGGGACAGGTTCACATCTGCGCGTTCTCACCCCGTGCGTATTTTGGAAAGGATCGGGGATGTTTTTGAACACAAGTTGCAATTTTTTTTTTTTTTTTTTTTTTTTTGTTCAAAGAGAACGTTGCAGGAAAGCATGTAGTGCGTTTTTGATTCATTTTTGTTTTTTTAAATCTGCCTAGCAACGATTGCAAAACGCGGCAAAAATACAACAAACACAACCTGCATAAGTGTGAACCTAGACTAAAGGAGATTGAACAAATTGTAACCTGTATGGTGAGCATTAGATCAACCAATCCGTGTGTATTGTGGGACTGGATACAACCAGAATGGTTTAGGCGTGCCCTCCCAGTACAGCTAGTGACCCTGGGGTGGGGGAGGGGGAAGACTGGACATCCATCCCAACACCCCCCACCATCCTGAAATCTGACAACACTCACCACACTCCCTTACAAAAAGCCAAACATCCCCTCCCCCACACCTAGAACAAGCCTTCGCCGGTCATTTCCAGATCTGGTTGGTGTTTCTGTGCGATCCTCTCCTCCACGAATTATCCCCAATGTTGCGCTTTTTTTATTTGGGCTTTTAATATTTTACAAAAACATAAACCAGGAAAAATAATTATCACTCGATCTGATTGGAAGGTGTGGCTTCCATGGTGGGGGGTGATGTACTAATGCAGGCTATAGACGGGGAGAAAACCGGCCCTTTTTTTTTTTTTTTTTTTTTTTTGAAAACCGAAATATCGGTCGTTCAATCAGCTGACGTTACCACCATTGGTAAAAAAAAGTCGTCTGATTTTTGTCCCGTCTACGGCTGGCAATTAATATAATGGCGGTGTCCCTGCAGAGAGCTCCAATATATTTGACATTTAAAAGAAGAAATAGAATATGAATAATAAGAAAAAGTTGCAACATCTGTATCTATTTGTATCAATTTCAGATACAGATGTTTCTATTCGGATACAAATGGATACAATGTTGCAACCCTTATACTTTTAAATGTCAAATATCATGGCGGAGCGCTCTGCAGGGACACCGCTAATAGATTTGACATTTCTTAGTATTGCGGTTGCAAACATTGTATCCATTTGTATGGATACAGATGTTCTTTTTCTTTGGTCACGGCTCATGCGCATTTTTTTTAATCTGGAAAAAGATCATCCAATTTGCCCATCATTGCCGTGAAAATGG
Organism: Staurois parvus; assembly: GCF_062004578.1. Lineage (NCBI taxonomy): Eukaryota > Metazoa > Chordata > Amphibia > Anura > Ranidae > Staurois > Staurois parvus. The sequence continues at coordinate 292,525 of NW_028319562.1, forward strand.
GCCGATGGGCAAAATCAGCCGTTTTTTTTTTTTTTTTTTTTCCCCACAACGTGAACGATTAAAAAAATGCGTCAAAATCAAGAAAACCGGCCGACCAATTCAGCCACTAACTATCTGAAAATCAGCCGATTATTTATTTTTTTTGGATGAATTTTCAGCCGGTTTTCTCCCCGTCTATGGCCTGCATAAGGATCTGCACATACATGAAGAACCAGTTCACACGACATGTGTTTCAGCTGCATTTTTTTTTTTTTTTTTTTTTTTCCTGAATCCAAAATGCACAGAAAGTCGGTTGTATGGTTGTCTATCATCGATCACATCTGTGCTTGCAGTTCCAGTGAGTTCTAGTTGCAGGAAAAAAAAGAACACGTGGCATTTTTTTTTTTTTTTCTGTCCAGAACTGTACTGGAATGTAGTAAAACGCACATGTCTGTATTAAAATGAACAAGAATGCATCAAACACGCATCTGGACTGCATTTCTATAGTGTGAACCCGCCCTAAGGCTGTTGCAGTGCCATACCATGCGTTTTTGTATGTTGGGGTGCTGCGGTGCAATTCATTCTTGGGGGTCCTTGCTCACAATACTGATCTGTGAACGCCGTGTTGGTGGTAGGAAATTCCTTTATAAAAACGGGAGGATGGGCTGTATAATAATCGCACATCAAAAGTTCACCTAGCTGTTCTTGGGTTGTCACATGCGTGTATTTTGTGCACACATAAATACAGTTTGACAACACAGATTTTTATTTTTTTTGTTTGCTGATCTATACGTGAGTATAGAGCGAGTTTATGCGACTTGTGTAAGCACAATGAGCTGCGTTCAGATCCATTGAAAAAAAAAAAAACGCCTGAATGTGGCATTTTTCGGTGCTTATGTGCAAGCAGCTTGCCTCCACACCCACCAATTGCGTGCGTTGTGGTGTGCTGCATTTTAACAAAGATTACATTTGTGGTGTGTTTTGGACCCCATACACTGTGCAGCTGTCAAACGCCCATTTTACAGGCTTCCCGCCCCTAAACAGTGCTGTAAGTTGGCCTACCTGTCCGCGCACACATAGGTGTTAACAGGCGATTAGAGGGGGGGGGGGGGCAGAAAGTACCTAAATCACATTTAGGAGAAGAGCATTTGGGCAGTAAATGCGCCTTAGTGCATATAAACACTAGGCGCATAAATCGCTTCACCATTCATTTCAATGGTATGAATAATATGACCAATGAAATGAATTGGCGCCCAAATGCTTGACACACCTGAACGCATCTAAACGTGTCTGAAAACCGCAACTTTAGGTGCCTTTTTGACACTGATTTTATTCTGTCGGGAAAGGCTTTCCAAAAAGCCTAGTGTGCATGAGGACTTTGTGTGGTGTTAGGGAGCACATTCAAATGTGTGCTGGCTGTTCTGCTGTGCGCGGCGGGGGGATTGTGATGTATGTGGCGGTTCTGCTGCGTGTAGTGGGGGATTGTGATGCATGTGGCGGAGGTTCTGCTGCACGCGGTGGGGGATTGTGATGCATGTGGCGGAGGTTCTGCTGCACGCGGTGGGGGATTGTGATACATGTGGCGGAGGTTCTGCTGCACGCGGTGGGGGATTGTGATACATGTGGCGGAGGTTCTGCTGCACGCGGTGGGGGATTGTGATACATGTGGCGGAGGTTCTGCTGCACGCGGTGGGGGATTGTGATGCGCGTGGTAGCGGTTCCACTGGGTGTGGCAGAGGTTCTTCTGCACGCGGTGGGGGATTATGATACATGTAGGGGATTGTGATACATGTGGCGGCGGTTCTGCTGCATGTAGTGGGGGTTTGATGTGTGTGGTGGCGGTTCTGCTGGGTATGGCGGAGGTTCTGCTGCATGCGGTGGGGGATTCTGCTGCCTGTGGCGGTGGTTCTGCTGTGTGGTGGGGGATTGTGATACATGTGGCGGCGGTTCTGCTGCATGTCGTGGGGGATTGATGCGTGTGGCGGCGGTTCTGCTGGGTATGGCAGAGGTTCTGCTGCATGCGGTGGGGGATTCTGCTGCGTGTGGCGGTGGTTCTGCTGTGTGGTGGGGGATTGTGATGCGTGTGGCATCGGTTCTGCTGCATGTAGTGGGGGATTGATGCGTGTGGCGGCGGTTCTGCTGGGTGTGGCGGAGGTTCTGCTGCATGCGGTGGGGGATTCTGCTGCGTGTGGCGGTTGTTCTGCGGCATGTAGTGGGGGATTGATGCGTGTGGCTGCGGTTCTGCTGGGAGTGGTGGATGCTCTGCTGGGTGCGGTATAGGATTGTGATACATGTGGCGGCGGTTGTGATGCGTGTAGTGGCAGTTCTGCTGGGTGTGGCGGCGGTTCTGCTGCGCGCGGCAGGGGATTGTGCCACTTGGTTATGTGTGGGTTTACAAATGTGAAATTGCAACGCATTCCCACCAAAAATAGATCATGTTTGTCACAGATTGCCATTTCCGGAGACCATTTCTGGTGACCCTCTGTGTCCTAATATAGCGCCGTACAGCGATGATTCACCACATCTCACTAGAGCGTATTTTGCTCCTTACTAGTTCCAATGATGACATTCTTTCCTGTATATGATGACGCGTGCCCCCCCCCCCCTCCACGCCCAGCTACCGATCTACACTGGAGCCCACTGAATACGGCCCAGGATGGATCTGCTGCACCTTCCAGCCTGGACTTTCTGCAGAGGGAGGTTTCCTGCACACAGCTGAGCTGCAGATGGTTCTGGATTTCTGTTCCCCTTTTATGATGTGCAGATAAGACTTCTGCTGAAGTGTGATGGGAGGCGGGGAGGCTGTGCACTCATGGGAGGGGGTGACATGAACCCATTCACCTTCCACATTCCTCTACCCCTGCTGTCGCCCCCTGCTGGGGACTCTGCAAATTGCGCACACATAATGTGTTGGTGCTCATTCACACCTAATGCATCGATCAACGCAGGCTCACCACAAGGACACTGCATAGTCTACTGCTGTCTACGTGCCCCGCTTACATCAAAGCATTGTACTAGTGTGTTCCAGGGAACAATTTAGACACAACTTTTTTTTTTTTTTTTCATAGGCTTTTTTGAGTTTGGGCAAGGAGACGGGCCCCATGATCCCCAAATGTGATCCCATAAACGTCTATTAGCACATCAAAAGTCCTCCATGTTGCATCTTTGGTGCACTTTCAGAAAGGGTGACCTAACAGAAGTCTATGGGACCATGAAACCCACTGGTACACCCACACTGTGACCAAACCTCAGCGCGGCCGTGTGACCCTGGCTTAAGTCTTGTTGGGTATAGTATGTGACTTGTATGCATAGAATATGTTCCTCTAAGGACCGCTCTGTAGATCTATGGATAACTGAGCTGATCTTAGCAGCCCTTAAAGTGCCCTGATACAAAGTATATACTGGTGTGTTTGTTGTGTGGTGTGTGTGGGTTTTTTTTTTTTTTTAAATATTCCTAGGCAGGCTGGGGTGGGGAAAAAGGTTGATGAGGACCCCTCATATTCAGTGTTATGCAGGCCATAGTCTGTTGATTTTTCAACCGAATCGGTTGTTCTGTTGCCACCAATGATTGCAAAAAATCAGCCGTTTTTTTCGCAAATTTTCCAGCATGACCGATAAACGAAATGAGGAGGAACTGCGAAAATCAGCCGATGACATTGCCCCACTAATGGTGCAAAAATCAGCCAATTATTCTTTCAGACAACAAATCGGCCGATAAACGAACCATCTATGGCCTGCGTTACTCTCAGGATAGATTCACTTTTTTTTTTTGTTCATTGAAATCAATGGAAACGCCTCTCAATGTACATCAATACAAAATGCCTGACCACACTAACACATTTTTTTTTTTTTTTTTTTTTTTTTTTTTTACGTTTCAATTAATTTTAAATGGGAAAACGCATTAGAGGGGGGGAAAATGCGTAGGCATGAATCCAGCCTCGCTCAGTCTGGGGCCCATTCACACTTTGCGTTGTGACAGTGCATGCTCATTAATGTGCATTGCTGCAATCCATCTGCTTGGTGTATGTTGTGGTGCTGTTTATTGTAATTGGCACACCAATTCATTGTATAGTACAGCCATGCGCAGTGCAGCACACCACTATGCATTTATGTGCGTTGTGGTGTGCTGCATTGTTAAAAAAAGGGTCATGCAGTTTTTTCATCCATTGGGAGATGGTGTCACTCCATTCAGAATACATGGGATGCCTTGACACAACGCTTGCAATGAGTGCAAGAATGGAACGCTTGTTTGGGTGCGCCCTAAAGAGAGCCAGTACTGATCGGCTTGGTGTGCATGTAGTGTAGTCGTCCTGTGATTTGCTAGTAATATCTTGAACCAGAGATCAGACTCATATTAATTTTTTTTTGTTTTTGTTTTTCTGTTTCAGGGAACCGATTTCTTCATTGATCTACAGACCGGAAATCCATATATCTCTGTCTGGCCTCTGTTAGAATGTCCAGCACCGTCTCCGGGTGGGTCCTGAGAACGGCAAAGCGTCAGGTTACTCTGCTTCATGGAGGGAAACGTTCTTATTCACAATGTCTGAGAAGAGGCCAAGCAAGATGGCGGAGAGCACGGTCCAGTAGTGCCGCCACACAGACCTGTCTGTGCTACCCTCTGATCTACTCCACCGACCGGTCCTACCGGCACACGGCTGAGGATGTCAACTATCAGTTGTTACCGGAGAAGATTAATGACATCCTGCGAGCCAACGAGCAGTCCTGCAAAATAGCAGAAGGAGACGGCAAGAACCGCAGCACCATCCTGAAGTTTGAAAGCAACATCCTGGCCTCCAATGTGCCTTGCGAGGACCGCCGGAGTGCTGCCACATGCCTGCAGACCAAAGGGCACCTGTTTGGTGTCTTTGATGGCCACGCTGGGGCTGCATGTGCTCAGTCGGTCAGTGAACGCCTCCTCTACTACATTGCTGTCTCCTTGATGCGGCAGGCAAGCTTGGAGCAGATGGAGGCCGCCCGGGAGAACATGAAGCCGGTGAATCCCATCCTCCAGTGGCACAAGCACAAAAATGACTATATGTACCGGGAGATTGCCTCGCTCTATGCCGACAACCTGAGGGTGTTCTGGCAGGAGCTCATCGACCTGGACAACGAATCTGGCAAGAGCGTGGCGGAAGCCATGGCCTATGCCTTCCAGAGGCTGGACTCTGACATCTCGCTGGAGGCCCAGGTCTCCACCGACAACCAGTTACTCAGGAACATCACCCTGCAAGTTGCCTTCTCTGGGGCCACAGCCTGCGTCTCACATGTGGATGGCATCCACTTGCATGTTGCCAATTCTGGAGATTGCCGGGCGGTGCTGGGTGTCCAAGACCATGATGGCACCTGGTCCAGCGTCCCGCTTACTGCTGACCACAATGCTTTTAATCTGTCGGAGCTGCAGAGGGTCCGGTCGGAGCACCCCGAGTCTGAGGAAGAGACAGTTGTGTCCGACCAACGGTTGTTGGGGCTCTTGATGCCCTTCCGGGCCTTTGGGGATGTTCGGTTTAAATGGAGCGAGGAGCTTCAGAAAAGTGTCCTTCAGGGCGCCTGCAATGCAGAACCTTTAAATATTTATCAGTATTACCCGGCAAATTACCACACCCCTCCCTACCTAACGGCTGCCCCGGAGGTCACCTACCACAAACTGAGGCCACAGGACAAGTTCCTGGTCATGGCCTCCGATGGACTTTGGGACTTGCTTAACAACCAGGAGGTGGTACGCCTCGTGGCGGAGCACCTTTCTGAAATCGGTGTTCGGGAGCCTCAGATTTCCACAGAGAAGCGTAGCCTAGGCACCATGCATGATCTGCTTCTTCAGAGGCGGAACAGTAGGGTCAACTCCCAGGACCGGAACGTTGCCACACACCTGATCCGGAACGCTGTTGGCACCAATGAAGATGGGGAGGTGGAACAGGAGAGACTGACTGCCATGCTGAGCCTGCCCGAGGATCTGTCCAGGATGTACAGGGATGATATTACTGTGAAAGTCATCTACTTTAACTCCAGTGCCATTGAGGCGCACTACCAGGAGAGCGAGGAGAAATAGGGGCGCTAAATCAGGGTGCCATCTGCTGCCTTGTGAGGTTTTACAAATGGTTTTATTTCATGTACAGTAATGTTTGTGACCATTTGGTGATGTTTGCATTTTTTTTAATGAGATGTTTTATTCTATTAAATAATGTTGTCCGGTTTTTATCTTGTTACTATGTGTCCAACCAAATCGCCGATTGTAATAGGATCACTGCATTCTTGGCTGAGTAGGTTGCAATCTCTGAGCTATCACCAGCCCATACAATTTCAGTCCTCATAAAAAAAGGGTGTTCCTTGGGATCTGTCCACCATGCTCATTATCAGGGGTTCCCTGTGCTGAATTCCTGGGTCTGTACACCTGCTGTGGCCATTATGAGGGGTTCCTCCATCCCTGTCCCAAGTTTCTGGGATTGTACACCTTCTATGCTCATTATCAGGGGTTCCCATCATCCCTGTGCTGAATTCCTGGGCCTGTACACCTGCTGTGGCCATTATGAGAGGTTCCCACTATCACTTTGCCAAGTTCCTTGTGCTCTGTCCACCTGCTGTGTCCATTATGAGGGGTTCCTGGGATTGTACACCTTCTGTGCCCATTATGAGGGGTTCCCACCATCCCTCTGATGAGTTCATGGGTCTATACACCTGCTGTATCCATTATGAGGGGTTCCCTCCATCCCTGGGCTGAGTTCCTGGGATTGTATACCTTCTGTGCCCATTATGAGGGGTTCTTACCATCCCTGTGCTTAATGCACAGGTCTGTACACCTGCTATGGCCATTAGGAGGGGTTCCTCCATCCCTGTGCTTAATTCCCCGGTCTGTATACCTTCTGTGACCATTATGAGGGGTTCCCACTATCACTGTGCTGAGATCCCAGGTCTGTACTCTTGCTGTGCCCATTATAAGGGGTTCCTCCCCACCATCCCTGTGCTAGATACCCAGGTCTGTACATCTGCTGTGTCCATTGCAGGGTTCCCACTGTCCCTGCTAAATCATAACTGATTTTTGTAGCATCAAATAAAGTAGAAGGAGGGGGTTTGCCTAAATGTGAACAGGAAAGGAAAATAATCAAATGCAGTAGATGACTCCTCCCACTGTGATCCACATGTACCATATGACTTTGAGAAATAATCAGATACATTGATATTTACTTGTATCAGGTTTTTAACTGCGCTCCATCCCCAGCGTGAAATCACCTCCCTGGGGCTGGAAGCTGCACATAGGAACTCCATGTTGCGTATGGAAACAGTGGTCTCTCTGTAGTGGTCTGACATCCTCCCAATCTCCTTGAACCAAGCTGACTGGAGAAGCCTACCTGTGACCCAGTAAGGGTGTGTGACAACTGTGTAGAGTCCACTGCTTCCATAAACCACACAGAGGTCCTAATGCACAGCCTTCTGCCCCACAGAGATATTACTCTGGGGACAGAGCTCGGATAAAAGCCTGATCCAAATCAGAGTATAATCCTGAACCAGCAAATTATCTACTTAATTCTCAGTGAAGCATTACATGGGGGACCAAGTCTACAGTATATGAGGTGCTAACAGTCTAGTCCCTGCCTTAAAGCAGAGTTCCTCCCAAAAATTGATTCTTCATTTGAGAATAGCCAGCTCTTGAATACACAGGTATACACTATATTGCCTAAAGTATTGGTCGGCCGGCCTTTATACACACATGAACTCTAATGGCATCCCAGTCTTAGTCCGTAGGGTTCAATATTGAGTTGGCCCCGCCCTTTGCAGCTATAACAGCTTCAACTCTTCTGGGAAGGCCGTCCACAAGGTTTAGGAGGGTGTCTATGGGAAGGTTGGACCATTCTTCCAGAAGCACATTTGTGAGGTCAGGCACTGATGTCGGGGGAGGAGGCCTGGTTCGCAGTCTCCACTCTAATTCATCCCAAAGGTGTTCTATGGGGTTGAGGTCAGGACTCTGTGCAGGCCAGTCACGTTCCTCCACCCCAAACTGGCTCCTCCATGTCTTTATGGACCTTGCTTTGTGCACTGGTGGGCAGTCATGTTGGAACAGGAAGGGGCCATCCCCAAACTCTTCCCACAAAGTTGGGAGCATGAAATTGTCCAAAATGTCTTGGTGTACTGACGCCTTAAGAGTTCCCTTCACTGGAACTAGGGGGCCAAGCCCAACTCCTGAAAAACAACACACCATAATCCACCCTCCACCAAACTTTACACTTGGCACAATGCAGTCAGGCAAGTACCGTTCTCCTGCCAACTGCCAAACCCAGACACGTCCGTCAGATTGCCAGGCAGAGAAGTGTGATTGGTCACTTCAGACAACACGTCTCTACTGCTCTAGAGTCCAGTGGTGGCGTGCTTTACACCACTGCATCCAACGCTTTGCATTGCACTTGGTGATGGAAGGCTTGGATGCAGCTGCTCTGCCATAGAAAACCATTCCATGAAACTCTCTACGTACTGTTGTTGTGCTAATTTGAAGGCCACACCAAGTTTGGAGGTCTTTAGCTATTGACTCTGCAGACAGTTGGTGACTTCTGCACGCTTCAGCATGCTCTGACCCCGCTCTGTCATTTTATGTAGCCTACCACTTGGTGGCTGAGTTGCTGTTGTTCCCAGTTGCTTCCACTTTGTTATAATTCCACTAACAGTTGAGTGTGGAATATTTAGTAGCCAGGAAATGTCATCGATGGATTTATTGCACAGGTGGCCACCTATCAAACTTGAAATTAACTGAGCTCCTGAGAGCGACCCATTCTTTCACAAATGTTTGTAGAAGCAGTCTGCATGCCTAGGTGCTGATTTAATACACCTGTGTCCATGGAGGGGATTGGAACACCTGAATCACATGATTTTAACAATATAGTGTAGGTGAAAAAAACTCCATTTATCCATCTGCCCCCTCCTGGCCATAACTGGTAATGCATTATTTCAAACATTTTCTTGACATAATACATGTGAGAGCCCCCCCCCCCCTTCTACAGTCAGGTTATTCTTTATCTATGCAAATAAACAGAGGGCACACTTACCTTTTTAAAAGATCAAATAGAAAAATGCAGCGCAACAATATATAAACAAAATATAGCGATAAACAATAAATATGTGCAACAACAAACGAATCTGCTTGTGAAAATCAATGTGTGCTCTACCAGACATCTAATTAATACATAGCTAGAACTCCATGAACTGCACATACCAGTGCTCTAAATGAATTGTGCACACAAATAACGAATAATTGTCCGTAATAGTGAACTGTCCCTTTAAATCTTGAATACCAGCACGTGGACTTGTGTAGTATATATCCCATAAATCGTGATCCACATACAACAACTATAAATGTCATCGGAGTAGAGTCTGAAAAAATGGTGAACCGTCCCTTTAAATCTGCTGTACTTCAGATAGACCAGTGTAACATACTGCTGTATACATGTGTATGGTGCTCCTGTGTCACCCCTTAGTGCTCATTTGCTTCCAACACTCAATTGCACTCACCTCCAGGTTTGACCCGTAATGTCAGGTCAAACTGCGCTTTCCCTTTAACCCGGGAGGGTATACTGGTACCAGGGGCGGACTGACTATTTGGAAACTCGGGCACTGCCTGAGGGCCCGGGGCGGTAGGGGGCCCCACGAGATGCCCCTGGTACCTTTTTCATAGGCTTTTTTGAGTTTGGGCAAGGACACAGGGGCCCCATGATCCCCTATTGCCCGGGGGCCTCATGAGTTGTCAGTCCACCCCTGACTGGCACATAGATCTTTACCACCGTTAGCCAGCACTTTTAAACATCTCCAGATCGCTCCACATCTATGTGATAAAAATGTTCCATATAGTGTAATATTGCCACTCAAAATAGCCTTTACATAAATCTATCTAGTAAAACATTAAAATGTGTCCTCCTGGGACACTACAGGGTTAAAAACTCACTATACAGTGTTTGCTGTAAGAAGTGTGCAGAAATTCCTTATCCAAAATGGCGGCACGTGCACTTCCGGTTTACGGCCTGACTTCATCGGCGCACCCTACGCATTACGTCATATTATGTGACTTCATCTTTTAAAAGATAATTTATTGTGTAAAAAAGTGGTAATATACTCACAAAGGAACAAATATCAAGGGCACATCATGTAAAGTACAGCAAGGTCCAGTCACACTGGGTGATATCCGTAATGGGACTCCCTAGACCTCCAAATGGCTGACACGTTTCAAGGACTTGTCTCTTCCTCAGAGGCAAGCTTCTAGGCATCCTACATAGACGAGTCGTTTATCGGCCGATTTTTCGTCCGCACAGAAAATCGGCCGATATTCACGCCGTTAGTGGGGCCCGCCCGTCGGCCATTTTTTTGTGGATCGTCTCATTTACTTTTATTGGTCATGCTGGAAAATCCACAAAAAACGGCCGTTTTTCATGGAGGATGGTGGCAGCGTCAGCAACGGCGCCGACCGATTTTTTGTTTATCGGCCGACAATTCAACCAATAAAAGGCCCGTCTATGGCCTGCATAACCTCTGTGGAGTCCATCCTCCAGCACACGAGTATATGATTATGCCATATTCTTCATCCATATCTGTCAATGATTCTATTCTCCAGCATTGGATAGAGTACAGTCACATGAGTCTCTCCACCAGAGGAGCTTACACTCTAATGCCCCACCACAGTCGCATACTATTATTATACATTTATATAGCTCTGACATATACCGCAGTGCTGTACAGAGAAAACTAAACCAGTCATATCAGTCTCTGCACCAGAGGAGCTTCCACTCTGCACCAGAGAGGTTGTGCTGCAGGTGCTCTCCCTCTCCAGACACTAGGGGGCCAGGCCTGGCCCCAGAAACATGGCCTCTTCTGGGCTAGGCTCAGACCATGCTCCCCCTGAGGGACCCAGCTTGCCTTCCCTTACTTTACCAGCACCTGAAGACCTTGGCTGTGGCCCTAAAAGTGGGGAATCCCTCCCTGTCTTTAGAGAGCGGGTTGCTGATTATCTGGTGAGAATCGCAAAGGAGGAGGAAAAGTTGGTGAGTCTGAAAACTGACTACAAGAAAAAGAAAGTTCTCCATGACAAGTCATGGAGCAGCAAGAGGCAGAGCATGAAGCCGGAGATGAAGGGTTTGGAGGTCGCTATCAAGAAGCAGCAGAATCTGGTAAAGACGCTGAAGGAGAAGAGCGGAGCTTTCAGAGAAAAGTTCCGGAATGAGGAAAGGTTCAGGAAGATGAAAGGAGACTCCGGTAAGGATCCAGCATCGGCGGTGGCAGTACGGGTGGAGAGTGAGGAGGGGGTCCTGGATGCTGCCCCTGCTATCCCATCCACCTCAGGATCTGCTTCCCTGGAGGAAATGTCAGCCTCTGCCCCCCTCCCTCCACAGCAAGCTGGAGGAACAGCACAGGAGGTAGAGGAATATGGTGGAGGGCTGCTAAAGTACATTGAGGAATTGGAGTCTTCCCTAATTGGAAGAACTTTCCGTTTTTCTGAGGACTCTGAGGATGAAGATGACGGTGAGGACTCTGTACCTGGTCCTGTAAAGGAGAAAAAAACAGAAAAGCTGCGCTTTATTAAAAGTGCCATTTTGGACTCCAGTGTGGACAGCCATGTGCACTGCAGTGTTTTGGAGGGAAATCCTCCTGTGTGTGCACAGAGCTCTGCAGGGAAGATGGCTGCTGTGCCTGCAGGACTGCACTCTGCTGGGACTGAGGACTCTGATACCAGGAACCCTGGGACTGAGGACTCTGCTGGGGGGAAGGTAAAGGGGGGATCTGAGACTATTGCTGGACAACCTCTGCTGATGGCTGCAAATGCAGCAGAAAATGGTGGGAGGGAAATTGTCAGCAGCACTCTGAAAGGGGTTGCTGAAACCCAGGGGAGAGTGACCAGGAGTGGAAGGCTTTTGCCTAAGAGGAGTATGTTGGGGGAGGGGGAGACAGGAGCATCTGGTGTGAGTGGGTCTACTGGGAGCAGTAGTGCCACGAGTGAAAGGAAACATATGGATGATAAGAGTGCTTGCAATGCTGGAAAGGGGAATGCCTGTGTGTTGGTGGATGGAGTGACTGCTGCTGCCTCTGATGGTGGTCTGCAGAGCGGGGGCTCTGAGGTTCCTGCAACCAATGGGCGGGGTGCAGCTTTAAGGTCCACTACATCTAATGCTGCAAATAAGACCTATGCTGGGGCTCTGGCTGGGAGGAGGGGGTCACATCATGTTGTCAGCTCTGGGGGGAGGTCTGCTGCAGGTCTGCCATCTGCACCCCTGTCCTTCAGGAGGAGGAATTTGGTGCAGCTCAGATGGGAGGGTGGGGGTGCTCCCCCGGTCAGGATGTCGGTGGTGGACAGGATTTTGGAGATGGGGTTTAGGGCGGATGACATCTTCGCCTTGATCAGCCCTGTAGGATCCTATGAATATGATCTGTCCTTTGTGCGCCCCGAGTCTCTGGATATATTCTGGGAGAAGTATGAACACATGTATAAGGGTCTGCCGGAGTGGAGGGGACTCGTCCCAAAGGTGGTCTCACGCCAACCTCTAGTGAAGACGGTCACCATTCTAGTACGGAATGAGTCCATTCCTTCGGCTGACTTGGCTGTCTGGCTGAGGAGATTTGGGGAGCTACTTGCACCCCTGAAGAAGATTGTGGATGAGAGAGGGATATGGACTGGTGGGTGGTCGGTGCAGATGAGGTTGTGTGTGTGGGAATGTGGTCCAGCATCTGCCCTCCTCAGCCTTCATTGGGAAGGACAGGATTGTGGTGTTCTACCCTGGACAGCCCAAGCTCTGCAATAAATGCGGTTCTCGGGGTCACTTCGCCTCCTCATGCCCAGAGATGAAGTGCTCCCTATGTCAGGATCTGGGGCACCTGGCTAAGGATTGTAATATCATCAGGTGCAATCTGTGTGATAAGGTTGGCCATTCGTACAACCGGTGCCCTGAGGCCATGCACAACCAGTCAGCTTTGGTGGAAGAGTTTTTTCGTCTGGACATGGAGGAGGCAGAGGAGAGGGAGGCTGTGCCAGGGGTCCCCAATGTCTCTGTCCCTGTGGTCCCAGTGTCTGATGGTCCCTCTAATGTGTCATCTCCTTGTGTTGTGCCCCCTGAGTCAGTGTCCGTGGATGTTGTGTCTGATCCTCCTGTGTCAGTTTCCCCAGAGGTAGTGGGGGCTGTGGAGGGAACTGGACCAATGTGTATAGTTGCACCGACCCCCCCTCCCCGGCGTCGGAGGGTCAGAGCGCGTGAGGCGCTGGGGGGTGGAGTGAATGATGGTGGGGGTGTTGGGGTGAAGGTTGGGGGGACTGCTGTGGTGAGTGGAGAGAGTGGGGTGGATGATGTTGTTGGTGATGGTGGAAGGGAAGGGGAGGGGCTTTGCGGGCCGGTTTATCAAATGATGATATGGAGTGGTTGGAGGCAAAAAGGAAGTCTGGGAAGAAGAAGCGGAAGAAGGATGTGCCTGTACCTGACCCTGGGAGGGTGGAGGTGTCAAACACATTTGAAGTGTTATCTGAGGTGGAGGATGAGGGATCTTCAGGGGATGAGTCTCTGGTTTCCATGGAGGAGGAAACACAGAGGACTATGAAGCGTGTAGGGTCTCCAAGTAGGGAGGGGGGTAAGCAGGCTAAGAAACGGGTACCTCGATCATCCTGATGGCGGTTCCCACTCCTTTGAAGGTGGCGACCATTAATGTCGCCAGCATAAAATCAGTAAGCGCTCGTAACATGGCCTTATTTTTGCTCAGCAGGTTTGATGCTGACATTTTCTTTTTGCAAGAGACCAGGTTGTCCAGTTTGGGGGATGTTCATATGGCGAAGAAGGAGTGGAGGCGCGGCCCCTCCTTCTGGTCTCTTGCAGCCGAGCCTTACACTGGAGTTGCGGTACTTTTTTCCGGCATGGTAACCTGTCGGCGGATTATTGAGGTAGAAATGGGGAGATGCATGGTCTTAGACGTCTCCATGGGGGGGCAGGACCTGCGCCTGATTAACATCTATGGGCCCCAGACAAAATGGGACAGGAAATGCCTCTTCATGAAGATCAAGCCTTTCCTTTTTACAGCCCAGCAAGTTGTCTTCGGTGGTGACTTTAACACCGTCACTAGGACTAAGGACAAGAGAGGGACCGGAGTCAGGCTGGACTGTGACGGGTTTTTTTTAAACAAAATAGCTAGAGAGGCAGGTCTGGTTGATGTGCACATTCATTGCTGCCCAGACGACACGGGATTCACTTTTCAGCGAGGTTCCAGTCAGAGTAGAATAGATAGGGGAACTCCGCCTTCTCGGCACCAGTGTGTCAGGCGGTAGAGTTTTCCGATCACTGTATTCTGTCTGTGACTCTGAGTGGCCCCGATACACCACCTAAGGGGAGGGGTACCTGGAAGCTGAATTCGGCACTCCTGGACGATGAGAAGGTGAGTCAATCCTTTGAGGATTTTTTTCAGGCACAGGTATCAATCATGGACTTTTGCAGCAGTAAGTCTGAGTGGTGGGAGCTTACAAAACGAAGGATCGTTGGGTTTTTCAAGGCCATAGGAAGGAATAAACAGCTTGATAAGTATGTCACCTACCAGCGTCTGCGGAGGAAGCTCGATCGGCTTGTCTCGAATAATGGAGATCCAGAAGCGATCTCTGAGGTCAAACTCTTGCTCAGGCAGTGTCAATATGACAGGCATGCCTCTTTGGTTCTGGAAAGGGATTATGGGAAATATCACTCGCCCGACCCTTACCAGAACTGCAAACAAGGTAGAGCAGTTAAGTCAGTTGTAGGCCTGGTTGACAGTACGGGTTCCCTGACAAAGTCCAAGTCAGGGATCCTGGAAACCTCCAGGTCATATTATGCTGACCTCCTGGGTAGGAGGGACCTCGATCGGGCGAGCATGTCGGGTTTTCTGGACTCTACTCCAGGACTGGGAAATGGCAGTTCTCTTGTGAGTTTGACAGAGGACATCACGGCAGATGAGGTGGTGAAAGCTATTGATCAGCTTGCCATGAAGAAGTCGCCTGGGCCAGACGGATTGACAGCCGAGTTTTATAAGCACTTTAAGGTGACTCTGGCCCCATATTTGGTGGAGGTGTTTAATGGCTGTCTGAGAGAGGGTTCGCTCTCTCCCTCCATGCGACAATCTGCAGTGATTCTTCTGTCAAAGGGTAAGGATTCCTCGAGAATTGAGAATTGGTGGCCCATTAGCCTTCTCAATGTTGATAGGAAGATATTGGCAAAAATTATTTTCTGGCGTTTATCGTCTGTTGCGGGCAATTTACTTTCTCGCCATCAGCACTGTTCGGTTCAGGGAAGAAGCACTTTTTCAGCGGTGTTAGCTGTCCGGGAGGCCCTGGAGCGGTGCAGGGCTGCAGGCTGGGGAAAGTTCCTGCTGGCATTGGATCAGGCCAAAGCTTTTGATCGAGTCAATCATGAGTATCTATGGCTGCTTCTTGGCAAGTATGGCCTGGAGGGGGGCTTTATCGATTGGCTAAAGACCTTATACAGAGGGGCTGAAAGCTTCATGCTTGTGAATGGTTGGATTGGACGACCCTTTGAGGTTGGCTCAGGTGTGCGTCAGGGGTGTCCTTTGAGTCCTCTGCTATATGCGTTTGTAATCGATCCCTTCATTCGGAGGTTAGAGAGCGGACCGTTGTGTGGAGTTCCTTTGGGCATTCCTGGGGAGCCCCCTCTGAGGGTCGTGGCCTATGCTGATGACGTGTCTGTTTTCATCTCCGGGAGGCAGAGGAGGTGATCTCGGTGATGGAACAGTATGCTGAGGCATCTGGCTCAAAGATCAATCAGGATAAGAGTGAGGTTTTCTGGATGGGAGAGGAAGGCGAAGGCTTTACCCTTCCGGACGCCTTCCCAGAGCCCCAGCAGGAAATTAAAGTTTTAGGCATCAGATTTGGTCCCGGTGATTACGGCCTTGCAAATTGGGTAAGCAGGCTACAAGATGCCGATGCCAAGGTGGCCAGCTGGAAGGATTGGAAACTCTCTTACAGGGAAAGGATTGACCTGATTAAAACTTACCTGATCCCGGTATTTCTGTATGTCAGCTTTGTCTGTGTTTTGCCAGTGTCTCTCTATGCGAGGATCTACAGTTGTTTCTTCCAGCTGTTATGGGGGCACAAACTGAACCTCATTAAGAGGTCTGTAACCTACCTTCCCAGGCGGATGGGTGGCCTAGGTATGGTCAACCCGGTGGTTTTCTTTTCTCTGATGTTTTTGAAACATAATTTTGGTAGCATGCTGGCAGAGGAACCGCCTGGGTGGGTTGGTATTTTTCAGTCCTGGTTTAGGCCTTTTCTATGGAGCTGGGAGAATGGTGGGCCAGTGAAAAGCCTGAGGGTCCAACATGGTAAGCTCCCGGCTTATGTTGCCCCGTGTCTGAAAATGCTTCGGCAATGGCGAGTGACGGCGGAGGAAATTAAATCTCTTCCTAGGAAGGCCCTGGAGAGGAGGGTTGTTGAATCTGCCTTTAGCAAGCCATTGGCCTTGAGGGATTGCCCAGGCCCGGTTATGAGGGAGGGTCTGCGTTTGATGAATCTGGAGAGAATCCCTTTAAAGTTTCGGGATTTGGCCTGGCTCTCGTTCCATGGCAGACTCTATGTAAAGGGCAACCTGAAGCATCGCTCTGCGGAGAACCGTGGTTGTCCAAGAGTGGAGTGCGGTGGGGTGGAGGAGACGATGGACCATTTCTTGCTTCAGTGCCCCTTCAATATAGAAGTCTACAAGCGGGTGGGTGGGGCTCTGGGGATCCCTTTCCTTTCCCGCTTGAGTTACGCAGAGTGGTCTTACGGTGCCTTTCAGACTCACCGGGATTTTGATTTTGAGACACTTTTTCTAGTTAGCTTAGTAGTCCGTTACCACACGTGGAATGCACGGTGTCAGGTTTCCATTCGCAAAAAAGTCCTTCCTGTCGAGGTGGTGGTGAACAACATTCTGGGTGAGGTTGGGAAGATTCGGGGTCTTGAGAAGGACAGGTGGCGGCCGGGAGCCTGGACAAAGGCGTGGAGGAATGTCAGGTCCCCGTAGCTGCTGTCTGTCAGTCTCTGGGGGCGTGGCTTCTCTTTCTGTCCTTTCACGTCCCCTAGATTTTGTAACATCAGATTTTTGAAGAAAGGCTGCATGCATGGGATCGATGTATGGGATCAATGTATGGGGTGAATGTTTAATCGTTTCTTAGCCTGAGGGGGTGTTTAGGTGACGGTCAGGATTTGTTATTTTGCTGAAGTAAGCTGGTTTTGTTTAATTATACATATTTTTATTCTGTATATATGTAAATATGATTTTTATGATGTTTTTTGTTTGCAAGATCTTAATAAACAAAAAATTTACACTCTAAGGTCCCCCACCATCCTGGCCTCTATTATTTGGACTTTGTTGCCATGTATCCTAATCAGCCATTCAGTGCCAGCCCGGCCCACAGTTTAGAGGGGGGCACAGAGCAGTAGCAGTTGGTGTTTATCAGGTCACAGGTTGCTTTCACTTGCTGCTTGCTGTCTTTCTCTCTTGTATGAAGAATATTTTTAGACTTTACTGCTGGCCCTGTGTTCAAATATCTTTTTATTGTTAAATAATATATAAATAATGTATACATACTATAAGTAAATGTACGCAGATTGTTCCAGGAATCTGATATAAAGCTGAGAATGAATGACCTTCTACATTTGGAGGGGGTCTCACGTCGCCATTTTAGTGACTGCATGACTCAGAAGGAACCAGCCAAAGCAAAGATCACAGAGGTGGCTGCCATTGTGGCTCAGTGGCTTTTCCCTCCAGCGGGATAGTCACATGACTAGACAGTGCCAGTTGTATGACCCCTGCCATGTCAGATAGAATGCAGAGATGGCAGCAAGGATGGTTCGGCGAATTTGGCCTCCAATGGGATAATATTGGTGGATTATTTAGATGGAGACATCAGATGAATGTTACTAAGTGCCAGAATCCCCCTTACATCCCGGCGTGCCCACTAGACTCCCCCCTTACATCTGGTCATACCCACCAGAGTCCAGTCTTATGTTCAGGTGTGCCCACCAGAGTCCCCCTTAGGTCCTGGTGTACCTACTAGACTCCCCCCCCTTATGTCTGGGCATGCCCACCAGAGTCCCCCCTTATGTTCAGGCGTGCCCACCAGAGTCCCCCCTTATGTCCAAACATGCCCACCAGAGTCCCCCCTTATGTTCAGCATGCCCACCAGAGTCCCCCCTTATGTTCAAGTGTACCCACCAGAGTCCCCCCTTACATCCAGGCATGCTCACCAGCAGGGGCGGACTGACCATTTGGAAACTCGGGCACTGCCGAGGGCCCGGGGTCAGTAGGGGGCCCCATGAGATGTCCCTGGTACCTTTTTCATAGGCTTTTTTGAGTTTGGGCAAGGACACAGGGGCCCCATGATCCCGTATTGCCCAAGGGCCCCATGAGTTGTCAGTCCGCCCCTGCTCACCAGACTCCCTTACTTCCAGGAGTGTCAATGGGAACTAGGGTGGGTCATGGCTGGTTAGCTGGCAGTGGATGTCTCCATATTACAGTACACAGTTCAATGCCAACCATTGAGGTATTTTTATGGACAGTTTCTGCAGCCTGGATTAAACCTTGTTGCAGGTCAGATGTAGCCCCCGGGTCATATTTTGGACCCCTGATCTAGGGGGTCAGATCTCCTAATAGGAAACATTTGCCATGGCATAGGGCACCAGAGCCCACCACCAGAAATGTTTCTACAATATATATGGAGCCATTCATTCAATATCAGTCCATTTTAGGTCCAATAAAATTCCAGGTAGCTCCTGTATGCACCTTGTGCACTCTGCCTCTGCAGCCCCCCCACCTTCTCGACCTCAACACATAAGTCATGGGTGGATTATACAAGTACAGTGGTTGTGCAATGAAGTGTGTGGCCAGCAGGGGGCGCCTTGTGCACACAGTGCTGGCAGGATTTGCAGCGGACAGTTGTGTCCTCTGATAAGGAGCACCATAGACAACACAATCTGATTGTACAGTCTCCTTTAGATCTACTATGTAGTATAGGCCAGGGGCGGACTGACAACTCATGGGGCCCCCGGGCAATAGGGGATCATGGGGCCCCTGTGTCCTTGCCCAAACTCAAAAAAGCCTATGAAAAAGGTACCAGGGGCATCTCATTGGGCCCCCTACTGACCCCTGGCCCTCGGGCAGTGCACGAGTTTCCAAATGGTCAGTCCGCCCCTGGTACAGGCCCCTTTCTGATTTGATACAAATTGTTTAGGTCTGTCCTCCTATTACATAATTTTGCTTAATAAAACAGAGACTGTAGACCACTTTAGAGCTATAGCAAATTATTGATTTTTATGGCTCAGAATCCAGAGCACACCCCACCTGTACACCATAAAAACACGCAACAAGTAAGCCACACCCACTGCAGACAGTACTTTTTTGAGAAAGGTGTAACCATTTGATTTACTACTGAAAATGTGACCATGGCCCTTGAAGACGGACACGCTGCACAGAGAGGAACCTTCACCGAAGCTCCGGTACTTGTAGGATTGATGGCACCCATCACAGAAGAACTCCATCATTTGGGGTTCAAATACTTTTGTTCACACAGCACCAGCCATTGGGTCAGAATTACATACCGTATTCTTTATTGCTACATACGATGATGTCATCATTCTCCCTCCATGCACCATCTGCTGCATGGGGCCATCACCATTCCTGCACCGTGGACGACCATCTACACTGCTCGATGCATTTCAAGTCATGGATGATATCAGAGATATAGAGACTCCGAAGTATCATGGGGCAAACTGAATGGCCTGTTCTCTTACCCACTGAACCGAACCTCCGGCTGTGTAGGAGGTCTGTATTACTACCGCAACTAACTGTTAAATCGTCCTGCTCAGAGCCCTCATTGGCTGGAGGACAATGGCGGCATCCCCCATCTCATGTAAACAAAGGACATTTAACAATATAGTCATTTGTTTACATTCAGCATACATGCCAGGCAGTGGTGTCCCTAGGCAGGTGCAGGGGGTGTGCGCCGCACCGGGTGACACTTACCACACGGGGTGACACCGGACCTGCTCCACCAAAAGGTAAGTTGTAAAGAAAGCCGACGATCCCCACAGGATGGATCAGATCTGCAGATTGAGCATAATGGATCAGAGTCTGCTCCATTATGCTCAATCCGCAGATCTGCTCCATTCTGCAGAGGGGGTGTCACCAAGTGTCTGACACTAGATGGCAGTATGAGTCCGCTACAGACTGCCAGAGACCTGGAAATCTCTGCTGTATATTGTAGAATGATCTGATCTCTGTCCTCAGTATAGAGAATAAATGGGTGATCACACCATACACTGCGCCAAATATGACCGGAGAGATGTGAGACTGGGGCACAGTACAGCTTCCCTGGTAGTAATTCTCAGTATCTGTCTGTATTCTGTATGTATGCAGTAGTGTCACTAGGGTTGGTGTCACCTGGTGCAGTGAACCATGGTGTCACCCCCCCCCCCCATCCCCAAGCTCTCTCCTGCCTAGCCTGCCATAGTGCCCTGCACTGTAGATGTAGACTTAGGCTACAGGATATGGTCAGAGACTGCAGACATACTACAGGGGATGGTCAGAGACTGCAGACATACTACAGGGGATTGTCAGAGACTGCAGACATACTACAGATGATCAGAGACTGCAGACATACTACAGGGTATGGTCAGAGACTGCAGACATACTACAGGGGATGGTCAGAGACTGCAGATATACTAAAGGAGATGATCAGAGACTGCAGACATACTACAGGATGTGGTCAGAGACTGCAGACATACTACAGATGATCAGAGACTGCAGACATACTACAGGGTATGGTCAGAGACTGCAGATATACTAGAGGAGATGGTCAGAGACTGCAGACATACTACAGGAGATGGTCAGAGACTGAAGACATGCTACAGGGGATGGTCAGAGACTGCAGACATACTACAGGAGATGGTCAGAGACTGCAGACATACTACAGGAGATGATCAGAGACTGCAGACATACTACAGGAGATGATCAGAGACTGCGGACATAGCACAGGAGATGATCAGAGACTGCGGACATACTACAGGAGATGATCAGAGACTGCAGACATACTACAGGAGATGATCAGAGACTGTGGACATACTACAGGGTATGGTCAAAGACTGCAGACATACTACAGGAGATGGTCGCAGGCTGCAGATATAAGACAGCAGATGGTCAGAGACTGCGGACATGGTACAAGAAACGATCAGAGACTGCAGTGTATAGAGATTGGGGTTGTTAGAGATCCTGGTGCAGGGCGGACTGACCATTTGGAAACTCGGGCACTGCCCGAGGGCCAG
The DNA here is from genome assembly GCF_062004578.1 of Staurois parvus. Classification (NCBI taxonomy): domain Eukaryota; kingdom Metazoa; phylum Chordata; class Amphibia; order Anura; family Ranidae; genus Staurois; species Staurois parvus. Next base: position 313,784 of record NW_028319562.1, read on the forward strand.
GGGTCAGTAGGGGTCCCCATGAGATGCCCCTGGTGCCTTTTTCCTAGGCTTTTTTGAGTTTGGGCAAGGACACAGGGGCCCCATGATCCCCTATTGCCCAGGGGCCCCATGAGTTGTCAGTCTGCCCCTGTCCTGGTGTCTGAGCACTGGGCAGGAACACTCAGCCTGGCTGGTACAGATATAAGCAGAGTGACACTAAGTTGCTGGGCTGGCGATCTCTGCCACTGACTCGCTTCACACAATGCAGGTTGCTCTGACTTCCCAGTGCACTCGGTCTGCCACTTCCAGATTTCTTCAGCACTGAATGTGGAAGGGGAAGTGCCCGGAGCGGCTGCTGGTGCTGTCATCCCCATGGGTCCACTATCCCTCTCTCACCCCGGCCAGAATCCTCTCAAAGTGCTGCATCATCCACCAGCAGGGATGTCATGGTTGCTGCCCACCCCTGATGATGGCTATGGATGGTGTCACCCCTCCGGTGGGTGTCACCTGGGTGCGGTCCGCCCCCCCCCCATGGCGACGCCACTGTATGTATGGACTCTGCCCAGTAGCGCTTCTCTTGTCCTGCATGCCGCGTGTCATTCTCAGTATCTGCCCTTACTCTGTATATATGAAGGTTGTCCTTTCTCTATTTTTGGAGTCTTGGAGGATTTTCGGGGCGATGATGTTGGCGTTGTCACTCTGAATGAACGCTCCTTCACTCATTGTTTGCTTCCCCTAGCTATGAGCGATGATAAATAGACTTTAATAACACATCATGACTCATTGCAGCATCTTCTGAGCGCTCTGCCCTCCCTCAGATCCTTCTTCCATCGCTCGCTGCATCACCGAGTCGCAGACATAATCGCCACTTAGCTTAAACGCTTTTGACAAGTTCAGAGAAGAGATGTTTTTTTTCCAGTGAAGGTTTTTTTTTTTTCTCCATCAAATAATAAAACAGAATAAAAATAGATGCGGGACTTCGCTGAACTCGCCACAAAGCCAAGCGACGCTGTAAAGGTGACGGGGGCCGCAAACATTCCGCTTGTTTTTTTCTGTATAAAAGTCGCTATTTGGAGAAAGCAATTACAGGATCAGAGTGGAGTTTTGCTCCTGTCAGCCACCCAGGTTATACATACAGCGCCATGACGTCAGTGACACCAAGGACTCGTACATAGATGAGTTCAAGAATAGGGATGAGAAAGTGGGTACTTTTTTTTTTTTTTTTTAAAGGCATTTTGCAAAAGTGTGTGCGTGTGTGTGTGTGGGGGTCTTTTAATGCTGCTTAAGACGGAACATTAATACACAATCCTTGCAGAGCACCTTGTCCCCAGCAGGAGGAGGTTGCTGCATGTCCGGGATACTTACTAGATCTACTTTATAACAAGGTGCTGCCCCCTAGGGGAATGAGTACATTATTACATCTCATTAGTCATTCCCAAAAAGTTACAAGTAAATGAAGACACTCACAATGAAACAAAGTCCTTTATTTAAAAAAAAATTTAAACAATGTCTCAGAATGTAAATCCAGCATCAACTGCATCATCTGACGATGTGGATCCTCCTCAATCATGATGAGCCGCCTCTTTGATGGCTCACCACCTGATGATGTAGACCCACCGCCCAGAAGACCTTCAGGTCATGATGATTGTACCCTGCTGCTACTTTGTTGCAAATGAGACGAAGCAGCCGAGGGTCCTGGGTGATGTCATTCAGCGAATATAGTCATCACCATAGTTGGTTAATAACAGCAGGCGGTTTGTTTCCACAGGCAGCAAATGCTGAACCAACAGGTTTGGTTGAGGTTGAAATCTATTGGATCTGACCCTGAAGCTCATCCTAAAGGATCTGTAACCTAGAGCAGTGGTCTCCAAACTGTGGCTCTTGGCGTGCTTTTATCTGGCCCTTGGAGCACTTTTCCTCCCACTGACTTTGGGGCATAATTCCTCCCACTGACACCAACTATGGGGCACTATTCCTCCCACAGACATCAATGATGGGACACTGTTCCTCCCACTGATACCAACTATGGGGCACTATTCCTCCCACAGACATCAATGATGGGGCACTATTCCTCCCACTGATACCAACTATGGGGCACTATTCCTCCCACTGATACCAACTATGGGGCACTATTCCTCCCACTGATACCAATGATGGGGCACTATTCCTCCCACAGACATCAATGATGGGACACTATTCCTCTCACTGACACCAATGATGGGGCACTATTCCTCCCACAGACATCAATGATGGGGCACTATTTCTCTTACTGACACCAATGATGGGGCACTATTCCTCCCACAGACATCAATGATGGGGCACTATTCCTCCCACAGACACCAATGATGGGGCACTATTTCTCTCACTGACACCAATGATGGGGCACTATTCCTCCCACAGACATCAATGATGGGGCACTATTCCTCCCACAGACATCAATGATGGGACACTGTTCCTCCCACTGATACCAACTATGGGGCACTATTCCTGCCACAGACATCAATGATGGGACACTGTTCCTCCCACTGACACCAACTATGGGGCACTATTCCTCCCACAGACATCAATGATGGGACACTGTTCCTCCCACTGATACCAACTATGGGGCACTATTCCTCCCACTGATACCAACTATGGGACACTATTCCTCCCACTGATACCAATGATGGGGCACTATTCCTCCCACTGACACCAATGATGGGGCACTATTCCTCCCACAGACACCAATGATGGGACACTGTTCCTCCCACTGACACCAATGATGGGGTACTATTCCTCTTGCTGACACCAGTGAGGGGGCACTGTTCCTCCCACTGACACCAACTATGGGGCACTATTCCTCCCACAGACACCAATGATGGGGCACTGTTCCTCCCACTGACACCAATGATGGGGTACTATTCCTCTCACTGACATCAACTATGGGGCACTATTCCTCCCACTGACACCAATAAGGGGGCATTTTCTTCTCCTATTCTCCTACTGGCCGCAGTCCGGCCCCTCTAAAGTCTGAAGAATAATAAACTGGCCCTTTGTTTAGAAAGTTTGGAGACCCCTATCAGTGACGGGACTCACGACAGAAGCAATAGTGCAGTTTTTGTCAAATGCTGTGTTTTTTCAGTTGAACATTTACAGCTGCTTGCCAATAGAAAATGTCATGTCTGGCAAGGAAGGGAGGCGTTTGATTCGCTTTGCCTGTTGTTCAAACACACCGCAGCAGCACATGGCGCATCCCAACAAACACCATATGGACTTCCATATGTGCTGCTCAGTTGAAGTCTATGGGATTTTGTTGACTGGCATTTGATGTGTTCCAAATATTTATGATTACAGGGATTTCTATACTGCTGACAATTTGAGCAGTGCCTTATACAGCATACTGTACGTTCATGGCTGTCCCTGTCCCAAGGAGCTTACAATCTAATGTCCTTATCTCACATACTAGGGCCATTCATCCTACCAGCATGTCCTTGAAGTACCTAGAGCAAAGTGTCTCAACCAGGGTTCCATGGAACCCTAGCGTTCCTCCAGAGGTTGCCAGGGGTTCCTTGAGAAACAAGCAATTTCAGCTGCTCAGATAAGTTCCCACTGACACCATTGATCTTTTTATCCATCTATAAAGGGGTCATTCTTCCCACTGACCATCACACTGATGTATCATGAAGTCATTTTTAGCAGGGGTTCTCTGAGACCAGAAGGTTAGTCAAGGGTTCCTTTGTATTGAAAAAGGCTGACTCAGAGGACACCCACACAAGAATAATAAGAACATGCAAACTCCATGTGGATGGTGTCCTGACTGGGATTCAAACCAGGGACCCCAGTGCTGCAAGGCAAGTGTGCTAACCACTAAGCCACTGAAAGGGACACCCTTTAATAGGAGTCCTTATTTATCCGTCCTCCGCTCACATAGTAATATGAACACACAGAGGTCCTTTCCTGACAGTGCAACTTTTCTCTCCAGTCCATACAAGAGGAGACATCTGTGATCTGACATGCCCGGAGGAAACACATCGGCCAGAAACCTGTCATTCCTCCTCCTATCTCCCTCTGGGGTGGAGATCCCAATTAGACGTGCGTTTCGTTTTATTCAGAATCTAAATTCAGATAAAAGTTTCCTTATTCGGAGATTGTATCCGAATTTACAGATTACAATAGTAACAAATTTAAAGAATCCGAAATAATGAATCGAAATTTCAATCGAAATACGAATCAAATTTGATAACGAGATCGAATTTGAAAATAAATGTGAAATATAAACATATTGCTGACTATTGCTGATTTCCTTCAAAGACTATTAGTGTGTATCAGTGTTAGAATATAGCCGTCTTCTGAATATTGAATTTGGAAAAGAATAGAATAAAATAAAACAGGATAGAGAAGAAGAGAACACATTGGTGTTGGCAGTGGAGGGAATAGTGCTCCATCATTGGTGTCAGTGGAAGGAATAGTGCTCCATTATTGGTATCAGTGGGAGGAATCGTGCCCCATCATTGGTGTCAGTGGAAGGAATTGTGCTCCATCATTGGTATCAGTGGGAGGGATAGTGCCCCATCATTGGTAGTGTCAGTGGAAGGAATAGTGCCTTATCACTGGTGTCGGTGGAAGGAATAGTGCCCCATCATTGGTGTCAGTGGGAGGAATAGTGCCCCATCATTGGTGGTGTCAGTGGAAGGAATAGTGCCATATCACTGGTGTCGGTGGAAGGAATAGTGCCCCATCATTGGTGTCAGTGGGAGGAATAGTGCCCCATCATTGGTGTCAGTGGGAGGAATAGTGTCCCATCATTGGTATCAGTGGGAGGAATAGTACCCCATCATTGGTGTCAGTGGCAGGAATAGTACCCCATCATTGGTGTCAGTGGGAGGAATATGCCCAATCATTGATGTCAGTGGTAGAATTGTGCCTGTCGTTGGTGTCAGTGGGAGGAATAGTGCCCCATCATTGGTGTCAGTGGGGGGCATAGTGCCCAATCATTTATGTCAGTAGGAGGAATAGTGCTCCATCGTTGGTGTCAGTGGGAGGAATAGTGCCCCATCATTGATGTCAGTGGTAAAATTGTGCCCCATCGTTGGTGTCCCTGGGGGGGCATAGTGCCCAATCATTGATGTCAGTAGGAGGAATAGTGCTCCATCATTGGTGTCAGTGGGAGGAATAGTGCCCAATCATTGATGTCAGTAGGAGCAGGGGTGGACTGACCATTTGGAAACTTGGGCACTGCCCGGGGGCCCGGGGTCAGTAGGGGGCCCCATGAGATGCCCCTGGTACCTTTTTCATAGGCTTTTTGAGTTTAAGTAAAGACACAAGGGCCCCATGATCCCCTATTGAGGGCCCAGGGTCAGTAGGGGCCCCATGAGATGCCCCTGGTACCTTTTTCATAGGCTTTTTTGAGTTTGGGCAAGGACACAGGGGCCCCATGATCCCCTATTGCCCGGGGGCCCCATGAGTTGTCAGTCCGCCCCTGAGTAGGAGGAATAGTGCCCCATCTTTGGTGTCAGTGGGAGGAATAGTGCCCAATCATTGATGTCAGTGGTAAGATTGTGCCCCATCGTTGGTTTCAGTGGGAGGAATAGTGCCCCATCATTGGTGTCAGTGGGAGGCATAGTGCCCAATCATTGATGTCAGTGGTAGAATTGTGCCCCATCATTGGTGTCAGTGGAAGGAATAGTGCCTCAACCTTGTTGACAGTGGGAGGCTTATGCAGGCCATAGACAGGTCGTTTATCAGCCGAATTTTCATCCGCATGAAAAATCGGCCAATAATCATGCCGATCTCATTTATTTTTATCGGTCATGCTGGAAAACTGCGAAAAATGGCCGTGGCAGCATCAGCAATGGGGCCGACCAATTTTTTGTTTATCGGACGAAAAAAGCCAGTCTATGGCCTGCCTAAATGTCTTGTATCAGTGTGAGGAATAGCGACCCAAGGGCCGGATAAAGGAAAGGACACGGCCATGTCTGGCCCTTGGGCCGCAGTTTGGAGACCGCTGCTTTACAAAATTGAAAGTGTATTGTTCCCTGCAGGATCCAGAGGGCGCTCTTCACACAATTTGTTTTCTTTTTAGTTTGTTACTTTGTTACTTTTTTTAATTACAGTTTCAGATTGATTTCTTTATCTTGGTGTCATGCTTCAGGTTGATTAACTGTCTGAAGAATCGGCGTTGTTTGCAGATCTGTCCTGTGTGATAAATAGCCCCTAAAACAGGACTATCCGACCGTCTCCGCCGCGTCCTTTCCATTTTAGTAAGGCAAAAAAATCTGCTGAAGAATCTTCTCACCCTGTATGGGGTAAATCATCTTTTCGGGTCCTCCAATCTGCCGCTGCTTGCTGAGGCGTGACTCCATCTTGATCGTTTCCCAGCATGCCCTGTGGTGCTGATTCTGGAGCGCTGGGGGTGTCAGGAGATGATATTAATAGAGCGCATCTCTCTCAGGTTGGATCATTCTATTCCCAGCAGAGCAATTTTCCTGCCGCAATTTTAAGTCGCTGACATCAGCAGCTTGGTGGGGGCCATCCTCTAAGGTGAGCATTTCCCTGCCAGCTACGCAGTGTGCAAATCTTGGGGCTCATTCACACTAGGTGCATTGATCTCTCCGGATCCTTGCAGGACGCAGCAAATTCAATTGCTGTCTATGTGCCCGTTCACGGAAAATTAATGCGTTGGTAAGCGCTAAGGAAAAGAGTAGACATGCGACATTTTTAGCCCCCATTCATTCCTGTGCGGCATAGAACGTGCGGTAATTCACTGTCTTTAATGCAGATGCTCCATGGCGCCATTCATTTTTAAAGGCACCCAAAATGCGTCAGCCAACGGACATGCACTAAATTACACCGGAGTGCGCGGTAACGTATTGACATACATTTTATCGTGATGCGTTTTAAAAAAAGAAGGGGTCATCCAGGGGTGGACTGACCATTTGGAAACTGGGGCACTGCCCGAGGGCCCAGGGTCAGTACGGGGCCCCATGAGATGTCCCTGGTACCTTTTGCATAGGCTTTTTTGAGTTTGTCAAGGACACAGGGGCCCCATGATCCCCTATTACCTGGGGGCCCCATGAGTTGTCAGTCTGCCCCTGGGTCATGTACAACTTTATTGCGATTTTGCAGTGGTAGGCATCCTATTCAAATGAACGCCATGCATGCTGATGTAGGTAAAAACGCACATCGACTCATGTGCATTGCTGCAGAACATAAATGTGATGGGGGGGCTTAAGCAGCAAAATGCACAAAAATGCATGTTGATGTGCGTCAATGCATCTGTGAAAATAAAGACAAAAGTGATGTTCAATAAAATGCAGTGTAATAAACGTCTACATTTTCTTGCATTCAGGGGCGGACTGACCATTTGTTAACTCGGGCACTGCCCGAGGGCCCAGGGTCAGTAGGGGGCCCCATGAGATGCCGCTGGTACCTTTTTCATAGGCTTTTTTGGGTGTGGTTTGAGTGTGGGTGAGGACACAGGGGCCCCACGATCCCCTATTGCCCGGGGGTCCCATGAGTTGTCAGGCCACCCCTGCGTGCTTTGCAGTGTGAATGAGGATTATAATCCCTGTTAGGTTTTTTTTTCCATCTGAGCCCCATTGTGGAGACTTCCCTTCACTTCCTGTCCCATAGTCAAAACAGGAAGTTAGAGGAAATCCCTATAACAGTGAGGTTGTCACCAGAACTAGTGTCCCCATTGGAAGATTTCCCCTCTATTCCTGTTCCGATGACAACCCAACATTTAGGATTTTCTTTCACTCTTGGAGATAATGGTAAACAGGATAATTAGAGAGGGTGAACGTCCCTAATGGAGGCACAGACAGCAATAAAAACCTGACAGGGGTTCTAATCCCTCTCCACTCTATCCAAAACTAAAAATAAAAGGTTTTCCTTTAGTTATACTGTAGATGTGATTGTATATGTGTGCTTGTTACAGGAAAGTGGTGAACTCCTTTAAGGGAATTATTGGCGGGGAATACGCAACGCGGAGTCCTACTAATGACCTTAGAAGAGCCTCGCCGGGCCCCTGCCTATCTTGCATTTCTAGTATTTCAGTCAATACTTTCCAGAGAAGCTGCATTAAATTTTTATAGGAGTTAAGTGGAGGCAACGGATTTAGCTGAAGCAAAAATAGCCGCATACTAAAATAAAGGCTGATCCAGGAGCCTGAGGGCAATCGTGCAAGATCAGCTTCTCCTCCGGTAAGCCTTTTCCTGCCCGCTGGGAATTCTCTCGTGGAGTCACGTCATGCGTATTTATTGCTTCTGTGATGCTGGATTCTCCTTTCTATACATATCCCATGTGAGGATCAGATGTCTCTATATAAAGATTCCCCTTCCAGTAATACATCTGCTTAATGCTCGCCATACATTGATCTGAGAAGTATTTTTACTTCTGTTAGGCTGCTGACGTGGACCATCTAAGAGGCTCTCTCTGCTGGTCCCTTTCCTAAAGTGACCTTGTTTACTGAAACATACATGATAGAAAAAAGGCCTACAACATGTCCAACAGATATGGAACCCCTCTGTCCCTTTCTTCTTCTCAACTGTCCCTCTTAAAGATCCAGACACCTCAATCCCTCTTTTCTCAACAACTGTCCCTCTTAAAGATCCAGACACCTCAATCCCTCTTCCCTCAACAACTGTCCCTCTTAAAGATCCAGACACCTCAATCCCTCTTTTCTCAACAGCTGTCCCTCTTAAAGGTCCAGACACCTCAATCCCTTTTTTCTCAACAACTGTCCCTCTTAAAGGTCCAGACACCTCAATCCCTCTTCCCTCAACAACTGCCCCTCTTAATGATCAAGACACCTCAATCCCTCTTCTCTCACCAACTGTCCCTCTTATAGACCCAAACCCCACTGTCCCTTACTTCTCCACAACTGTCCTCCAATGGACCCAAACACCTCCATTCCTCCCTTCGTCATAAACATCCTCTTATAGATTCAAGCCCCTCAGTCCCTCTTTCCTCAACAACTGCCCCTCTTAAAGATCAAGACACCTCAATCCCTCTTCCCTCACCAACTGTCCTTTTTATAGACCCAAACCCCACTGTCCCTTACTTCTCCACAACTGTCTTCCTATGGACCCAAACACCTCTGTTCCTCCCTTTGTCATAAACGTCCTCTTATAGATTCAAGCCCCTCAGTCCCTGTTTCCTCAACTGTCCATTTTATAGATGCAAACCCCCTTATTTCTGTTGGGCTGCTGACTTGGACCATTTAAGAACTTCTGTCTGCTTACCTCCTTCATAAAAGTGACCTTGCTTTCTGAAACACACATGAGAGAAATCAGTCCTACATTTCCATCCGATATGGAAACCCTCTGCCCCTTTCTTCTTCTCAAGTGTCCCTCTTATAGACACAAACACCTCTGACCATCTCTCTTCCACAACTCTCCTTCTTATAGACCCAAACCCCTCAGTCGCTTGTCCCTCTGCAACTGTCATCTTATGGATCAAAACCTCTCCATCCTTATCTCCTCCACAACTGTCCTTTTATAGACCCAAACACTTACAGCCCTTCCTCTTCCATGTTATAGACCCAAACCCCCTTAGTTCTGTTAGGCTGCTGCCATGAGTCATCCGAGAGCATCAGTCTGCTTGTCCCTTTCCTAAAAGTGACCTTGTTTTCTGTAGCATGCTTGATAGAAACCAGGAATACAACATGTCCATCAGATTTGGAACCCCAATATCCCTTTCTTCTTCTAGACTGTCAATCTTATATATCCAAAGACCTCCATCCCTCTCTCCTCAACAACTGTCCCTCTTATAGACGCAAACCTCTCTGTCCCTCTTATAAACCCAAACATTCTCAGTCCATCTCTCTTCCACAAATGACCCCAAACTTTCCATCTTTTTCTCTCCTCTACAACTGCCCTCTTATAGACCCAAACACTTCCATCCCTTCTTCCTCCATCCAAGAGACCAAAGCCCCATTACTTCTGTTAGGCTGCTGCCATAGGCCATCCGAGAGCCTCAGTCTGCTTGTCCCTTTCCTAAAAGTGACCTTGTTTTCTGCAACACATATGATAGAAACCAGGAATACAACATGTCCATCAGATCTAGAACCCCTCTATTTCTTCTTCTCAACTGTCCCTCTTAGAGACCTATACCCCACTGTCTCTTTATTCTTTTCAATTGTCCTCATATATACCAAAACCCCTCCATCCTTTCCTTTTCTCCCTCACAACTGTCCATCTTATAGACCCATACCTCTCCTTCCCTCCCCACTCAACAACTGATCCTCCTCTAGACCCAAGCTCCCTTGCTTCTCCTAGGCTGCTGTGCCGGACCATCTGAGAACTTCTATCTGCTTTTCCCCTTCCTAGAAGTGATAGACCGAAACTCCTCCATCCCTTTCTCCCTCACAACTGTCCATCTTATAGACCCAAACCTCTCCTTCCCTCCCCACTCCACAACTGATCCTCCTCTAGACCCAAGCTCCCTTACTTCTAGGCTGCTGTGCCAGACCATCTGAGAACTTATATCTACTTGTCCCCTTCCTAGAAGTGATAGACCAAAACTCCTCCATCCCTTTCTCCCTCACAACTGTCCATCTTATAGACCCAAACCTCTCCTTCCCTCCCCACTCCACAACTGATCCTCCTCTAGACCCAAGCTCCCTTACTTCTCCTAGGCTGCTGTGCTGGACCATCTGAGAACTTCTATCTACTTGTCCCCTTCCTAGAAGTGATTTTGCTTTCTAAAACACACATGAGAGAAACCAGGCCTACAACATTTCCATCAGATCTCGGACCTCTCTGTCCCTCTCTCCTCCGCAGCTGTCCCTCCTTATAGCCCCAACCCCCCTGTTCCTTACTTCTTTTACATTTTCCTTTTATAGACCCAGACCCCTCTGTCCTTCCATCCTCCAGAACTGTCCTCCTTATAGACCCAAACCATAATTATACATGCTAAGGGGTGCATTTATGAAAACAATTGCAGAGCTATTTGTCCTGTAAAACTGCATGTATATTAGTTCTAAAAAAATGAATGTTATTAAGTTATTTTCTCTCCAGGTCAAATGTTATTTATTCATACAGTATACAGTGAATCAGGAAAATGTTACATTATGGCCACTAGATGGCATTGAAGGTCATAGTAAAAAAGTATTTATTTCTTTGGATCATCAGCTCCATCTAGTGGCCATAATGCAGTTTTTTCCAGATTCACTGATTCCATTTGATTGAATAACAGTCAGCCTGGAAATTAGCTTAGTAACCTTTGCTTTTCCCCCATCAACACAGAACGTATATTTACACGCAGTTCCACAAATGAATAGCTCTGCATTTTTTAAATAAATACTCTCCTAAGGCGATTGGTGGTTGGAGTTTGCATACAAAAGCTCATTGTAAGCTTTCCCCAGATTGGCTGGTGTTGTGATTAGTCCATATACACTCATTTTTCTGCAGCCCTCAGGTGGACAGTGCCATGAGTCTCCTGTGCCCTTCATTGTGAACACACCATTGAGCTGTGACATGACACTAAGCACGTGTGACAACATATTTTCCATGTCATTTGGCCGGGACGCATATCTGTATTTAGCCGGAGTCAAGCGACATATTGCCCTGCTATAAAGAGAAGCCTTGCTAATCATAGGCCGCACTGTTCATTGAACTCTCTGAGACCGCGCTCCAAAAATAGCCGCCGTTCAATAGCCGCGAATCAAAGAGCTGCTATTAATGGCACCCACTTAGGCCATGGAGTATTTTCCTCGCTGTGTACGGGGAAGGGGGGGTGATGATGGCTGCCTCTTGACGCTGAGTGCTGACTCCTAGCTATAGGGGATGCTACATGTCATATCTGCAACTTACGGCATTTTATCGCGGACTGCGGCCCAACTTATATGTGCAAAACGCGTGTTTTCCATGAGATATATGCACCAATATATATTCATAACCACTGAAGGAGCTGACACAAGGATGACAGAATATATGACACCCCCAAAAAAGTCCTGTTTACTAACTTACCTGAACCAAAAGCAGACACCTAAACCTGTCCTGAGCGGTTGCTTTTACGAAGTCTCTTTGAAAATGCCAAGTGCCTGGCTGTCCTGCTGATCCTCAAAATCAGAACTCCTTTTTATAATACTTGGACAAGCTGACTCCATAAATAAATTCCTGATGTCACAATATACAGTATCATTGCTCAGGAAAGATCCACCTTTTATCATTAAAAAGACATCCTTGACCTCCAATCAGTGACTTTGCCTAGGTTGAGATGATGTCATCAGTCTGCTGCAGGCAGGAGAAAGCATTTACTCAGTCTCCCTTCCCACAGTGATCAATCTGCTGGCAGGAGGAAGCATTTCCTCAGTCCCCCCTCCCCCAGTGATCAGTCTGCTGGAGGCAGGAGGAAGCATTTCTTCAGTCTCCCCTCCCCCAGTGATCAGTCTGCTGCAGGTAGGAGGAAGAATTTCCTCAGTCACCCCTCCTTCTGTTATCAGACTGCAACATTGTATCCTTGTAACTGCCCTGGGGGGTTCAGGCCCCCCTGACTCCCCCCATTATCTATGCCCCTGCTTATAGCAAGCCACAAGGTGAGAGGCTGCAGCAGGGCCGGATCTGTGTCAGACATTTGTGAACACAGCCAGGAACTGCACAGACACCAAGATTTACATGACTGTGTCATCTCTGAGCCGGCATCTTATGTTGTCCATAAATGGATCATTTTTATTCGACCAGTCAGTAGGTTATGTATTTACATGACTGCGCCATCTCTGGGTCAACTCAGTCCAGGAAGTAGATGGTGAAATGATTGTGTCATCTCTGAGCTGGCATCTTACGTTCTCCATACCCACAGTAATCAGTCTGCTGGCAGGAGGAAACATTTCCTCAGTCCCCCCTCCCCCAGTTATCAGTCTGCTGCAGGCAGGAGGAAGCATTTCCTCAGTCTCCCCTCCCCCACTGATCAGTCTGCTGCAGACAGGAGGAAGCATTTCCTCAGTCCCCCCTCGCCCAGTTATCAGTCTGCTGCAGGCAGGAGGAAGCATTTCCTCAGTCTCCCTTCCCCCAGTGATCAGTCTGCTGCAGACAGAAGGAAGCATTTCCTCAGTCTCCCCTCCCCCAGTGATCAGTCTACTGCACGCAAGAGGAAGCATAGGACAAGCTCATAAAGTGGGCGTGAGGAGCAGTTCCAGTATATTTAAAAGTGGGATCTACATGGGACCAACCCATAGAGTTGGCGTGACGGGCAGTTCCTGTATAATTAAAGGTGACGTCTACGTGGGACAAACCCACAAAATGGGAGTGATGGCCAGTTCCTGCATATTTAGAGCCGGGGTCTATGTGGCACCAACCCATAAAGTGGGAGTGATGGGCGGTTCCTGTATATATGGAGGTGGGGGTCTATCATGTGGGACCAACCCATAAAGTGGGTTTGATGGGCAGTCCCCATGTCTTTAGAGGCGGGGTTTGGGTGGGACCCACCTGTAGAGTGGGTGTGATTTAGAGGGGAGGATAAAGCATGGGGAGTTGGTGGGTCCTGAGATCCGGGACCATAATCTTGGTAAGTATGTAGTTGGGGCAGTAAAGGGCCAGAATCAGCATTGGGGCCCCATGTCCACAGACACCACTGTGCTGAACTGAAGAGGACTGATGAAGGCAATCAGTTTGTATTCCTCTGTAGAATGATCCCCTAAATCCAGAACTCCTGGAGGACAAAGCCAGGCAATGCAGCTCCTGTTTTCCCTTTTTCGGCGATCGGAAACAGACGGAGGAGATGACAGTTAGAGGAGTTTGTTCCGATATTGAAGACCGTTGTGAAATATTGATGAAGTTTGATGTGTTTTCAAAGCCTAACTGTCAACTGCGTGTGTGCCGGAGATTGTGTGACCCTGGACTTAAAGGGGAAATACACTCCTTTACAGTTCTTTGTGACTATATAGAAAGCTTTGTGTATGGAATCTCATCGGGATAATGCTTTATAACATGGTGGCTGCTGGGGAGTGCGGAGGGCTTCACATTTGTGCGTTAAGGTAAAGCGCGATAGAAACACAATTAACCCTGCGCTGCCGCAACACAGCCTAACGCATGGCGCTCTTTCAATGTCATTTACATACTAAACGTCATTTTGGTCCCGGGGACGGTCCCCGCCCACCGCCTGCATTTTGTATGCCCACTTTCTGGGTGGGTACGCCCAAATCACTTCCATTTTATGGGTTGGTCCCAATCAGGCCCCGTCGCTAGATATACAGAGACCACCCATCATACCAGCTTATGGGTTGGTCCCAATCAGGCCCCATCGCTAGATCTGCAGAGACCACCCATCATACCCACTTATGGGCTGGTCCCAATCAGGCCCCATCGCTAGATATACAGAGACCACCCATCATACCAACTTATGGGCTGGTCCCAATCAGGCCCCATCGCTAGATCTGCAGAGACCACCCATCATACCCACTTATGGGCTGGTCCCAATCAGGCCCCATCGCTAGATATGCAGAGACCACCCATCATACCCATTTATGGGCTGGTCCCAATCAGGCCCCATTGCTAGATATGCAGAGACCACCCATCATGCCAACTTATGGGCTGGTCCCAATCAGGCCCCATCGCTAGATATGCAGAGACCACCCATCATACCCATTTATGGGCTGGTCCCAATCAGGCCCCATCGCTAGATCTGCAGAGACCACCCATCATACCCACTTATGGGCTGGTCCCAATCAGGCCCCATCGCTAGATATGCAGAGACCACCCATCATACCAACTTATGGGCTGGTCCCAATCAGGCCCCATCGCTAGATATGCAGAGACCACCCATCATATCCACTTATGGGCTGGTCCCAATCAGGCCCCATCACTAGATATGCAGAGACCACCCATCATGCCAACTTATGGGCTGGTCCCAATCAGGCCCCATCGCTAGATATGCAGAGACCACCCATCATACCCACTTATGGGCTGGTCCCAATCAGGCCCCATCACTAGATATGCAGACCACCCATCATACCCACTTATGGGTTGGTCCCAACCAGGCCCCATCACTAGATATACAGAGACCACCCATCATACCCACTTATGGGTTGGTCCCACCCAGACCCTGCCTCTATATATGCGGGGACAGCCCACTCACAGCCCAAATCCAGTGTTTAAGTTACAGAGCATGTGCAGTAACACCAGTAAGGTTGATGCTGTGATTCCAGGACACGGCCCGGGACAGATCATTGTCCACACAGAGGGACATTATGTGGGACTGTCCCAGCCAATCCAGCACAGCTGGGATCTATGTATTTATATAGAATGGCCCCCAATGCATCTACTCCACACTACACCAAATCACACATACTGTATGACAAGCATTGCAGTGTGCTGCTTTGCTGAAAAATGCTTCTGAGCTGCGGTGAGCTGCCAGTCCACTCAGCATCAATGGGCTGTCCTTTGATGGATTTATGAATGAGAAGGGGGCCCTTAAACTGCCTGGGTCTTGGGGCCCCTGTGGTTCCTGTGCAATGACAGTATATCAGGCTGTAGGCAGTTTGTAAGCTTTTAATATTTTCCAGCTTTTGAGAAATGTGTTCCAAGCAGCGATTGTTCTAATCATTGGCTTGCTGTATAATGTGATCTCCCCTCCTCATCACACAGACTGTATATATGTGATAATTCCATAAATAAATCCTCCCCTTCCCTAGCAGCCAATCGTCTGTAAAAGCTGAATTTAAAGTGGTTGTAAAGGTTTTCTACCTTCATGCATAGAAAAACCTGTGTGCAGCATTCCCCCCACCCCCAACCCCCCCCCAATACTCACCTAAGCCCCCTCTCGGTCCAGCGATGTGCACTGGAGTCTCAGCTATCCCGGGACTCCCTCACCTCATTGGCTGAGATAGAATCAGCGGAGCCATTGGATCCCACTGCTATCAATCACAGCTAGTGAGCCAATGAGAAGAGAGAAGGGGCGGGGGCTGAGCCATGGCTCCATGTGTGAATGGACACATGGAGCAGCAGCTGGGGAGTGCGCATGCTCAGTGCCCCCATAGCAAGCTGCTTGCTGTGGGGGCACCCTACAGGAGGGAGGGGCCAGGACTGCCAGCGGGGGACCCGAGAAGAGGAGTATCCGGGCTGCTCTGTGCAAAACCACTGCACACAGCAGGTAAGTATAGACCTTTAGAATTACTTTAATATTTTGCATCCTCTCATCAACATGATAAAGACATTATTACATAAAACCTGTTTTCATTACACATCTTATTTTAGTCCCAGTGATGTTATCACTGGGTCTCTGTGCTTCTCTATGCAATGCAGGCAGATCATGGCTGGTGGGAGGGTCTGGCAGGGTACTGTACATAGTTTCCTGAAAACATCCTACTTCAGTAGTGATGCAAGGCTGGCTTTTTGGAGGCGTTATGCAAATATAAAAATGCCTTGATGGATGACTGTCAGTCTGGAGGAGTGGGTGTTCCTAGGCAGGCTTCATTTGCATAGATAACACCCACATGTGATGCTGAATGAAAGTCCTGAAATCCAATAAATGAAAGGGGCAGGCCAGGAACTGTCAGGCTGGGGAGGAAGAAGCCTAGATGATGCTGGACGTCCTCCAGCCAGGAAAGGAGGCGGAGCTCTATCTGACTTGCTGCAGCTTCTAATGCACATTGTGAGAAACTCACAGTGTGCAGTGAAATCAGAGTAAGCCAGTTCAGTCCGGGAGAGGAGCCGGTACAACTGAGCCAGACTGAAGGGACAACCCGAGGTCCGATTCAGGATCTGGTGCAGGTATCACACACAATGAAATCCACAATGCCCGACTATGTCCTACAGCCAATGGCTGCCCAATGCAGAGTCTGTGATGAATGGTTATTACTATCCAGTCGCTTGTGCTGCATTCGGCATGACCAGGCCCCAGGAATGGCGGGATATATATAGAGAGCCGTAATCCGTGTTTGCTTTCCCCTGGTGGTGATAAGTGACTTACATGAGACTCATGAAAGGCTCTTCTTTAAATATTTGCAGACGGTAATCTCATGGAGCGCTTCAAAGTCCTGCCGGACCGTGGAGATGACATGTGTCAGCGACACTCTACACTCCTCTCTGGTGACCCCTTAACTCTCTCCGATCCTGCCATGAGAGGGGACCCTTAAAGTGGACCTGTCAGTGACTGTACAACCCTCCATGAATAAATCCTGACATGTCCCAATATACAGAAACAGGATCACTTATCAGGAAAACTCCAACTTTTATCATTAATAAGTCATCCTTGAACTCCCATCAGTCACTCTGCCTAGGCTGAGATGATGTCATCAATCTGTTGCAGGCAGGAGGAAGCATTTCCTCAGTCTCCCCACCTCCTGTTATCAGACTGCAACATTGTATCCTTGTAACTGCTCTGGGAGGTTCAGACCCCCCTGACCCCTCCCCTTATCTACGCCCCAGCTTGTAGCAAGTCACAAGGTGAGAGGCTGCAGCAGGGGCGGATCTGTGTCAGACATTTGTGAACACAGCCAGGAACTGCACAGACACCAAGATTTACATGACTGTGTCATCTCTGAGCCGGCATCTTACGTTGTCCATACATGGGTCAGTTTTATTTGACCAGTCAGTAGGTTATGTATTTACATGACTGCATCATCTCTGGGTCAACTCAGTCCAGGAAGTAGATGGTGACCCTAGCTCAGGGGTAGGCAACCTGCAGCTCGCCAGCTGTTGCAGGACTACAAGTTCCATCATGCCTCTGCAAGCCATAGCTGTAACTGTCAGTTTTGTAATGTTGCAATACCTTATGGGAAATGTACTTCCACAACAGCTAGAGAGCCGCAGGTTGCCTACCCCTGGCCTAGATGATGCCTGAACAAAGATGGTGCTGTGTGTTTGCATCTCTCTAAACATGTAGTACCATGCGGTTTGGTGGCGTGATTTTAAAAATCGCTCTTTTTGCATGTTTCACATGCATTGGTGAGCCCAAAAAATCCCGCACATGCTCAAACGCACCTTATGGTATGAATGAGCCCTTAGAGGGTATGTTATTTAACAACACAGATACATCTTTTCATGTAGACTTCCCACCAGCCGTATGTATAGATCTCTGGAGGTTATCCGTGGATAAGGGGGTACCAATAGTCCTCCTGTATGGGGCCCAGGCCAGCAGAGGGGCCCAAGCAGCTGGGTGACTTGGATGTGGGCAGGGAGGGTGATTAGACTGCAACATTGTATCCTTGTAACTGCTCTGGGAGGTTCAGACCCCCCTGACCCCTCCCCTTATCTACGCCCCAGGCTGTAGCAAGTAACAAGGTTACAAGGTGAGAAGGTCTGGGGTCTGATGCCGCGGGCATGACGTATTACTGTTAGTCGCGGTCGTGCGATTGTCGCATGTTGGTGGCGGCGACCGTGCGATCGTGACATATTGGTTACAAGGTTAATAATCAGGGATCCAATCTGCTGTACGGTTTTCCCCTGGCTTTCAGCTGCTGCAGGGAGAGCCATACAGGGGATCGGTTCCAGTAATTTCTTCCCCGCCACACCCATCACCCTCCCCATGTACCAAACGTTTCCCTCTACTGCCCAGCCCCCCCCCTCCTGCAGTGCTACCGGCCCCCCTCCTCTCCTTCCCACCCATACTTCTCCTTTATCGTTAGTGTATTTATTATTGAAAATTTACATTTCTTAACCGCTTCCACGCCGCCCTATAGCACAAATACTACTTTTACTTTCACATAAACCAATTCATTTACAAGTATTGGGTTTGTTTTTTAGCAAAGACGTCGCAGAATACATTTTGGCCTAAATTTAGCACGCAATTTGATTTTTTTTTAAATTTTATTGGACATGTTTAATAGCAAAAAGTCAAAAATATTGTTTTTGTCTCAAAAATGTCGGTCTTTTTTTGTTTATAATGCACAGGCGATCAAACACCACCGAAAGAATGGAGCCACCAATATTTTATTCTCCAGGGTCCCTGCTTTCAGAGAATATATGTAGCGATACCCCCGAAGGGGCTGCTTAAGTTTGTTCACTCCGCCACTCAACCCCAAGAACTGTCTCAGCCCCAACTGACACCCCTGGCAATAGTGTAAGTGAAGGACCAATGAGAAGCACACGTTATAATACACAGAGACCAGCTTTACTGTAAGACCTCTATGGGAAGTAATAAACAATAATAAAACTGTTGTAATTCCTACATCGTTCACCTGATTTGGATGTAAATACCCTCAAATTAAAGCTGACAGTCTGCAGTTGAAGCCCATCTTGTTCGTTTCATTTCAAATCCATTGTGGTGGTGTATAGAGCCAAAAATGTTAGAATTGTGTCAATGTCCCAATATTTATGGACCTGACTGTATATAAGTCTATCGGGCCGTTTCTGTTCAAGACTACATCTTCCACAATGCTTTGCAGCTGCACCTCCTGCTTGAGAAAAGCCCTGTCATTGGCTACTTTAATGAGTCTTCTGATTGGCTCTCTGTCTATTACAGTCTGAGAGGAGAAGGGGTGGGGACTGAAATCCCTCACTGATTTGTGTGTATCCAGTGCAAGGGTGAGATTTCAGAGGAGATGCAAGTCAGCAGGTTACAGCAGTCACAGATAGGATTCATTTCTTCTGCTACATATAAAATGCTTTTGGAGGTTGGGGGGGGGGGGGGGGCGGTTATGTAATTTTTAGGCCTAAAATTGCCTGAAAAAAATGCCAAAAAATTGCCTGAAAAAAAATGCCAAAAAATTGCCTGAAAGAGTTAAGAGGCTGAAAATGGGTTTTATTTGCATTTTTTAATTAAAAGATATTTTTGGGCGTGTTGCCAGAATTAAAAAACGAAGGTAGAAGATTTTGGGGAGCGATCGTCTTCTATTTTTTTTTTTTTAAAGTCCGCAAACATGCAAACTACAACAAAAAACCAGTGTTTCACAAAAAAGTGCAAGTGCAAAAACACCACACAAAAAGTGCACTTAGGGGTGTGCTTTGTCCTACTCCCAAAGGGGTTGGACCACTACCCTGATCCCCCGGGGCACGAAGCTCCTGACAGGGACAAGGTTCCCATTTGGTCCTCCTGGCCAAAAGGCCTGGTGGACCACCGTTCCTTATGTCCAGCCGAAGCCAGACACCCAGTTCTTGGTCGGGGGGCTCTCCCGAAGAGAAAACCCCCTAGGGATCAGGGGAGGAAGGAACCAAAAGGCCACACATCCTCCCCCTAGACTTCAGGGCAGGCCCGAGGACCCGCACCCTCCATCCTGTGAGGAAAACACACACATAAGTAAAAGTGACAAACGTGGGAGTGTAAAAATAAATAAATAATTAAATAAATCTATAAAAATAATAAAAAGGTGGTCGTGCCCAAATTGTGCACTGACCAGGCCCTGAGGCCTGTAGCAAAAAAATTGCCCAGGTCTTGGCCAAAAGGCCCGGTCCTAGAGGCGCAGTGCAAAAAGTGTTTTAAACTCGGTGACCATGTGCTCATTCACAACGTGGGGTCCCACACCCAAGTGCTACTCAGAGCACCCCTGCGATCGTCTTCTATTAGTACACGTGAAGTCGGTCGGCGGTGAAAGCGTTAAGCCCTCTCTGCCAGTCGGCGATCTTCACCCCGCCGCCCCATTGTTCCCGGGTAACAGTGACACCAGGAATTGTGTGTCGTGACGGATCGCGTTTCCCCCGCGCAGATCGCTCTCCATGGAAAAACAGCGTCCAAGATGTAAACACAAAAGGCCGCGGCTGGATTACACGAGGCCGCCCCCCCCCCTGCGGACAGACAGACCCCCCCCATCCGCCGCCATGAAAGATGGATGAGCCGGAGGCCGTTATAGCGGAGGAGCCGCTCCGGGTTTCCAAGAATGCCGGCGATAAGGCCGCTATCGGCCGCGGGCGTGTAAAAAAACAAAAACGCCAACCGAAATAGAAAGACCTTCTAAGTTTAATCCAGATAGCCAAAAACAGCCGTCCTGACACCTGCTATAATTAGGGGCCCCGCAGCCGCGCCTCTTGCTGGGATACGAAGAGGGCGAGCTATTTTTGGCATGACACGGGGTCACGGCGATAGGCCCGGCGGTTCCCTGGTTACACAAACAAACACGGGAATATCGGGAGGCTGGGAAGGTGTGAAGAGACAAAGGAGACACCGCGTGCCTGTCATGTGCTTGCCGTCACGTGGTCCGGGGCCGAGAACCAGAAAAGGGCCACACGTGGCCAGCTTCACCTCTGACCTCTGGGACAGGTAGTGAGGACGGACGGACCACAGTGCCCCAATGGCAAGCTGGAGCAACAAGTGGGCCCCTCTTCCAGTGACTGGTGGGTAGAAAAAGAATGCTGTCACAGCGCCACCTGTGTAGGGAGGCTGAACTACTACACCCTACGTGTTTTAATGTGACCTCCTTACACCCCGCTCACGCCCGGTGTGACTTGTCATGTGATTTGCCGTGCAACTCGTATGTTCAGAAAATCGCAAGGCAAGTCGCCCCCTATTGTCCGCAATTAGAGCGATCATATTGGTGCGATTCCGACTTTTTCTAAAGTTTCTAAATGTGCCACTTCAGGTGCGACTTGCATAGACAGCTGTGCGTTTCCAGCCACAGAAGTCCCGCAAGTCGCACCTCGAGGTGGAATGACACCCAACTTGGAAATCGGATAATTTCACTGGAAGTCGAATGGGTGTGATCCGGGGGGGGGGTTTAGGGTGGGAGTTTAATCTGCCCTGGATCCTTCCCTCCACCATCCATGTTACTGAGATAAAAACTTTCTGCTTGTAGACCTGCAATATCATCACTGTGTCTCTGCGCTTCTCTATGCAAGGCAGGTAGATCATGGCTGGTGGGAGGGGTTATACAAATATTAAAATGCCTTTTGCATTGTAAAGACTAAAACCTGAATCCTAATCCCACTAAACAACGAATATAATGATGATGGTGTCACCTGCACTACCCTACAGATACAGTGCAGGGGGGAATCTCACCATTGTGGGAGGGGCCGAGACACAAACTACTGGGGGAACCTCCCCATTGTGGGAGGGGCAGAGACACAAACTACTGGGGGGAACCTCCCCATTGTGGGAGGGGCAGAGACACAAACTACTGCAGGGAAACCTCCCCATTGTGGGAGGGGCAGAGACACAAACTACTGGGGGGAACCTCCCCATTGTGGGAGGGGCAGAGACACAAACTACGGGGGGAATTTCCCCATTGTGGGAGGGGCAGAGACACAAACTACTGGTGGGGAACCTTCCCATTGTGGGAGGGGCAGAGATACAAACTACAGGGGGAATCTCCCCATTGTGGGAGGGGCAGAGACATAAACTACAGGGGAAACCTCCCCATTGTGGGAGGGGCAGAGACACAAACTATGGAGGAAACCTCCCCATTGTGGGTGGGGCAGAGACACAAACTACAGGGGAAACCTCCCCATTGTGGGTGGGGCAGAGACACAAACTGCAAGGGAAACCTCCCCATTGTGGGAGGGGCAGAGACACAAACTGCAGGGGAAACCTCCCCATTGTAGGCGGGGCAGAGACACAAACTGCAGGGGAAACCTCCCCATTGTGGGAGGGGCAGAGACACAAACTACAGGGGAAACCTCCCCATTGTGGGAGGGGCAGAGACACAAACTATGGAGGAAACCTCCCCATTGTGGGAGGGGCAGAGACACAAACTACTGGGGGAATCCTCCCCATTGTGGGCGGGGCAGAGACACAAACTGCAGGGGAAACCTTCCCATTGTGGGAGGGGCAGAGACACAAACTGCAGGGGAAACCTTCCCATTGTGGGTGGGGCAGAGACACAAAATCCTGTAGGGAAATCTCCTGATTTGGGCAGATCTCATGCCATGTTGTTGCAGATCTCTGCACCCCCCAGAGCGCAGAGTGAAGTTGCGTGCTCCGTCCGTGATCTGGGAGTGTATACACGTGACATACATTGTATATACACCATAATCCTGATCCCGGGGAAGGAATTCAGTATTTGTAGCTTTATTTTATTGCCGCCCCTCCTGGGCTCCGGCTGATTAATGGGCGGTTTCGGGGGAGGGGGAAGGAATGAGATTTTATTTGGAAAGGCATTTTCCATTCATTTTGATTGAGCTGGAATTTATTACAAATTTATTGCTGAGTGGAGATTGGCGCGGTGGCGGGGGATGGGGGGGGTCACCACCCACGGCGTTGCCACAATAAGGGATATAGAAAAATCCAGTGCGACTTTAATATCTGAGACAGCAAATTGTACCGAGTATCGCTCCCCTCTCCACCTCTGTTTATCTAGAAGTCGCTCAGCCATTTATTATACAATGCTGTCACAGCTAGTATGTCTCCAGTTTCCACTGCTGATTACTCGGCGATGGAGGTTCAAGAAGTAGAATTGGTTTCTAAAATGTTTGCTGACCTGTGATTTATCACGGAGCGTATTAGAGCTGGAATTATTGGACACAATCTGATCTGTGTCACCCATCGATGGCCTCTCTGTGTGTGGCGGGGGGCGAGCAGGCATGTGCGATTCCTGACCCAATTCTCACCAGGATCGTTCATGGAATGTGCGGCAGATGTTGAGTTTAATTATCTCCGCCGGGCGCCGTGTCGCCTCTGGTGGGGGGGGGGGCTTCCCCATTAGCAGCGCGGCCAAATTCATACACTAATCTGCTTGATTCATAATCCATGAAAATCCAATGTTTGGACTTCTGCTGGGACAACCACGTGCCCGAGCGACTGGTATCCCGCACTCAGCGTTCTCCTCCTGTAACATATCTGCCCCTCCCCCGCTTTATTCCTTCAGCTATAATTGAAGTCCATCACAGGGGCAGACTGACAACTCATGGGGCCCCCGGGCAATAGGGGATCATGGGGCCCCTGTGTCCTTGCATAAACTCAAAACAGCCTATGAAAAAGGTACCAGGAGCATCTCATGGGGCCCCCTACTGACCCCAGGCCAAATGGTCAGTCTGCCCTGGTCCATCATCCATTCATTCCAGTTTGAGTGTACAGTCCCAGAAACTGAAGGACACCATGCAGGGATGGTGGGAACCCCTCATAATGGACACAGCAGGTGTAGAGACCTGGAAAATCAGTACAGGGATGGTGGGAACCCCTCATAATGGGCACAGCAGATGTACAGACCCCGGAACTCAGCACACGGATGGTGGGAACCCCTCATAATGGGCACAGCAGATGTACAGACCCCAGAACTCAGCACAGGGATGGTGGGAACCCCTCATAATGGGCACAGCAGGTGTACAGACTCAGGTACTCAGCACGGGGATGGTGGGAACCCCTCTTTTGGATGGAGGGACCCTTTGAAAACATATTTCCTCCATCAGTCACTTTATTTTGGCATAGTTTATAATGCGGGGATGATATCACTGAGGTGTCACATACATCTCTCTGGATAATATCTGTGGCGGGGGGCGGTGCTGACACTCTGGGACGCGGAGGGGTGTGGCGGCAGGCGGTGGGCGGAGCACAGCGGTGGAATTAGAAGATCTGTAATTAATATCGGACGGCTCTGTCAGGCCGTATTTTGTTAATTACAGAAGAGCAATTAGAGGAGACGATTTCCTGCCGTGATCCCAGAATTATCTGCAAATCCTCCACTGAGATCAACACAGACTATTCCGGATGTGGAATTAGAGATCAGAAATCCGACTAAAGGAAACCTTCCCTGAGAGTGACACCGAGGACGCTACTGCGGAGTCCCCATGATGTCACTCCTGTATAATATATCTCATATCTGGAGAGCGGTGATGTCACTCCTGTATAATATATCTTATATCTGGAGAGCGGTGATGTCACTCCTGTATAACATATCTTATATCTGGAGAGTGGTGATGTCACTCCTGTATAATATATCTTATATCTGGGAAGCGGTGATGTCATTCCTGTATAATATAACTTATATCTGGAGAGCAGTGATGTCACTCCTGTATAATATATCTCATATCTGGGGAGCGGTGATGTCACTCCTATATATTATATCTTATATCTGGAGGGCGGTGATGTCACTCCTGTATAATATATCTTATATCTGGAGAGCGGTGATGTCACTACTGTATAATATATCTTATATCTGGAGAACAGTGATGTCACTTCTCTATAATATATCTTATATCTGGAGAACAGTGATGTCACTTCTGTATAATATATCTTATATCTTGAGAGCAGTGATGTCGCTCCTGTATAATATATCTCATATCTGGGGAGCGTTGATGTCACTCCTATATATTATATCTTATATCTGGAGGGCGGTGATGTCACTCCTGTATAATATATCTTATATCTGGAGAGCGGTGATGTCACTCTGTATAATATATCTCATATCTAGAGAGCGGTGATGTCATTCCTGTATAATATATCTTATATCTGGAGAGCGGTGATGTCACTCCTGTATAATATATCTCATATCTGGAGAGCGGTGATGTCACTCCTGTATAATATATCTTATATCTGGAGAGCGGTGATGTCACGCCTGTATATTATATCTTATATCTGGGGAGTGGTGATATCACTCCTGTAGCACTGTGGGAGGAGATTATGTCTCTCCGGCTTGTATGGACTTGTAAAGTGAAACAAAAAACAAGAAGCGCAACAACCTTGCGCATTACCTCAGTAACAGAATTTATTAATAAAAGATAGGTACTCACAAACAACGAATAAAATCAGGCATGTAGTCCTCAAAGGGACTTCAAAGATAAGAAGCCAGCGCGAATCCCATCATGGGGGTAGACACTCAGTATAGCTGACGCGTTTCGAAGGCTATGCCTTCTTCCTTAGAGCTCTGAGGAAGAAGGCATAGCCTTCGAAACGCGTCAGCTATACTGAGTGTCTACCCCCATGATGGGATTCGCGCTGGCTTCTTATCTTTGAAGTCCCTTTGAGGACTACATGCCTGATTTTATTCGTTGTTTGTGAGTACCTATCTTTTATTAATAAATTCTGTTACTGAGGTAATGCGCAAGGTTGGTGCGCTTCTTGTTTTTTGTTTCACTTTGCAGTCTCGATCGGGCTTCCCCAGCCCTGTTTTGGAGCTGCACAACCTTGAAATATACTGGTGGTCGCTTGTTCTGGTGTTGGTTCCATCTATTTGCCACTGGTCTGGGCCCTAGAGCGCAGGAGAAATCGCAGCTGGTCTATTGTATGGACTTGTAGTTCCTCCACAGTCGGAGTTCTGTGGATCACCAGACTTTCCCGGACTGATGGAGGGTTCCGCCTCTAATTCTGAGTGATTTATAAAGTTGGCGGAGAGTTTATTCTGCGCAGACACCACCTGCTCTAAATCAGCGACTTTTATTACCATCCGGGTGACTATAATGGATGTTTGTCATTTATTAGCGGGAGAAATCCAGTTTTCCACTCGGCGGGTCACATTCTTCCATTGCGCTCACTAAATCCAATCATAAATCACAGAGCCGTGTAAGTGAGCGTTAGAATGAGCGCAACGCCGCAAATGTACGAGACCGGAGAATAATCGTCTGACATGGGCAGGGGTGGACTAACCGTTCGGGCGCCCAGGCACTGCCCGAGGGCCTGGGGTCAGTAGGGGGCCTCATGAGATGCCCCTGGTACCTTTCATAGGCTTTTTGGGGTGTGGCTTGAGTTTGGGCAAGGACACGGGCCCCATGATTTCCTATTACCCGGGGGCCCCATGAGTTGTCAGTCCGCCCCTGGACATGGTACAATTATAGGGGCAGGATGGCTGAAATGTGACAGATTTCCAGATGGATCCTGGAGGACTGAACTAGAACCACTGCTACAGCGTCTGCAAATTATATCTGACCTCCAACCTTCCCTTCAGTCTTGAACCATTGTACCGACTCCTCTCCTGGACAGAAATGTCTTACTCTGATTTTACTGCACACTGTGAGATTCTCACAATGTGCATTAGAAGCTGCAGCAAGTCAGATAGACCCCGCCTCATTTCCTGACTGGAGGATGTCCAGCATCATCTAGGCCAGCAATGGGCAAACTACGGCCCGCGGGCCGTATACGGCCCAGCGGACCTTTTAATCTGGCCCGCGGAGCTAGGCTCCCGCTAGGCTCCTCTCACAGTTCGCCCTGAAGACCGGTGTAGCATGAAAATCTGTCTCCTATGAGGATCTGTCCCCCTCGACATATCTGCGCATGTGCCGGAGATCGCCGATCGGCTGCTAATGCCTGAAACTGGCACATGCGCAGATACGTCGAGGGGGACAGATCCTCATAGGAGACAGATTTTCATGCTACACCGGAACGGCGCAGGAACATGGCGAGAGGAACGCGCGGAGCAAAGGTAAGTGAATTAACACAGGGGGGACTTGGGGACTTAATATGGGGGATGAATTAATATGGGGAATGAATTACTATATGGGGGATGAATTACTATATGGGGGATGAATTACTATGGGGGATGAATTACTATATGGGGGATGAATTACTATGGGGGATGAATTACTATATGGGGGATGAATTACTATGGGGGATGAATTACTATGGGGGATGAATTACTATATGGAGGATGAATTACTATGGGGGATGAATTACTATGGGTGATGAATTACTATGGGGGATGAATTACTATGGGGGATGAATTACTATATGGGGGATGAATTACTATGGGGGATGAATTACTATGGGGGATGAATTACTATGGGGGATGAATTACTATATGGGGGATGAATTACTATGGGGGATGAATTACTATGGGGGATGAATTACTATATGGGGGATGAATTACTATGGGGGATGAATTACAATGGGGGATGAATTACTATGGGGGATGAATTACTATATGGGGGATGAATTACTATGGGGGATGAATTACTATATGGGGGATGAATTACTATATGGGGGATGAATTACTATGGGGGATGAATTACTATGGGGGATGAATTACTATATGGGGGATTAATTACTATGCTTACTATGGGGGAATATTACTATACTTACTATGGATGACACATACACATCATTCATCTACTCTTGGTCCGGCCCCCGGGTCCAATATATGAACCCATTGCGGCCCTCAAGTCAAAAAGTTTGCCCACCCCTGATCTAGGCTCTTTCCTCCCCAGCCTGACAGTCCCTGCCCCCCCTTTCATTTGGGTAGTGATGGGCCGAACACCCCCTTGTTAAGTTCGCGGTCGAACATTTGGACCTAATGAAAGTCCGATAGCAAACTTCGAACAGAGGGGGAATGCACTAACCAGATTATGTGGTAAGATACCGCACAGCTACTAAAATCATTCTCTAATGTTGCAGCTGTCAGGGGGATTCCCCGCTGACGGCTCAATGTAAAAACAATTGTCAGCATTGCCCGGTTCCCCCCCATCTATACCAAACCCTTCAGGTCTGGTATGGATTTTGAGGTGAACCCCCCCATGCCAAAATGTTTTAAAAATGCCATGGGTCCCCCCCAAAAAACCATACAAGACCCTTATCTGAGCATGCAGCCTGAAAGGTCAGGAAAGGGGGGGAAGTATGCGCCCCCCCCCTTCCTGAACCATACCAGGAAACATGCCCTCAACATGTTGATAGGGGTGAATGTGGATGGGGACAAGGGCCTCTTCCCCACAACTGTGACCGGTGGTTGTGGGGGTCTGCAGATGGGGGGCTTATTGGAACCTGGAAGCCCCCTTTAACAAGGGGGACCCCAGATCCCAGCCCGCCTCCATGTGAATGAGTATGGGGTACATGGTACTGCTACCCATTCATATAAAAGAAGTGTAGTGTAAAAAAGACAGGAGACAAGTCCTTCATTATAAACAAAAATGTAAAAAAGTCCCCCGAAGTAGATCCGACCTCAATCATGATGCCTGCCACCGCCCGGAAAAAAAAGACGCTCTGCTGTCAACGCTGGCTCCCACCATCTGACAACTGCGACAGTTCTTAAATACTGTGATGATGTCACAAGGGGGTGGGGTCACTCTCACACCCTTGTGATTTCATCATGCACTGTGATTGGCCAAAGCATTGCATCTGACCAATCACAATGCCCTGTCAAGGTGCAGTACATTGTGGGGCGAACAGCCCACCTAGCATGGTAAATCGCGGCAAACCAGTGTTTTCTGACTTGGCCAAAAAAACTAAAAAATGCAGCAAAATACCACTAAACGCTTATACAAAAATGCTAAAAAACGCTGAAAAACTCACTTTTTAATGTGACTTTATACAGCTAACATTATCAGCGTTATTGAAACGCCCTATATGTATAGAGGTTCTCCATGCAATGCTGCGGCTTCATTCATTGGGTGGAGTTGGGCACTAGGGCTTCATTCAATGGGTGGAGTTGGGCACCTGCGCTTCATTCAATGGGTGGAGTTGGGCACCTGTGGCTTCATTCATTGGGTGGAGTTGGGCACCTGTGGCTTCATTCTTTAGGTGGAGTCGGGCACCTGTGGCTTCATTCATTGGGTGGAGTTGGGCACCTGTGGCTTCATTCTTTAGGTGGAGTTGGGCACCTGCGGCTTTACTCATTGGGTGGAGTTGGGCACCTGTGGCATCATTCATTGGGTGGAGTTGGGCACCTGCGGCTTCATTAATTGGGTGGAGTTGGGCACCTGTGGCTTCATTCATTGGGTGGAGTTGGGCACCTGTGGCTTCATTCATTGGTTGCAATTGGGCACCGGGGCTTCATTCATTGGGTGGAGATGGGCACCTGTGGCTTCATTCATTGGGTGGAATTGGGCACCTGCGGCTTCATTCATTGGGTGGAGTTGGGCACCAGGGCTTCATTCATTGGGTGGAATTGGGCATCTGCGGCTTCATTCATTGGGTGGAGTTGGGCACCTGCGGCTTCATTCATTGGGTGGAGTTGGGCACCAGGGCTGCATTCATTGGGTGGATTTGGGCACCTGTGACTTCATTCATTGGGAGGAGTTGGGCACCTGCGGCTTCATTCATTGGGTGGAGTTGGACACCTGTGGCTTCATTCATTGGGTGGAGTTGGGCACCTGCGGCTTCATTCATTGGGTGGAGTTGGGCACCTGCGACTTCATTCAATAGGTGGAGTTGGGCAGCTGACAGTGTCCAGGTGGAGCGCCCCTTCAGCGATCTATCTACGATGAGAAATGCACAGAATTTGGCGCTTTTCTATAATGTCTTATTGGTTTTCCATGAGCGCGGTGTGACCAGATTGCGGTTTTGTTACTAATCGTCTGTCCTCTCGGTTATCCTCTTACTGCGGGCTGTCTGGGTGGTAAGACATAAACAGCACTCTCTGCGCAGACTTCACCACCGACAAATATTTTTACAAAGCAGCGCGGGCTCGCGATGGAAACTTCTCTAAAAGCAGCAAGGACAGAAGGACTCGCGGTCCGCGGGTTATTAGATAAGTGGTTCCATGGAGCAGACGACTCGTTAATGTTTCAGGGGATGGAAAAAACACAAAGAGATAAATGGCTGGAACGCGAACGCGGGAATCTGATAGAGTTTTCTGGGCTCGGTGAACAGAGGGAAAGTGTTCGATGTGATAGATTGACGGGGGGGATTTGGTCTTTGTTGGAGGCCATCGAAGGATTTGTCCTCAGTGATAGAATGAGACATTGAACATTGACGGAGCATTGCATGAGCAATGTACAGTGAAGTGCACTGAGCTCCATAAGCCAAGACTGAAGGTGAAATGCGTCAGTGGAGTCATGTCTGGAGGGAGCAATGATTTACAATTGTCCATGTAACAGTGTCAATAAAGTTTACTGCAATTGAATCAGAGAAAAGTATAGTGGTGTGTGACCTAGACACTTTTTTGCTTTGAGGTTTGTTGTGTCATCAGACGTGTGTGATACATTGTGCACAATCACAGGGGAGAGAAGAGGAGGCTGCAGACAATGATACATTGTGACCCAAATCACAGGGCAGAGAAGAGGAGGCTGCAGACAATGATACATTGTGACCCAATCACAGGGCAGAGAAGAGGAGGCTGCAGACAATGATACATTGTGACCCAATCACAGGGCAGAGAAGAGGAGGCTGCAGACAATGATACATTGTGACCCAATCACAGGGCAGAGAAGAGGAGGCTGCAGACAATGATACATTGTGACCCAATCACAGGGCAGAGAAGAGGAAACTGCAGATAATGATACATTGTGACCTAATCACAGGGCAGATAAGATGAGGCTGCAGACAATGATACATTGTGACCCAATCACAGGGCAGAGAAGAGGAGAATGCAGACAATGAAAAGTTGTAACACAATGACAGGGGAGAGAAGATGAGGCTGCAGACGATGATACATTGTGACCAAATCACAGGGGAGAGAAGAGGAAACTGCAGACAATGATACATTGTGACCCAATCACAGGTCAGAGAAGAGGAGGCTGCAGACGATGATACATTGTGACCTAATCACAGGGTAGATAAGATGAGGCTGCAGACAATGATACATTGTGACCCAATCATAGGCAGAGAAGAGGAGAATGCAGACAATGATACATTGTGCACAATCACGGGGGAGAGAAGAGGAGGCTGCAGACAATGATACATTGTGACCCAATCACAGGGCAGAGAAGAGGAAACTGCAGACAATGATACATTGTGACCCAATCACAGGTCAGAGAAGAGGAGGCTGCAGACGATGATACATTGTGACCTAATCACAGGGTAGATAAGATGAGGCTGCAGACAATGATACATTGTGACCCAATCACAGGCAGAGAAGAGGAGAATGCAGACAATGATACGTTGTAACACAATTACAGGGCAGAGAAGGGGAGGCTGCAGACAATGATACATTGTGACTCAATCACAGGGCAGAGAAGAGGAGCCTACAAACGATGATACATTGTAACACAATCACAGGGCAGAGAAGAGGAGGCTGCAGACGATGATACATTGTGACCCAATCACAGGGGAGAGAAGAGGAGGCTGCAGACAATAATACATTGTGACACAATCACAGGGCAGAGAAGAGGAGGCTGCAGACGATGATACTTTGTAACACAATCACAGGGCAGAGAAGGGGAGGCTGCAGCATTCTATGGGGTTTAGTAATCACATACTGTAGCAGTCATCTCTAATAATTGACATGAAGACTTTTCAGTGGCATTTTATTGCTCGTTGCGATCTCTTCAGGAAAACATTTCCCATTTGAGGAGAAGACAGAGGAAATGGCATTTCTACAGATCTCCAATTTTCTTCCTATTCACTCTTTCCGGAAACGTCACAAATTTAAAGGGATTCTCCCTGCAACTAAACCAGAGTGTGGCCATCAGCAGAGACGATGTGTTCTACCGAATCCATCCCTATTACATCCCTATGTATCAATAATTCCACTGGAGGGGGGTAAACAATAAGCAACATTCCACCATATTGAATCTGTGGAGAAAGTGAGAGCCATCTTGGGGGTTAATCAGAACCACATGAGAGCCCAACACAAACTGTTTGGCAGCTGGAAGGAAATGGTACAAATCGCTCCGACTTGGAATTATAGGACTTCAAATCGTGCTGTTCAGCGGAATGTTTTCCGTCATTCCTGTCCTCTGGCGCGGTGCTGAGAGTGCCATGTGAGCGAAGATAACGATGAGGAAGATCCCTGCAATGGGGACAATATCAGATATATTAGTACATAGCACTGATGGGAACAGTGCATGTGTTCCTTATTACCTGGTAGGGGCAGAGTCCCATTGATCGGAACACCAATGATCCCCAATGAGCAGTGCCAGGACAGCGTCCGTAAGCATCCAATGTCAAAAGGCCTAAGTGCACCTCCCCTGCCCCCCATGAGCTATAACTCATTGTTTGCAATACGTTGATTTCAGCTGATGCAGTTGTTAGCAAAGGGTTACATTTTATTTTAAATGCAAATATCAAAAATATTCAAAGATTTGGGGGCAGGACCACCAGATAGGACCACTGGAAAGCTCAAAGAACATGCTGGGTCTTGTAGTTGTCAGGCAGCTGAAAGCTTGCCCTTGACTAGTTTAAAACAAATCAAAGGGCTTCCATTTCCATAACACGTCTGGTACCTACCTATCGCCCCCAGTGTGCCCAGTAGGATGCCCAGTGCAGAGGAGAGCGTTGGCATACCCGCCATCTTGTCTTCGTCCACTTTGCATATGGCTCTGCTGCTACAATGACACACCAAGACTGGAGGACAAAAGAAGAACATTACAAGCAGAACAGACCCAAATCCCGATGAAACAACGAGTCTATCATTTCCAATGAAGGCTGAATGCAGAATCTCCTCTTCCTTTGTGCATCACCTGGTCCTGCCAAGTGCCATTGTCCCCCCATGAGAAGTGAGACCCTGCTGTTCTCGTTCCCCATTTATTTATCTGTGATTTCATTTCCTTGAGAAAATCACCATGGAGGTATTTCTAACAGATGTCAACATCCCTGGAATTTATAGCTGTACCAAAAAGAACCCCAATCATTGGGACTTTAAAGACATCAATAGATAAATAAAATGTAATTTGTCAATCTTTATTGATTGTCAGTAGCCTTTAAGATATCAACCATAGAAATTGTATAGAGGTGGTTACTTTAAAAGATAAATACATTATTGTATCACTGTTCAAAGATGTATAAACAGTACATAGTTCATGAAAAACATCCAACACGTTTCAGTGTAAATCTACTCCTTCTTCAGGGATGAAGTTCTGCACATAGGTGATATGATCCATGGATGCTAAAACATATATATTTATAGAACATATCACAATTCTACCAGTGATTATATGTAACAATGTTATGTAATGTCAAATACACAGTACTCCCAGCATAATACAGTGAGAGCCTCATACATTTCCTCCACCTCTATAGACTTAAACCCCTTGAATTACGCTCTGCTCCACAATTGTCCCTCTTATAGACCCAAACCTCTCCTTCCCTTTTCCCTCCAGAACTGTCCATGTATAGACCCAAACCTCTCTGTCCCTCCACAAATGTCCTTCTTCTAAACCCAAACACTTCTATCCCTTTCTCCTCTACAATGGCCCTCTTAAAGACTCAAACCCCCTTCAACCCTCTCTTTCTCTACAAAAGTCCTCCAATGGATACAACCCCTTCCATCCCTCTCTCCCCCATAACTGTCCTTTTCTAGACCCAAACCTTTCTGTTCCACTCTCCTCCACAACTGTCCTTCTAAACCCAAAAACCTTCATTTCCTTCACAATTGTTCTTCTTATAGACTTCAATCCCTTCCATCCCTCTCTCCTCCACAACTATCCTCTTAAAGACCCAATCCCTTCCATCTATCTCTCCACCACTATCCTCTTATAGACCCAATCCCTTCCATTCCTCTCCTCCACAACTATCCTCTTACAGACCCAATCCCTTCCACCCCTCTCTCCTCCACAACTATCCTCCTATAGACCCAATCCCTTCCATCCCTCTCTCCTCCACAACTATCCTCTTACAGACCAAATCCCTTCCATCCCTCTCTCCTCCACAACTGCCCTCTTATAGACCCAATCCCTTCCATCCCTCTCTCCTCCACAACTGCCCTCTTATAGACCCAATCCCTTCTGTCCCTTTCTCCTCCACAACTGTCCTCCTATACACCCAAATCCCTCCATTCCTCTCCCCTCCACAACTGTCCTCCTTTAGCCCCATTCCTTTCCATCCCTCTCTCCCTGTCCACGTATAGACCCAAACATTTTTTTTCCTGCACCCCCAGGCCAGATAGGCTAGATCCATCCCTGCTCTTCAGACCACACCCAGGCAGCCACCTAGCAACTTGGGCCCCTCCAAAAAGGCACTGGGACTGCACTATTAGCCACAAGAGGGAACTACATGAAAAAATAGTAGAAATAAATACAAACAAGCAACAAAAATATTGTTTTCTATATAGAAAATAATGCGGCTCCATGCAAAGAATGATCCTCCAACTTTTGTCCTGAAAGGTCGGAGGATCATTCTGTGCATGGAGCTGCATTTTTTTTCTACCGGGTTTCAAACAATATTTGCTATGATAGGATTTGTACCATCTTTACGAACGGTGGGTGTCCATTTGACTTATCAGTTATTTTCTTTTTTTTTGGTTGGTTGTATTTATAGCTGTGCTCAAAAGTTTGCATACCCTGGCAGAAATTGTGACATTTTGGCATTGATATTGAAAATATGACTGACCATGCCAAAAAATGCTCTTTTATTGAAGAATGATGATTATATGAAGCCATTTATTATAATGTCTGAAATATGAGAGCGTCAGAGCCTTAGATAATCAAAGCATGTTATAAAGAAAGGCTGAAGCAGCCAATGGAAAATCTCAGCTGGATGGATGATGGGAGTTTATTATAAAGAATGGCTCCAGTAATGGGCAGCACAGTGGCTAAATGGTTAGCACTTCCACCTGGCAGTACTCGGGTCGTTGGTTCGAGTCCCAACCATGGCACCACCTGCCTGGAGTTTGCATATTCTACCTGTGCCTGCGTGGGATTCCTCCGGGTATTCCGGTTTCCTTCCACACTCCTAAGACATGCTGGTAGGTGAATTGGCTCCTGTCTAAAACTGGCCCTAGTTTGTGTATGTATGAATGTGAGTTAGGGACCTTCGATTGTACACCCCTTGAGGGTTAGGGACTGATGTGAATGTACAATATATATGTAAAGCGCTGTGTAAATTGACGGAGCTATATAAGTACCTGAAATAAATAAATAATAGCACAATTTACATAAATCTACAAAATATACATGACTGCTGGGGCTATGTAACATTGTAACACAGGCTTTTGTATACAAAAGTTGCAGGGATATTTGTCCTGTGAAATATATTTTTGTTCTCTAGAAGTAAAGTGTTGCTAGGTTATTTTCTATCTGGGTTGAATGTTATTTATTCAGCTAGTGAATCAGGAATATACTACATTATGGCCACTAGAGGGAGCTGAGGACCTTAATAAACACTTCTTTGCTATGATCCTCAGCTCCCTCTAGTGGCCATAATTTTAATGAATGAATAACATTCGACCTAGAGAAAGATTTTGCCCCTATT
Source organism: Staurois parvus (assembly GCF_062004578.1). Taxonomy (NCBI): domain Eukaryota; kingdom Metazoa; phylum Chordata; class Amphibia; order Anura; family Ranidae; genus Staurois; species Staurois parvus. The sequence continues at coordinate 349,535 of NW_028319562.1, forward strand.
TACAGAGAGGAAATGTAGATGCAGTTTCCCTGGATGAATAGCTCTGCACCCATATGTATGGGATTATGTTATTTTTTTTCTATTTCCCTTGAATCCTTTAACCTTCAGGCATTGTTTAAAAATCTATCATGAAACGGATTTCTTTTTGCCTTATTCTTATGATATTCTTATACAGAGAACTACATCAGCTAGACCTTGCTCTTCAATTGCCCTCACATGTTCCCGTCAGTCACCAGTCACCTGTCATAGGCTGAAGAGGCCTCGTGGGTAGAAAGAAAAAAAAAAAGACATAAAATATTTTAATTGTTGCATATGCCATTTACAAGGTGCTGCAGGGAACTCTGGGAAAGTGTCTGAGTCACCCTTTCAGGAGAGAATAATGAGATACGATTAGCGCACATTGCGGAGCACTTCAATTTTCTGAAGATTATTTCATAATCGCCCCTAATAGCGGCAATGGAGGGAGGAGGGTGGGCTGGGTGACAAGTACATAGAAGAATATAGGCAAGGTCCCTCACAGCTGTCAGCGAGAGTGAAACCCAAAAACAAGATATCGGTGAGGAGCTGAGAAAATGACTTCCCTATGGTGTGGACCCAAAAATGACTCCAAATGTAAAAACTCAACAAGCGCATCATAACAATTGGTTAAAGAGCCCAAGTAATGATAAATCATATGATCACATAAAAGAGCCAACACATTTAAGAGGCTTCATACAATCCCTTTTTATCAGGGTTTGAATATTGCACGTGGTCCCATGATGACCCATGCTAATGTTTTCTCACTAACTCTGAAGATATTCATACATACTGTTTGACTAACATATCCTTGTATTTTTGTCTGGAGGAGAGAGAGATGAAGGGGCTTAGGGTCTATAGGAGGACAGTTGTGGAGGAGAGAGGAATGGAAGGGATTGGGTCAATAGGAGGACAGTTGTGGAGGAGAGAGGGATGGAAGGGATTGGGTCTATAGGAGGACAGTTGTGGAGGAGAGAGGGATGGAAGGGATTGGGTCTATAGGAGGATAGTTGTGGGGGAAAAAGGGATGGAAGGGATTGGGTCTATAGGAGGACAGTTGTGGAGGAGAGAGGAATGGAAGGGATTGGGTCAATAGGAGGACAGTTGTGGAGGAGAGAGGGATGGAAGGGATTGGGTCTATAGGAGGACAGTTGTGGAGGAGAGAGGGATGGAAGGGATTGGGTCTATAGGAGGATAGTTGTGGGGGAAAAAGGGATGGAAGGGATTGGATCTATAGGAGGATACTTGTGGAGGAGAGAGGGATGGAGGGATTTGGGTGTATAGGAGGACAGTTGTGGAGGAGAGAGGGATGGAAGGGATTAGGTCTATAGAAGGACTGTTGTGGAGGAGAGAGGGATGGAGGGATTTGGGTGTATGGAAGGACAGTTGTGGAGGAGAGAGGGATGGAAGGAAGGGATTGGGTCTATAGGAGCATAGTTGTGGAGGAGAGAGCGATGGAAGGGATTGGGTCTATAGGAGGATAGTTGTGGGGGAGAGAAGGATGGAAGGGATTGGGTCTATAGGAGGATAGTTGTGGAGGAGAGAGGGATGGAGGGATTGGAGTGTAGAGGAGGACAGTTGTGGAGGAGAAAGGGATGGAAGGGATTGGGTCTATAGGAGGATAGTTGTGGAGGAGAGATAGATGGAAGGGATTGGGTCTATAGGAGGATATTTGTGGAGGAGAGATAGATGGAAGGGATTGGGTCTATAGGAGGATAGTTGTGGAGGAGAGAGGGATGGAGGGATTGGAGTGTAGAGGAGGACAGTTGTGGAGGAGAGAGGGATGGAAGGGATTGGGTCTATAGGAGGATAGTTGTGGAGGAGAGATAGATGGAAGGGATTGGGTCTATAGGAGGATATTTGTGGAGGAGAGATAGATGGAAGGGATTGGGTCTATAGAAGGATAGTTGTGGAGGAGAGATAGATGGAAGGGATTGGGTCTATAGGAGGATATTTGTGGAGGAGAGATAGATGGAAGGGATTGGGTCTATAGGAGGATAGTTGTGGAGGAGAGAGGGATGGAGGGATTTGGATGTATGGGAGGACAGTTGTGGAGGAGAGAAGAACAGAGGGGTTTTGGTCAATAAAAGGACCAGTTGTGGAGAAGAGAGGGAAGGAGGGATTTAAGTCTATAATAAGAACAATTGTGAAGGAGATGGAGATTTTTGGGTTTAGAAGAAGGACAGTTGTGGAGGAGAGTGGAACATAAAGGTTTGGATATAGAAAAGGACAGTTATGGGGGAGAGAGAGATGGAAGGGGTTGTATCAATTGCAAGACTTTTGAAGAGAAAGAGAGGGCTGAAAGGGTTTGAGTCTTTAAGAGGGCCATTGTGGAGGAGAGAGGGATAGAAGTGTTTGGGTTTAGAAGAAGGACATTTGTGGAGGGACAAAGAGGTTTTGGTCTATACGTGGACAGTTCTGGAGGGAAAAGGGAAGGAGAAGTTTGGGTCTATAAGAGGGACAATTGTGGAGCAGAGCGTAATTCAAGGGGTTTAAGTCTATAGAAGGGACAATAGTGGAGTAGAGGGGGATGGAGGGGTTTTGATTTTTAAGAGCTATGGAAGGGATTGGGTCTATAAAAGGAGCAGTCAGGGAGGAGAGATGGATGAAGCCATTTGGGTCTATAAGAGGACAGTTCTGAAGGAAAAAGGAAAGGAGGGATTTGCATCTATAAGAAGACAATTGTGGATTAAAGAAGGACAATTGTGGATTAGGGAGGGATGGAGGGATTTGGGTCTATTAGAGGGACAGTTGTGGAGGAGAGAGGGACAGAGGGGTTTGGGTCCAAGAGAGGGACAGTTGTGGAGGAGAAAGGGACAGAGACGTTTGGGTCTATACGTGGACAGTTGTGGAGAGAAAAGGGAAGGAGAGGTTTGGGTCTATAAGAGGGACAATTGTGGAGCAGAGCGAAATTCAAGGAGTTTAAGTCTATAGAAGGGACAGTAGTGGAGCAAAGGGGGATGGAGGGGTTTGGGTCTTTAAGACGAACAGATGTGCGGGAGAGCTATGGAAAGGATTGGCTCTATAAAAGGAGCAGTCAGGGAGGAGGGGTGGATGGAGCCATTTGGGTCTATAAGAGGACAGTTCTTAAGGAAAAAGGAAAGGAGGGGTTTGCATCTATAAGAAGACAATTGTGGATTAGAGCTGGACAATTGTGGATTAGGGAGGGATGGAGGGGTTTGGGTTGGTAAGAGGGACAGTTGAGGAGGAGACAGGGACTGAGGGTGTTTGGGTCTATGAAAGGGACCGTTGTGGAGGAGAGAGGGACAGAGGGGTTTGGGTCTATTAGAGGGACAGTTGTGGAGGAGAGAGGGGCAGAGAGGTTTGGGTCCATGAGAGGGACCGTTGTGGAGGAGACAGGGACAGAGGGGTTTGGGTCTATTAGAGGGACAGTTGTGGAGGAGACAGGGACAGAGGGGTTTGGGTCCATGAGAGGGAGAGTTGTGGAGGAGAGAGGGACAGAGAGGTTTGGGTCTATGAGAGGGATAGTTGTGGAAAAGAGATGGACAGTTGTGGAGGAGAGAGGGACGGGGGGTTGGGGTCTATTAGAGGGACAAGTGTGGGGAAGAAAGGGATAGTAGGGTTTGGGTCTAGAAGAGGGACAGTTGTGGACATGGAGGAGAGAGGGATGGAGAAGTTTGGGCCTATAAGAGGGAAAGTTGTGGCGGAGAGAGGGACAGAGATGTTTGGGGCTGTAAGATTGATACTTGTGGTGGAGAGAGATGGAGAGGGTTGGGGGCAATGGTTTGATTTGGTGAGTTGATTAAATCATATTGGTGTAAACACTGAGTCATCTTGGCACTTTTGGATTTTCAGGTAAATGTTCCTGCTCAGAACAACAGAATATCTCCTCTCGCTCGTGTAGCGTTTTGAAGGGTAAGATGGAATAGACGCAGGTTTGTTACCATGGCAAACCAGATCTATAGCTCTGTGTAAGTACACTTCAGACTGAATAACTGCCGGGATAAATGATTTGGCCGTGAACTGTTTACACTCAGAAACTGTCTGAGGAATGTAAACATCTGAAATTCACAGAAAAAAAGACTCTCTTCTAAGACCTATTAACAAAATTTAGAGAGGATCTGTGGAAAGATAAACACAAATTACTGGCCATTGCCTGGCTGCCATTGAATACTTTAATGGAGCTTAAAGATGTGTGCGGATTTATGATTATGACTTCACTCGTTCTGTGCTGCTTCCAAGTCTGCGACCTCAAAAAAAAAATGCTGACATCAATCTAACATTTCATATATTTGATTTTATTTTTATCTTTGCTGCAGTGAGAAGGTTGTTTGAAAGGTTTATAGGACACAATGCAATCAGCTGATTGGTGGTCTTGTCCCAAAAAACCCTGTCCTCTCCCCTCTCCTGGAGGAGTTTCTCCCAAAAGTCTTCACACTGTTATATTTATCCCCGTTTTTTGGCTCTTCGTGGGGCTCACGAGACAAGCAACAGTGAGGGTGCTCAGCCCTCACCAGTGCTGCCATGCTCACGAAATAAACAGCCGTAGCTCAGCTGAAGATGTATGGGTGCCTGCGCTCACAACACACTATATTTAGAAGCATTGGCTGCCAAAATCATGTTATTAAACAGCTCTGGGCGAATATACAAAAACACCCTTCACTTCTCTGCTCTAGTGCTTCGGTCATGGAATCACTTCTTAGCCTGCCAGGGTCATTAGGGAACAGGGGCGGACTGACAACTCTTGGGGCGCCTGGGCAATAATGGTCATGGGGCCCCTGTGTCCTTGCCCAAACTCAAAAAAGCCTATGAAAAAGGTACCAGGGGCATCTCATGGGGCCCCCTACTGACCCCGGGCCCTCGGGCAGTGCCCGAGTTTCCAAATGGTCAGTCCGCCCCTGTTAGGGAACATTTGTCTCCATACTGTGCTAGTACAGGCCAGCTGAAACAACCAGCGGATGATAAAGTACATTATGTCACTTTCTGCCCTATCAAATAAAGGGCAATGGCATCCAGCAAAGTGGAGGTATCAGCTCTGGAAAGTAATGCACCACATCTACTGATCAGTTTTGGGCAGCTTTTCATATTTTATAAACCCTGAAGAAGGGACTTGTTATCCCCCCAAACAGGGGTGGACTGACAGCTCATGGGGCCCCTGAGCAATAGGGGATCATGGGACCTCTGTGTCCTTGCCCAAACTCAAAAAAGCCTATGAAAAAGGTACTAGGGGCATCTCATGGGGCCCATTACTGACCCCGGGCCCTCGGGCAGTGCCCGAATTTCCAAATGGTCAGTCTGCCCCTGCCCCCGAAACACATTGACATAGTTACATAGTTAGTCTGGCTGAAAAAAGACAAAAGTCCATGCAGTTCAACCATTAATAAAAAAAAAAAAGTTGTAATCCTACACCCACTGTTGATCCAGAGGAAGGCAAAAAACCCAGCAAAGCATGATGTAATTTGCTCCTGCAGGGGAAAAAAAATCCTTCCTGATCCCCCGAGAGGCAATCGGATATTCTCTGGATCAACTTTACCTATAAATGTTAGTATCCAGTCAGGGGCAGACTGACCATTTAGAAACTCGGGCACTGCCCGAGTGTCCGGGGTCAGTAGGGGGCCCCATGAGATGCCCCTGGTACCTTTTTCATAGGCTTTTTTGAGTTTGGGCAAGGGCACAGGGGCCCCATGATCCCCTATTGCCCGGGGGCCCCATGAGTTGTCAGTCCGCCCCTGTATCCAGTTATATTCTGTGTATCTAGGAAGGAAGAAGAGAAACAAACTCTCCTGCTCTCTGAGACCCAGATAGGTGGCGGATAGATGGAACCAGAACTGGAAAAATTCGACCACCAGTGCATATAGGGTTGTGCAGCTCCAAACAAGGCTGGGGAAGCCCGACCAGTACTGCAAAGCAAAACAACTGTAGCTCTGATGGACAAGGGATGCCCTTCGAAACGCATCAGCTGTACTCTGAGTGTCTACCCCTATGATGGGACCCGCGCAGGCTTCCTAATTTTCAAGTTCCTTTGAGGACTTACATGCTTGAATTACTTCGCTGTTTGTGAGTATCATTTTGTATTCAATAAAATTTTGGTTACTGAGGTAATGCGCAAGTCTGGTGCGCTTTCTGTTTAATTTCGCTTTGCATATCTAGGGAAGAATCCAGGACTTTTCTAAAGCAATCCACTGAGCTGGCCAGAACCAACTCTTGAGGGAGTCTATTCCACATTTTCCCAGCTCTCACTGTGAAGAAACCTTTCTGTGTTTGGAAATTAAATTTATTTTCCTCCAAATGACATGTATGGATTTTGGAGAGAATAATAAGACGTTACACTTGCTGCATCTACATTTCCATTTACTGAGCTCTGGTAAGTGACCTTTGCCCTGACAGGTTCTCTTTATAAGGTATAGAGTTTTGAAAAGCAGCCATATTACCATTCCTCTGATCCTATTTCCATTGAGTTAAAGTTCTGTACAGCATATTTCCCAGAATCCTGCTGGACACAGTACCTGTGAAGGACACCTGTTTCCTCTGAGGTGTCACCCCGCTGTCTGCAATGATGATGGGTACTTGGTAGGCTTTGGGCTCCAGGTGATGGCTCCTCATTGACAGATAAGCATGCGTCCCTGCCGATTAATGACACGAGATTTGGATTACCGACAGGATACACTACATGTTCTAATCCAATATTACAACCCTTAATAGCTCCACTCCACATGGCTATCAATGTTTTCTGGATTTTAACTACACGGCACTTATTGACACGGGGATTACTGCCTCTGTGTGACCGCTAAGTATATAGAAATTATTTTTAGTTCTTAACTCTTTTTTTCCTGAGTGACATTTTCGAGTTGCAACATTTCCTACTCACTGTTATAACTGTTCATGTGAACCAGTATACCTTCACACATCCCCGTTCAGCTGTTATCCAAAGCATAGTACGGAGCGCCATTTGGATGGAGGGTGACAGGGTTAAAACAGAGGATTAACCACTCCCTATTCCATCCAAACTAAAAAAAGTTTTGGATTTAGACACACTTTAACATTAAAATATCGTAGGTGATGGATGTACCATTGATGGCGGTCAGCATCCATTGGCTTCGCAGTGCTGCGTCGTTGGGTAAGCTGAATGTGAAGGGGGTGCTGTTTTCTGGTGAATCCCTGTCAAACGCTGTGATGATAGTTCTTTGCTCCTCCCTCTTTGGGGTGCAGAAATATTCAGAGCTATAATCTCCAATCAGGGTTGGAATATTATCATTGACGTCAAGGATATGGATCACAACTTCTGCTGAGGCCGAAAGACCGCCATCACCTGAAAGAGATCATCAGTGGGTTACACAGCAGCAGGGGCGGACTGACAACTCATAGGGCCCCCGGGCAATAAAGGATAATGGGGCCCCTGTGTCCTTGCCCAAACTCAAAAAAGCCTATGAAAAAGGTACCAGGGGCATCTCATGGGGCCCCCTACTGACCCTGGGCCCTCGGGCAGTGCCCGAGTTTCCAAATGGTCAGTCCGCCCCTGCACAGCAGTGATGATCAAAAGTGTACAAAGTGTTGAAAGAAAAGTATCTTTCTTCACATACAGTAGGAACCACTACTAGAACATAACTACAGGTGTGAAGAAGGTGCAACTGCACTATGGCCCCTGAGGGCCCCCAGTTATAATTGCCCTGCACCCATTATTTCCCAACGTTTTCAGCCTATTGCAGAACAAATTGAATTTTACCCAGTTCTATTTAAAATCAGCATATTCAGGGCTTAGAAGGATAGTTGAAGGTTTTTGTAGGAGAAATGGGGTTGAATATGGCAACAGAACCCCTTCCGGAATTCCCTGTAATGATGCTGGGTGTGTCCTCTGAAAAAGTGCATTTAAGCTCCAGCCTTTGAAGTGGCTGCCAGTTACCTATGACCAGGGGCGGACTGACAACTCATGGGGCACCCGGGCAATAGGGGATCATGGGGCCCCGTGTCCTTGCCCAAACTCAAAAAAGCCTATGAAAAAGGTAACAGGGGCATCTCATGGGGCCCCCTACTGACCTGGGCCCTCAGGCAGTGCCCGAGTTTCCAAATGGTCAGTCCACCCCTGCCTGTGACCAAAAGCTACTGAAGCCTGTTACCTGTTGTTGCTAATGCAGATTGTCTGACTAGTCTCTCATCTTCTGCTATTGCCAACCCAAACTGTCTGACTACCCTTTGCTTGCTGCCTGCCAAGACTCCTGCCTGAACTTAACTACTTTCTTGTCTCCAGCCTAGTTTATCACCTACTTGTTGCTGACCTGGACTGTCTCTCTGCTTACAACCTGTCAAGACATCTGCTAGATCCCAATGGCACTATGATCTCTTGTCTCCGCACAGTGGCCCCCCTGTATCTGCTTCCTCCAGGAATCCCAAGGGCCTTGACCTGGGTCCAGTTGCAGTGAAGTATTCGTGGGACCACAATGGTTTCTTTCCCATATCCACCATCAGGAGCTCTGGTGAAGACCAACTAGTACTTTAATTATGTGCCCTAGGGGACCCCAAGGTATTGTATCAATGGGCCTCATCAGTAGGGACTATAAATGTTCAGAGAAATGACCTCCGAAAATGGAGGTCTCATTCACCCCAGAGGTACATAAGCTGCATTCCCAGTACAGGCAAAATATACTGGAATTAAAAGAAAAAGTCTGAAGGCAAACAGCTCATATGAATTATGGGAGAACAATGCATTCAATGTTTATTTCTGCAAAAAGGTTTTATATCAATATTTAGGAACTGCTATAAAACATAAAAAAGTAAAATAAAACTGAACCAGAAGCATTAGAGTTTCCCCTAGAAAAAGTATTCATATAGACCTCGGTACTGCTCTAAGGCCAACCACTGTTGCCATCACCGCTGCTACCAATGACTATGGTGCAGCAATCTGCAGCTGCCCTGATAATCCTTCTACTCAGATACGGCCACAATTGTGTATCCAGATACAAATCTCAGAGTAATATAAGCAGACAGCACTGGAAATGTTGCTCATATGACCTGAGAGGCAAGAACACGAATAACACAGGAACTGGCCAGGCGCAGTATCCCACACATAATCGTATCTTCTGAGTTCTATTTTACAATTGCCCTGATAAAAAACAAAATGCTACATATTCCAAGACTTTAAGCCCCGTAACACACGATGAGAATATCGGACGAAAGGTCGTCCATTTTTTTTTTGCATGCTAGTTTCCATGTTGAAAATGAAGAGGTTTCTAAAATTACGAAGGTTCTTGTATGACAGAATAGAACTTTGTAAGTGATGTAATGTATTGTATTTGTCAGTGCGTACCTTAACGCGTTTACGTCACGATCCACGTGACTCTGAGGAAGTCACGTGGATCGTGACGTAAACGCGTTAAGGTACGCACTGACATCATTTCCGGTGGCGCGGTGCCGTAATTTCCGGCGTTGGCGCCATTTCTGGAGGGATTGTGGAGCAAGTGGAGCTGCATGCATTTCTTAGCATGAGAACCATGGAAACACACTCATGATATGGGAAAAAGCTGATCTTTGCCATTTTCCATGTGAGTGGGCATTTTATTTATATTCATGTTATTATTAAAACTGGATTACACTATGGAGGATCTTCTTTGTTTTTAATGGTATCTTAAACGGTTCTGTGGAATCGAGTACCTAGGAGATAGGAGAAGATATTGGAGGGATCTATCCATACGTTCCATCCTTTGATGATACCTAGAGATGAGCGAATCGAACATGACGAAGTGGAATTCGTTTCGAAGATTAGGAAAAATTCGATTTGCGCCGAATCCGAAAATTAGCAAACTTCGGATGCACAAATCGAATTTTCCCAAAAATGGCGGCGACATGTGTGGCGACGGAGCGGGGATCTCTGGGAAGGCGCGCAGACAAGGCGCGCTGACCCATAATGCATTCATTCATGACATGTGATCGCATTAGCCAATCAGCAGCCAGCCAGCCAGCACTGTGTAATGGTGGAGCTATAAATCGCGGGCATCTTAGAATTCTCCATTAGCCTCCGGTCATTCAAGAGAGACAGACCTGTCTGTATTAGGGACAGAGTTAGGGCCACAGAGACTTTAGGGCCACAGAATCGTTACTCAGGGACACAGAATCGTTACTCAGGGACACAGAATCGTTACTCAGGGACACAGAATTGTTACTCAGGGACACAGAATTGTTACTCAGGGACACAGAATCGTTACTCAGGGACAGACACAGAATTGTTACTCAGGGACACAGAATCGTTACTCAGGGACACAGAATCGTTACTCAGGGACACAGAATTGTTACTCAGGGACACAGAATCGTTACTCAGGGACACAGAATTGTTACTCAGGGACACAGAATTGTTACTCAGGGACACAGAATTGTTACTGAGTGACACAGAATCGTTACTCAGGGACACAGAATCGTTACTCAGGGACACAGAATTGTTACTCAGGGACACAGAATTGTTACTGAGGGACACAGAATCGTTACTGAGGGACACAGAATTGTTACTCAGGGACACAGAATTGTTACTTAGGGACACAGAATTGTTACTCAGGGACACAGAATTGTTACTGAGGGACACAGAATCGTTACTCAGGGACACAGAATTGTTACTCAGGGACACAGAATTGTTACTCAGGGACACAGAATCGTTACTCAGGGACACAGAATTGTTACTCAGGGACACAGAATCGTTACTCAGGGACACAGAATTGTTACTCAGGGACACAGAATCGTTACTCAGGGACACAGAATTGTTACTCAGGGACACAGAATCGTTACTCAGGGACAGACACAGAATCGTTACTCAGGGACACAGAATTGTTACTCAGGGACACAGAATTGTTACTCAGGGACACAGAATCATTACTCAGGGACACAGAATTGTTACTCAGGGACACAGAATTGTTACTCAGGGACACAGAATCGTTACTCAGGGACAGACACAGAATCGTTACTCAGGGACACAGAATCGTTACTCAGGGACACAGAATTGTTACTCAGGGACACAGAATTGTTACTCAGGGACACAGAATCGTTACTCAGGGACACAGAATTGTTACTCAGGGACACAGAATTGTTACTGAGGGACACAGAATCGTTACTCAGGGACACAGAATCGTTACTCAGAGACACAGAATTGTTACTCAGGGACACAGAATCGTTACTTTCTGCTTCACAACCACTATTGTACGTTCAAAGAGTTAAATCCTGTTTTATGTTTGGGGTGCTTATTGAATTAAAGAGTATGTCAGACAACACGCAGAGGAGTGGCAGAGGAGGCAATGTTTCAGGAGCGAGCAGACGTGGCAGCAGAGGAAGGGGTCGAGGCAGCACTAGTCGCAGCCAGAGGCCAGTGCTCCCGGTGTCATCCAGCGGTCGTGTCTCCACTGACAACCCTGCCGTCATCGATTGGTTGACTCGGTCGTCTTCCTCTTCCCAGGTCACCTCTGACACCTACAGCCAACGGTCGGTGGGTACGTCAGACACAACCGTTAGTTGGCATGGCCCGGGAGCAAGCCCACTGAAATCACGTGTCCTCTACCTGCCCCTGTCCTTTGGTGTTCCCTCACCAAGCGAAGTATCGCATGCTGTGGGCTCAGCCCCACTGTACAGTGAGAAAGAGCTAACAGAGGGCGGTCAGGAACGGGGGGAGACATCCACCTCTTCAGCAGCCAGGCGAAGAAGTACTGGCGAGGAGAGTGGCTCGGTAGCCGGTCTAGAGACAGGTCTGTCTCCTGACCCACACGCAGCCGAGGGGGCTAGTAGTGACGCGGAGACCCTAATTGATGATGATGAGGCTGATCGCACTTGGCAGCCTCGTCGTCATCAGGCTATTGCTTCTGCATCATCAGGAGAAGAGGGTGCCAGCTTGCCAGTGAGCAAAACAGTCGGTGGGTTGGCCAGGAGGCAGCAGGGTCGCAGCAGTGTCAGTGGAGGCAAACGGCCACGGAGTAGAGCACCAGCTCCACTGCAGCCTACCACCACGGCCAGTAGTGGTGCCGGTGTGCACGGAGGAAGTAGCAGTCAGCCAGTGAGGAGTATCGGGGGCAAAGTTTCCTACTCGGCGGTGTGGCAATTTTTCGTCAAGCCGCCCGAGGAAGTAAACGTAGCCGTATGTCGACTATGTGGCCAGAAAGTCAAGCGTGGCCAGGGGGCCCATGTTGGGACTACAGCGTTGCGTCAGCATATGCAGCGTCGCCATTCGGTGGCCTGGGAAAACCGTGATAAAGATACGGCGGTTCTGCCTGCCCCAGCCCCCGCTCCATCACCCGCTCCGTTACTTGCTCCGTCACCCGACATCAATCACCCTCTATCAGCCAGTCAAGGCTCCAACACCTCTGCTGAGGGGAGTTGTCGCTCGTTGGGATCTTCCGCTCGTTCAGATGCTCCTTCTCCTGCTACTCCTCTTCACGGATTCCGTCAGCAGTCTTTCTTGGAATCCGTTTCCAAGAGACAACAGTTTGCGAGCACGCACCCGACGGTGCAGAAGCTGAACGTCCTCCTGTCCAAGTTGCTGGTGCTGCAGTCCCTCCCTTTCCAAGCGGTGGACTCAGCACCTTTCCGAGAAATGATGGCTTGTGCCGAGCCGCGGTGGAGAGTGCCAAGCCGGCATTTCTTCGCCAAAAAGGCAGTGCCAGCCCTGCATTCACATGTAGAAGAGATGGTGGGCCAGTCTTTGAGCATGTCGGTCTCTGCCAAAGTGCACGGCAGCGCCAACGTGTGGAGATGTAACTACGGTCAGGGACAGTACATGTCATTTACGGCCCACTGGGTGAACGTGGTGCCGGCACAGCCGCACCAGCAACTTGGACAGGTCACGCCGCTTTTGCCTCCACGTTTGCACGTCCTTGGTCCAGCAAAGATGTCCGCCTCTACCACCTCTTCTTCCGCCGTGTCCTCAGCCGCCACCCCCGTGCCAAGTCCCATTACCCGACCGGCATATCACATGTGCAGGGAGCAACGGTGTCACTCTGTGCTGCACCTGGTATGCCTTGGCGAACGTAGTCACACAGGGGAGGAACTTCTGAGTGTAATGAACAGAGAAATCGACAGATGGCTGTCTCCGCGCAAACTGAAAATCGGAACCATGTTGACCGACAACGGAAAGAACATGGTGTCTGCTCTGCGTCAAGGAAGGTTGTGCCATGCGCCATGCATGGCTCACGTGTTCAATCTGGTTGTCAAGCGGTTCCTAAAATCCACCATCCCACTGCAAGACATCCTTAAAATGTCACGTAAACTTTGCATGCATTTCAGCCATTCCTACACCGCAAAGCACACCCTCCTTGAGCTGCAGCGGCAGAACGGAATTCCACAGCATCGCCTGATCTGCGACGTTGCAACAAGGTGGAATTCAACCCTACATATGTTAGACCGCCTTTACGAACAGCGAAAGGCCATCACCGATTTCCTGATGTTACAAGCGGATAAAGGTACTCCCCTGTGTAACTTAGATGTCAGCCATTGGCAGCTCATGCGTGACACCTGCCGCTTGCTCAGGCCCTTTGAGGAGGCCACGCTATTCGTGAGTCGGCAGGACTATGGGATGAACGACGTCATTCCTCTGTTGCACGTCCTGGAACAAATGCTGTTAACAATGGCTGGTCAGGGTGCGGTAGACGTGGCGCACAGATCTCAACGCCACATGACCCCTGTGGGGGCAGGACAGGAAGAAGAGGAGGAGGTAGAGGAGGACATTGGTGCTCAGGAATTATTGAGTGAAATGGGTGGTTTTTCCACTCAGCGGACAGGAGTGGAGGAGCAGGAGCATCTGGTAGAGGAGGAGGAGGAGACAGAGGACCCAGACGCACCGTGGCAGTATGCTGTGGAGATGGAGGCAGGGAGTCCCTCGCATTCCTTGGCACAAATGGCCCATAGCATGCTCGGTTGCTTGCGTAGCGACAGCCGAATAATAACCATCAGACAGAGGGATGACTTTTGGCTGTCCACCTTGTTGGACCCTCGCTACCGTTCAAAAATGGTGGCCTTTTTCACACCTGCTGAGAGGGAGGCCAAAATAAAGTACTATAAAAACCACCTATGTAGTCAGTTGGTCTCTGCCTTTCTGCGCCAACGTCCATCCTCAGACACTGTGGGCCCTGTGCGCTCGCGTTCCGCTGCCATGGCAGCAGGGGAGGGGTGGGGTGGTAGGAGCAGTGGCAGCTCCACCAGCAGCGGCTGCCTCAGTCTGCAGTCGATGATGAGTAGCTTTTTTCACCAGCGCAGTGAGGAAACTACTAACCAGCCGCAGCAGCAGCAGCATCAGGTGGACCTGGAGCAGGACCTCAAACAACAGGCTCGGGCCTACTTGGACAGCACCCTGCCAACCGAGGTAGACAATCCCCTTGACTACTGGGCAACGAAACTTGACCTTTGGCCCCAACTAGCTGAATTTGCCCTTGAAAGGCTGTCATGCCCGGCCAGTAGCGTGGCATCGGAGCGCGTGTTTAGTGCGGCAGGAGGTATTGTAACTCCGCGGAGGACACGACTGTCCACCCAAAGTGTGGAGAGACTCACGTTTGTGAAAATGAATCAGGCGTGGATTAGTCTGGATTTCAAACCACCAGTTCCTGACACAACTGACTAAATCCGCCATGAATCATGCCCCAAACATGTTATTATTTTTAACATAGGCCTCTGTATGGCCTTCAATTTAAGCTGCTTACGCTTCGCCACTCTGCCATGGGCCCCTGTACCGCCTCCTCTTGCTGCTACCAGGTCCAGAGTGTGTCATGGGTCCCTGTACGGCCTCCCATTGCTGCTGACTTCATCGCCGGACTCTGCCATGTGCCACTTTCAGGTCTCCTTACACTGTTGGTGGGTTCCATTTTGTGATAGGGTGCTGTATGGCCTTCCATTGCTGCTGCCTCCACCGCCACCCTGCGCCATGTGCCTCTGTCGTCTGCTCACGCTGCTGCCAGGTCCATACTGATTCATGGCCCCCTGTACCGGCTCCTCATGAACGTGGTCAGCGGGTTTGCATCACTTAACGGCAAATCGTTGACAAACGCTGGGACGTTCAGTGTTGTGTGCATTAAGCCAGACACCAAAGGGCAGCACAGACCTGTTATTACTCGCTCAAGCATGGCTGAACAAAACCAGTCTCTACCACAAATTGGACCCAGACCTGCCCAGGGTCTCGTAAGTAGATTGCACGGAGGAGTAGAGTTCGTTATTGGAATTAACTGTGAGGGACTTTTAAACCTAGGCCTGTGTATGGCCTTCAATTGAAGCTGCTTCTGCTCCGCCACTCTGCCATTGGACTCTTGATAGTCGTCTCCCCACGCTGCTGCTGGGGGGACTTTTTAACATAGGCCTCTGTATGGCCTTCAATTTTAGCTGCTTACGCTCCGCCACTCTGCCATGGGCCCCTGTACCGCCTCCTCATGCTGCTGCCAGGCCCGTAATCTGCCATGGGCCCCCGTACCGACTCCTCATGCTGCTGCCAGGCCCGTAATCTGTCATGGGCCCCTGTACCGCCTCCTCATGCTGCTGCCAGGTCCAGAGTGTGTCATGGGTCCCTGTACGGCCTCCCATTGCTGCTGTCTCCATCGCCACACTCTGCCATGTGCCACTTTCAGGTCTCCTCACACTGCTGGTGGGTTCCATTTTGTCATAGGGTGCTGTATGGCCTCCCATTGCTGCTGCCTCCACCGCCACCCTGCGCCATGTGCCTGTCGTCTGCTCACGCTGCTGACGGCTTCCGCTTTTTAACCTAGTCCTGTGTATGTCTTCCGAATACTGCTGCCTCCACCGCCACCCTGCGCCATGTGCCACTTTCAGGTCTCCTTACACTGTTGGTGGGTTACATTTTGTGATAGGGTGCTGTGTGGCCTTCCATTGCTGCTGCCTCCACCGCCACCCTGCGCCATGTGCCTCTGTCGTCTGCTCACGCTGCTGACGGCTTCCGCTTTTTAACCGAGGCCTGTGTTTGGCTTCCGCATACTGCTGCATCCACCGCCCGCCCACTGCTGCTGCCAGGCCCGTAATCTGTCATGGGCCCCTGTACCGCCTCCTCATGCTGCTGCCAGGTCCAGAGTGTGTCATGGGTCCCTGTACGGCCTCCCATTGCTGCTGTCTCCATCGCCACACTCTGCCATGTGCCACTTTCAGGTCTTCTCACACTGCTGGTGGGTTCCATTTTGTCATAGGGTGCTGTATGGCCTCCCATTGCTGCTGCCTCCACCGCCACACTGTGGCTCCACACTCTGGTTTTGGCCCCGTGACTGCCCAAATGAGTGAAGTGTGCGGTGATTCTAAGATCGACGGCACTCATCTGCATGTCATACTGACTGACAGTATTAGTTCTCTTCCCCAGCAGACTCCAAGGGCATTTAAATTAAAGGTACAGTGTTCTGCACTAATATAAAGGCTCTCTGAAGCCTAGAAACACCCTTTTTATAAGTTAAATTCGCAGCGAATATATTTGCCTCGAATCGAATTTATTCCGCAAATTCGGCGAATCAGCCGAATCGAATTTTTGAATAATTCGCTCATCTCTAATGATACCTTATTGGGTGTATAAGGTCACCTACATAGCTGTTTGGCCCAGTGGGTCGCATCAAGGAGGTAAGGGGCCATCTTGGCCATCCGTGGACTGACCGCACACTGAGTGGCACTGTGATCACCTCACAGAGTTTTGCTGTGATTTTTCACCATCATTGGCATTTATGGACTGCTGCACATAGTATTCATTTTATGAGCACCTAACACTGAATATTTATTGTGCATTCTATATGTGATATTTCCATTTATCTCATTTGTATTTTAGTATAGGTTGTTAGCGCTGCACTATTTTTTGTATTTTTATGTTCTTCCCTTGTGGTTGAGGCGAGTGTGCGCTGCTTATTAATAGGTGTTCCATTGAGCACAGGAGTTTTTTTCATTATCTATTGTATTTGTATTGTATTTTCGGACGCAAACCATAGCTCTTAAACGAAAATCATACGATCTGGTCTCATACGGGAAAAAAATGTTCTTGCTTGTCCCTCCAAATAATTTTGGAGGAAAACTGTGTACTGCAGATCAGATTATTGTACGATCGCTTCAAAAGCAATATTTTACTTATGATTTTCTGATCGTGTGCACTAGACTTTAGGAAGCATTGAGTACAAATGATATCATGAAGAAGAGGTGTTGGCGTTCATGACAAGAGCTGATATGGAGCTTTCTTCCATTTGTGATATCAAGATCCATGTGTAGGATATCCAAAAAGGAATGACAGGATGGGAATGACTGAATGTAGAACACAGCCTTCAAGTACGATCCAGTAATCCTTGGTTCTTTTTTAGAGAGTGTGTCCTGTTATTAGATAATACAGTCCCAGAGACCAATGACAGGTCCAGCAGAGTATCAGAAATAAACGCTTTGGTGTAGATCTCTAAAAAGAACCTTCGTTTTCATTTATTTACCAATTCTCTGCAGTGTTCTCCTGAACTGTTACAATGTATCTCTGAAGCTATTGATCATATCATTGAAGTAGTATCTATGCCCCTCACAGCAGACTGCAGTCCATATCAGAGGAAAAAATTACCAATTCTTCATCTGGCATCATCTACTGGTGCCACCATTCACTGACAGATTGTTCCTTCAGATCTGAGAAAGACGGCAGGTCTGTCATGTTTCTTCCTGTATATACAGTATATTTTACAGATACCTGTCTACACTCTTTGGGTTATGGTCCTTTAAGACGGATGATGGAAACCAGGGGAGGACTGACAACTCATGGGGCCCCCGGGCAATAGGGGATCATGGGGCCCCTGTGTCCTCACCCACACCCAAAAAAGCCTATGAAAAAGGTACCAGGGGCATCTCATGGGGCCCCCTACTGACCCCGGGCCCTCGGGCAGTACCCAAGTTTCCAAATGGTCACTCCGCCCCTGATGGGAACACAGTTTGAGTAACCAGGTGTTCTCACTATGCAGGGTGAGGGGTTCATGGGTGGTCTAGTCAGAGAGGAGGGGACTGATTTACAGTGCTCCCTGGACTGGTAAGTCCTCATTTGTCACTTGGAATTCAGAGGTTTGGAGAGACTTAAGGAGGGAAAGAGCCTCCAGTTGAGTACAGGGACTTTGCTCCTGAAGGGGTTAACCCACCAGCAGGAGAGGTCTGAAAAGGAGTCGGCACCTGTCGGTGAGGTGGAGTGGAGTTGTTTACATCTGCGACTGGTGACTGAGACATTTATTTGCTGGTCGCTGGAAGAAGACAGGAACTTTAAACCCTGGTGTGGGACTGGTAAACTGGTGGTGAGCCATTATGTCGTTGTAAGTACACCAGGATTATGGACTGCCTGTCTTTACTTTTGCTGAGGAAAGCTGTTTTTATTTATTTGTTTCGAGAAACCAATAAAGCCGCTTTTCTGAGTGTCTGGCTAGTGATCCTGAGCTCCCCATATATATATATATATACAGTATATATCCCAGCACCATGTGATACATTGTAGCGGTTTGTGTCCCTAACACAGAATCCCACTCACCCCCTTCTCTGCAGATGTTCCGGGACCACAACTGGCAGGGAAGTAGGTGGGGGATTGGAGCGATTCATTGTGCAATGAGCTGCATTTAAACCGTGCTGCAATTATCACAATTATTCCTAATATGAAAGGAGAGATCATGAGATGAGTAAAAGGGTAACCCCCTCCCCCGTCTCTTAACTCTTCGATCTCCATGTAACAGCCACCAACCCAGCCGGGATGGGAATTGGAAATATAACCTCAGTACTAATAACACCAACAGAGGATCATTATGTTATCTAGATTATTTCAGATAATGGAGGACATTTCCCTAGACTGCGGGCCAGCAGATACTGAGAATCAGTATTTCAGCAGAGTCCATACATACAGAATAAGGACCTGTTCACACCACATGCAGTCCAGTGTGTTTCTTTCTGCATCAAAACAGCATGGATAGTAGGTTATATGGTTTTGAATGGCGTAGTTCACACCAGTGCGGTCAGTTCCAGAACAATAAGTAGAACATGCTGCATTTTGTTCTGCACTGAACTGTACTGCTACGCTGTAAAACATATAGAAAAATGCACCGGATAGCACCAAAATGCACTGGAACACGTCAATATTTAAGCTGAAGAAAAAAAGAGGGAAAAATGCACCAGAATGTATCAAAAACGCACCAAAACGCAAACAAAATGCACATGCAGAAATGCATCTGGACTGCGTTTCTATGGCGTGAATCAACGCTATGAACAGACACATGAGAATGACACCCGGCATACAAGACAAGAGAAGGGGTACTGTGCAGAGTCCATACATACAGAACAATGACAGATACCGAGAATGACACCCGGCATACAGGACCAGAGAAGTGGTACTGTGCAGAGTCCATCCATACAGAACAATGACAGATACCAAGAGTTACACCCGGCATACAGGACCAGAGAAGTGGTACTGTGCAGAGTCCATACATACAGAACAATGACAGATACCGAGAATGACACCCGGCATACAGGACCAGAGAAGTGGTACTGTGCAGAGTCCATCCATACAGAACAATGACAGATATCAAGAGTTACACCCGGCATACAGGACCAGAGTAGTGGTACTGGGTAGATTCCATCCATACAGAATGATGACAGATAGTGAGAATGACACCTGGCATACAGGACCAGAGAAGTGGTACTGTGCAGAGTCCATACATACAGAACAATGACAGATACTGAGAATTCCACCCGGCATACAGGACCAGAGAAGTGGTACTGTGCAGAGTCCATCCATACAGAATAATGGCAGATACCGAGAGTTACACTCGGCATACAGGACCAGAGAAGTGGTACTGGGCAGAGTCCATCCATGCAGAATAATGACGGATACTGAGAATTCCACCTGGCATACAGGACCAGAGAAGTGGTACTGTGCAGAGTCCATACATACAGAATAATGACAGATACTGAGAATTCCACCCGGCATACAGGACCAGAGAAGTGGTACTGTGCAGAGTCCATCCATACAGAATAATGGCAGATACCGAGAGTTACACTCGGCATACAGGACCAGAGAAGTGGCACTGGGCAGAGTCCATCCATGCAGAATAATGACGGATACTGAGAATTCCACCTGGCATACAGGACCAGAGAAGTGGTACTGTGCAGAGTCCATACATACAGAAAAATGACAGATACTGAGAATGACACTCGGCATACAGGACCAGAGAAGTGGTACTGTGCAGAGTCCATACATACAGAACAATTACAGATACCAAGAGTTACACCCGGCACACAGGACCAGAGAAGTGGTACTGGGTAGAGTCCATCCATACAGAATGATGACAGATAGTGAGAATGACACCTGGCATACAGGACCAGAGAAGTGGTACTGTGCAGAGTCCATCCATACAGAATAATGACAAATACCGAGAATTCCACCCGGCATACAGGACCAGAGAAGTGGTACTGTGCAGAGTCCATCCATACAGAACAATGGCAGATACCGAGAGTTACACTCGGCATACAGGACCAGAGAAGTGGTACTGGGCAGAGTCCATCCATGCAGAATAATGACAGATACCGAGAGTTACACCCGGCATACAGGACCAGAGAAGTGGTACTGGGCAGAGTCCATCCATATAGAATAATGGCAGATACCGAGAATTACGCCCGGCATACAGGACCAGAGAAATGGTACTGTGCATAGTCCATACATACAGAACAAGGACAGATAACGGGAGCTGTGACTAATGTTCTGTAAATTGACTGATTGATTTTGTTCTGCTCCTCCCATAACTGGACTATTCTTCTATTCCATCTATGTTGACGGATACCGGTGGAATGTTCCATCCTACACTTGTCATTATGGAGAGGTGACATGAAGGGACTCTATTATTCTATATGACATCTTTTATATTCATCATGCGTGTGATCTCTCTTTGTAGAAAAGGCTCCTTTGTTGGGAATGTACGTAAATGTGTTATAATACAGAAAACGTTTCTCTGGTGGCAGTGAAGGGGTTCAGCTACGATCGCCTCATTCATCAGAATATAAAAATCCTTCTACTCAGCTACGTCTCCACAATGAAAACAAAACCCCGCGTGGCAGACAGAGCTCGGGCTCATCATAAACTGTATATGTAAGGAGAATTTATTAACGGCTCTCGAGCAAGAACAGACCCAAAGAGAAAAGCATTAAAATGTGCCTACGAGGAAAAGTTCCTGGTCGTTTCATCTCGGATAGAGTAGTGAATGGTGAAAACTCCCGACATTGTTTTGTTTCCCCATTGGGGAGATATTCTCTCACTTCCTTTCCTGGTGACAACATTGTAACTTTGACAGGAAGTGAAAAGGCAGGGTTAAAAAATAGGACTTTGTACTCACCTTTTCTTGGAGTCCATTAAGGGACCCAGGATGTTTTTCACATTCAGATTTTACTGCCTACAGGAGAATTGGACAACTGCAAGCAAAGGGGATATTGGCCAGCTCAGGATCACCCCTCCTACCACCAGCATATGTCAGTTTTGTAGCAAAGCTATACCAAGGGCATGATCATACACACAGATAGGTGGGACCTGTGTTCGTCAATGGCCTCAAAGAAAAGCATTATACAAAATTCTTATTTTTTTTGTCTGTTAGACTTTAACATTTGGGATACGTCCAACTGAAGGGTGAGCGACGAGGAAAAGGCCCAAGAACTCGGGATGGCCTGAAGCTCAAACAGCCACCTGAAGGACCATAGCATGAAGCTGCATCAGATGAGTCCACAACTCTTAGGTCTGTCTTAATGCATGGGCACCCCTGGGCACTGCTCAGGGGGCCTAGGTGCATGGGGCCCCCATGATAATCTTGCATTACATTATATTTGCCAACTGTCCCGGATTTGCCGCTTTTTACTTAGCTGCCCCAGGTTAATCAGAGCAGTGTCCCAGAACCTGTACTGTGCCCTCCTGACTTCCCCTGTATTGTGTCCTTCTGCCTCCCCCCCGAACTGTGCCCTTTATACTGATTAGTCCTTGATTTATGTCATGTTTTTATATTGTTCAAAATCCGTTTTTTTGAAAGTACTAATAAATATATATTTAATTCTATCAACTATATATACTTTAGTTCTTGAGAGTAGGTGTATAAAATGGGGCAGGCTGGTATGGGATCCAGTGCATTACTTTCCCCAGGGGCCCATGATGCTGCTAAGATGACCCTGACAACCCTCAGCAACCAAACAATATCCACATTGTAGAACTTGGAGAATGTGTGAAGAGAAGACCAGTTCTTACATAGAGAACTGATGAATGACCCTGGAAGAGCCAAGGACATTCACAGCCAGTGAAATAAGTCCTGACATTAAATAATTCTCAAGACTCAGCTTGGAGATGGAATCTGAGCCACCCAAGAGTGGAATGAGAACGGAATGGCCCAACACGATCTAGCTGAGATGCCCAACACAACATTTGTCAGTAGCTGTGAGATTTAGACTTACAGCCTGAATAGCAGACAATACAGGAAAAGAAGCTCTTTTTGGCAAAGCAGAGTTGGATAGAGGAACCCAAAACTGATGTCCTGGATGAGGAGAATTAAAAAAACTAGCAAAAATAATTGTAGTTTTTAACAACAGAGCTGAAGAAATTATGTCCATTCGTCTAGGACAGGGGTCTCCAGACTTTCAAAACAAAGGGCCAGTTTACTGCCCTTCAAAATATAGGGGAGCCGGACTGTGGCCTCTGGGAGTATAAAATGCCCTGGCATCAGTGGGAGTAAACATTTCTATAGGCTTGGTGGTCAGTGGGATTAAAAAAAATTCATCATTGGTGTCAGTGGGAGGAATAGTGCCCCATAATTGGTGTCACTTTGAGATTTTGTTCCCCATTTCTGGTGTTAGTGGGAGCCTCATATCAGTGAAAGGAGTAGCACCCTAAGGGCCAGATAAAGGCAAGCAAAGGGTCACATCTGGCCCATGGGATGCAGTTTGGAAACCCTTGTTCTAGAACATGAGCAAACAACTGAGACATGCAGATAGGTTGGGTTATCCTAGGCTGGCCTGCAGTTTTTGTTTGCCAGTGTCTAAACCTCCTGAAGGTAAAGGTATTCTCTTTATCATCTATTAGTTTTTAAATTTTGGGACATCCAAAAGCAGTCCACTGAGGGGTGGGAAACAGCAAACAATCTAGGAGAACTTGTGAACAGAAGACCAGGTGGTGGCCTGGACTCTGGCAAACAAAAACAGTAAAACTGTAGTCCAGCCCAGGATAACCCCTCCTACCAGAATGCTTTAGTTGTTTACTTGTGTCCTAGAAGGATGCATGTCTTTTCTTCAGCTCTGATGTTAAAAGTCTACCATCATTTTTGCTAGCTTTCTTTCCTCTCCTCATGAAGTCCATACATCTTTGGTCCCTCTATCTGGCTCTACTTTGCCAAAAGGAAATTCTCTCCCTCTATTGTATACAGTCATGAACGTTTTGGACTTCCAAAAGCAGTCCAACTGAGGGGTGGGCAACCCAGCAAACAATCACTAGTAGCTACAAGAAAAGAACTGGGGATGACCTTCAGCTCAATAGACCACCTGAAGGACCTTACTGTCCAGGCTGGCATCAGGAGAGGCCATGATGTCCACTGTACACACAATGTCTGCATGGTAGAATTGGGAGGACATGCAAACAGAAGACCTGGTGGAGGGCCTTAAAAAGGGAACTGATTTATGATGCTGGAAGAGCCAAAGACACTCACAATCAGTGAAATAAGTCCTGACAGGAAAGTGAACAAACAAGTCTTAAAGACCCAGCTTAGAGCTGGAACCTGAACCAACCGAAGGTGGAACAAGAACCGAATACCCAATACAAAACATGCAGAAAAGAAGCTATTTTTGGCAAAGTGGAGCCATAGAGAGGGACTGAACACTGATGTTCTGGAATTGGAGAAAAAAGAAAGCTAGCAAAATGATGGTAGTCTTTTAACAATAGAGCTGTAGAAAAGATGTCCATCTTACTAGGTCACATCCAAACAAATGAGTCAGGCCGGTAGGAGGGGTTATCCCAGTCTAACCTACAATTTGTGTTCACCAGTGTCCAATCTTTCTGTAGATGGCAGTATAACCTGAAGTTGAACTACTGCCTACCTCCATCAATGGGTTCCAATAAAAGGATATCACAGGAAGTACAAAAATTCTATTTGCTTTTTCATCTATTAGTCTTTAACTTTCAGGACTACCAAAAGCAGTCCAACTGAGGGGTGGGCAACACAGTAATCGCTAACAGGCTCAAGAAAAGACTTTACAGTCCAAGCTGGCATCAGAAGAGGCCATAATGTCCACCATCCATACAATGTCCATCTGGTAGAACTGGGAGAACATGTCAACAGAAGACCAGGTGGCGGACTTAGGGAATAGGGAACCAACGCATGACATGGAAAAAGCCATGGAAACACACAACCAGTGAAATAAATCCCAACAGAAAAGCGAAGAACCACTTTGAAGGACCCAGCTTGGACCTGTAATATCAACCACACAAAGTGGAGCAAGAACCAAATGACCCAAAACAATCTGTCTGGGATGCCCAACACAAAAGTGTCAGTAGCTGAGAGATATGGACTCACAGCCTGAATAGTAGACAATAGAGAAAAAACAACTCCTGTTGGAAAAATGGGTAGGGACCAAAGAGCAAAGTCCTAGATGAGGAGAACAAAGAAAACTAAGAAAAACTGTGGTAGTCGTTTAACAGCAGAGCTAAGGAAAAGACATTCATTCTTCCAAGACACAAGCACACAATTTATGTTTGTCAGTGTCCAATCCTCCTGTAGGTGGCAGTATAACCTAAAGGAGAATTCCTATGTCCCTCAGTGGATGTGAAAGCACTTATCATTAGTGGAGGGGTGGTTTGTAGAGCTGAGACTCATGAACTCACAAAATCAGACCTTTGGCCTCACCTTGGGTATATGTGTGCATGCATGTGTTCCCATGTCAATGCATGAGAATGTGTGTCCCTATGGCATATAATCATAAAACATCTGCTCCACTAATAATCTTGCAAAACTGCATGTACATTCATTCTGTGTGAATGTTGGCAAAATCAAATGTTGCCAGACTATTTTCCTTCCATAGTGGATGTTCTTCATTTGTAAAATTAATGTGAATTAAGAATTATTATGTAATATAAAAATTAAAGCATTTATTTCCTAGTGTCATCAGCCCCATCTAGTGGCCTTAATGCAGTATTTTCCTAATTTGAACTATTGTTATGAATAGAGAACATCTGACTTTGAGAGAAAACTAGCCTAGTAAAGTTCAATTTTGTTGTCACAGAACAAATTTACATTTATTTTAACAGGAGAGTTATCACTGCAATTTAAAAAAACAATAACTACACCCCTATGTGTGTCATTATGTGTGTGTTTCCATGTCATTATGGGGCATATTTATAAAGCAGTCAGTTTTAATTTTCACTTGTGGCGAATCAATCACTCATTTAAAACACACACCAGGTATTTTTGCCTACAGTGAATGTTTGATGAATGTCAGATTGCTTTTATTGCTTTATAATTGCTTGATAGATATGCCCCTTGTGTACGTGTGAGCATGTTCCTGTGTGTGTGCCATGTGAAAATGTTGTTTTGCCCTTTAAGGATTTCAGTCTGAAGCCGACTTTCATGTTGTTGAGTAAAAAGCAGCCAATCGGTGGTGACACCCCACCAGACCGCCATTGTGCCGCTAATCCCTCATTTCAGGCAATCTTAATTTCGATTCAGAGCGGAACAATGCGGCAATCAGGGATAATTGCACTCTGTTGGCCTCTGCGAGTGGCGGCCTTCGGATGGTGTTGTTTTGGGAGGATAACGAAAGCAAGAAAACAGGTTCTCTCCAATAGCAGCCCTTTCAATGCTCGACATCTGGCCGTGAATGGGCCCAACAGGTGGACACAGAATGAGCCCATTTTATCTCAGCTGTAGTTGGAAGTCAGTAAATCTGCGGAATCAGTTTATGTAGAAAAGACTGTGGAAGAACTCCGTAGAGAGATATTTGGATCTGGGATGGCAGAATGACATAGCATAAGATTTGTTAGAAAATGATAAAGCTATTGTAATATTGGCCCCCAACGACACTTTTTTTTTCAAGTAAAATAAAGTAATTCATGAAATAACTCATATAACCCTTAATAACCTTAATGCATCCTAAGGCTAACCCAAACGCTAACCCTAACCCTTACCCTAACCCTAACCCTTACCCTTACCCTAACTCTTATCCTGACCCTAAGCCTAACCCTAACTCTTATCCTGACCCTAATCCTAAGCCTAACCCTAACTCTTATCCTAACCCTTACCCTAACCCTTACCCTAACTCTTATCCTGACCCTAAGCCTAACCCTAACTCTTATCCTGACCCTAATCCTAAGCCTAACCCTAACTCTTATCCTAACCCTTACCCTAACCCTAACTCTTATCCTAACCCTAACCATAACTCCTCTCCTAACCCTAACTCTTATCCTGACCCTAATCCTAACCCAAACGCTGACCCTAATCCTAACCCAAACGCTAACCCTAACGCTTATCCTAACCCTAACTCCTCTCCTAACCCTAACCCTTATCCTAACCCTTACCCTAACCCTAATGCTAACCCAAACGCTAACCCTAACTCTTATCCTAACCCTAACTCCTGTCCTTACCCTAACCATAACTCCTATCCTAACCCTAACCCTAATGCTAACCCTAACTCTTATCCTGACCCTAATCCTAAGCCTAACAGCACAATACCTCAACTCTTAACCTAATGCTTACTCTAATTCTTATCCTTATCTTAACTCTAACCCCTACTCTTATTCTGCCACTAACTCTAGCCTTAGCTTTTATCCTAACCCTAATCCTAGCTTTTATAATATCGCCAAAACTAACTGTAACCCTAACTCTGATCCTAAACGTAACTCTTATCCTAACTGTAAATCTAACCACAATTGCTATCCTAACCCTAATTCCTGTCCTAACTATAATTCCTGTCCTAACCCTAGCTCCTATCCTGACCCTATCTCTAACCCTAACTCCTGTCCTAAACCTAACTGATATCCTACTTCTAACACTAGCTTTTTTTAATAGCACCAAACCTAACTCTAACCCTAACTCATATCCTAACCCTAAATCCTGTCCTAACCCTAACTCATATCCTAACCCTAACTCATATCCTAACCCTAACCCTAACACCTATACTAACTCTAACACTAACTTGTATTCTAACATTACCCTTAACTCTTATAACACAAAAACTAATCCTAATGTATCCTAACTCTTACCATAACTCTAACCTTAACTCCTCTCCTAACCCTAACAGAGCACTAACCCTAACTCTTATCCTAATGTTATCCCTAACTCTTATCCCCACGCTAACTATTATCCTGAGGCTAACTCTGGCGCACCAGCACACCAAGGATCAGATAATATTTTGGGGACACGCAGAGCCCTTTTCGATGGGAGACACCTTGTGATTGATTTGTGGTTCCTGTTCATGTGAAGGACTGTGGTCGTGTGTCATCTATGTTATTTGGAATAAAAGGGGTCCACACAGATCTTGAAAGATGACTGCTATATCACAAATCCCCTCAAATGATCTCCTGAAGCTGCTGCTCAGTGTGCCAATTTAATTTTCCAACTGCGGGACCCTAATAGGGTGAGAGAAGAACACATGGGGACCCTCTAAGTCAAACAAGAACCTCCAGGTCAGGGGCGGACTGACAGCTCATGGGGCCTCTGGGCAATAGGGGATCATGGGGCCCCTGTGTCCTTGCCCAAACTCAAAAAAGCCTATGAAAAAGGTACCAGGGGCATCTCACGGGGCCCCCTACTGGCCCCGGGCCCTCAGGCAGTACCCGAGTTTCCAAATGGTCAGTCCGCCCCTGCTCCAGGTATATGTTACAATAACAATACCGTGGGATGCATCCCTAATATATGCCCCCAGAAGATTTTCGAAGCACAATTGAGTAATTTGGGCTCTATTCAGTTGAGGGGCAGGAAATTGCGAAGACCCTGAAAACACCACCGTCCTTTCTCCTTTAAAGTCAGAAGCAGCCCAGCTCCTCCTATTAGTGTGGAATCTGATTGTGCACGGCAGCTAAACAGCAATTAACTGTCAGGTACAGGAGGGAGATGAAGTCGCCTTGTTATACTGAGATGTAACTCCGTATGACATCATGGAGATGTGAATCATCTGGAACAACTCAGCGCAATAAACAAACTGCCATTTACTCCACATTAGATCAGCGGCCCGGCCAGCACTGTTAACTCTTCCCAGACGAGCCTCCATTCTGGGGAGTGAGCCTGCACTGATGAGCCCTGGCAAGCAAGGGTTAATGGAGGGAGCTTGTCTGCAAGGTGATTCAGGTTCGTGTTCTGAGTCATCTTCCCAAAATAAAATATTAAACAATTAAAGGCCCAGAGGGATAGATGCTATTTTTGGAGTGTACAAAACCCTTGGCTGTTAAAGGGAATCTGTCACGGAGCTCAATGCCCATGTGAGAAATTTCTGGTGGAAGCTGCTTGTCAATGATACATTGGAGTGGATTTACTAAAGTCAGTTAGTGTGAGCACTTTGCAAGTGCAGTTGCTCCAGAGCTTAGTAAATGAGCAGAAGCTCTGCTGACTTCCATCATCCAATCATGTGCAAGCAAAAATGCATTTTTTTTTCTTATTTCCCATGCATGTGATTGGGTATTCTTTGCAAAGTGAAGCTTCACCTCACTTACTAAGCTCTGAAGTAACTGCACTTTGAAATGTGCACAGCCTATTTGCCTTTTATAACATAACCCCTAATTCTGCAAAACTGAATGTTACTAGGCTATTTTCTCTCCAGTTTGAACGTTTTTCATTCATAAGAATAGCATGCATCAGAAAAATTATGCATTATGAACACTAGATGGAGCTCCTGATCATAGGAAATGATCCAGTGCTAATCAGCGCCATCTAGTGTCCATAATGCTGTATTTTATGGGCACAAGAGAAGCCAGTGATGGGTCTGAAGCTTAATAGAAGGTCCAGTGGAAGGTTTGCTAGATAAAACATATTGGCCAAATGAGGCATGACAGCAAACACCCTCTCCACCGAGTGCTGCCAAATATCACCACAAGACTCCGGTGAATGGAGTGACCATAGCTGGCCAATGGCCCCTAATTCCTGGCCAATCTAGAAAGGCAAATGTGTTCAGATTTGCTGGCTTTTCATGAATAGCTAAAAAAACTTGGACTGTGTGTCAGCTGAATGTGGAGAAAGGGGGAAAACTGTCTGTTGTAATCACTCTACATTCAGAGGGTAGAGAGCTAAAAAAAATGACCCACCCGCCTCCTGCGCCAAGACTGACACACCGTAAGTGTCACCATATTTCTCTCTGTCCATGAACTGCAGCAATTGGATTTTCCCAGAATCCTCCTGGATGGACAACCAATTCCTGATGTCACCTCTGATACTGTATCTGTAATATAATAGAAAGGAAACAGACTGTACTAAATAGCGCTGACATATGCAATGATGTTGTACAGAGAACACTGAGTCAGTCACAACGGTCCCTGCACCAAAGAAGCTTACACTCTAATGTCCCCCCACAATCACACATTATAATACAGTTATATAGCTCTGACATATACCGCAGTGCTGTACAGAGAACACTGAAACAGTCACATCAGTCTCTGCACCAGAGGAGCTTACAATCTAATGTCCCCCCACAGTCACACACTACTATTATACATTATTATAGCTCTGACATATACCGCAGTGCTGTACAGAGAACACTGAACTAGTCACATCATTTTCTGCACCAGAAGAGCTTACACTCTAATGTCCCCCCACAGTCACGGTTATTAACACACGGTTATATCATACTATTATACATTCATATACAGTCAGGTCCATACATATTGGGACATCGACACAATTCTAACATTTTTGGCTCTATACACCACCACAATGGATTTTAAATGGAACGAACAAGATGTGCTTTAACTGCAGACTGTCAGCTTTAATTTGAGGGTATTTACATCCAAATCAGGTGAACGGTGTAGGAATTACAACAGTTTGCATATGTGCCTCCCACTTGTTAAGGGACCAAAAGTAATGGGACAGAATAATAATCATAAATCAAACTTTCACTTTTTAATACTTGGTTGCAAATCCTTTGCAGTCAATTACAGCCTGAAGTCTGGAACGCATAGACATCACCAGACGCTGGGTTTCATCCTTGGTGATGCTCTGCCAGGCCTCTACTGCAACTGTCTTCAGTTCCTGCTTGTTCTTGGGGCATTTTCCCTTCAGTTTTGTCTTCAGCAAGTGAAATGCATGCTCAATCGGATTCAGGTCAGGTGATGGACTTGGCCATTGCATAACATTCCACTTCTTTCCCTTAAACTCTTTGGTTGCTTTTGCAGTCTGCTTTGGGTCATTGTCCATCTGCACTGCGAAGCGGCATCCAATGAGTTGTGAAGCATTTGGCTGAATATGAGCAGATAATATTCCCGAAACACTTCAGAATTCATCCGGCTGCTTTTGTCAGCAGTCACATCATCAATAAATACAAGAGAACCAGTTCCATTGGCAGCCATACATGCCCACGCCATGACACTACCACCACCATGCTTCACTGATGAGGTGGTATGCTTAGGATCATGAGCAGTTCCTTTCCTTCTCCATACTCTTCTCTTCCCATCACTCTGGTACAAGTTGATGTCGGTCTCATCTGTCCATAGGATGTTGTTCCAGAACTGTGAAGGCTTTTTTACATGTCGTTTGGCAAACTCTAATCTGGCCTTCCTGTTTTTGAGGCTCACCAATGGTTTCCATCTTGTGGTGAACCCTCTGTATTCACTCTGGTGAAGTCTTCTCTTGATTGGTGACTTTGACACACATACACCTACCTCCTGGAGAGTGTTCTTGATCTGGCCAACTGTTGTGAAGGGTGTTTTCTTCACCAGGGAAAGAATTCTTCGCTCATCCACCACAGTTGTTTTCCGTGGTCTTCCGGGTCTTTTGGTGTTGCTGAGCTCACCGGTGCGTTCCTTCTTTTTAAGAATGTTCCAAACAGTTGTTTTGGACACGCCTAATGTTTTTGCTATCTCTCTGATGGGTTTGTTTTGTTTTTTCAGCCTAATGATGGCTTCACTGATAGTGACAGCTCTTTGGATCTCACCTTGAGAGTTGACAGCAACAGATTCCAAATGCAAATAGCACACTTGAAATGAACTCTGGACCTTTTATCTGCTCATTGTAATTGGGATAATGAAGGAATAACACACACTTGGCCATGGAACAGCTGAGAAGCCAATTGTCCCATTACTTTTGGTCCCTTAACAAGTGGGAGGCACATATGCAAACTGTTGTAATTCCTACACCGTTCACCTGATTTGGATGTAAATACCCTCAAATGAAAGCTGACAGTCTGCAGTTAAAGCACATCTTGTTCATTTCATTTCAAATCCATTGTGGTGGTGTATAGAGCCAAACATTTTAGAATTGTGTTGATGTCCCAATATTTATGGACCTGACTGTAGCTCTGACATATTCTGTGGTGGCGTACAGAGAACACCGAGCCAGTCACATCAGTCTCAGTTTTACAAACACAGAACTATTGATCCAGAATTGTAAATATTTCTGGCTCGGGTGGGGGAGGGGATCTTTATATAGTACGGGTCGATGGTAATTGAACACTTTCTATTCATAATTTAGAATTCTTCTCCTGTAGATGGTGAGATGATCGGATCCTCGGAGAGTATTTCTGGGCGGATATAAAGACACCTGAAGTTACATATTTGTTACAATTTATCATATGTATTCACAACACATATAACTTCCTGACATCTGTCTTTATATTATCTCCCCATTATCATCTGCACACACCGGCACCCAACAAGCAGGTTTAAAGATACGACAGTGATATGTAATATTGAACTGCACAGTACTGCTGATCTAACATGTTTCAGGCACTGGGTACTAGTAGGGGAAGTCTTTAGGCAGTGCACAGGAGGAGCAGAACACATCGAGGACCTCATCAGTAATGGTGGCCAGATGTGAGAACCTGACACAGGGAACCGGGGAGCTGCAACCAATGTAGAGTGGTGTCACCTGTCTGGCTATGCAGCATAGCGTAGTAAATCCTAAGACTGGCTGAACAGCACTGCTTTGAATCACAGGTACTTTTAAAGGGTTTTGCCTTTAAAGCTGCCTAATTATCTATCCTGTCTGATAACACTGAACTGCGGTAAATATGGCTTCCTCTCTGCCTGGACCAATCAGAGTTGGAGAAGGTAAGCCATCAACCCTTTTGGGTGGAGTGACCCTTTAAGCTGTATCAGGTGACACATCTGGAGAAGAACCATTATGAGCCCCTTTATAAAGGCGTCCATAGACATCAGCCTAGTGGGCCCCTCCCTCGCACACTGTAGCCAGGACTGCCGCCCAC
Source organism: Staurois parvus (assembly GCF_062004578.1). Classification (NCBI taxonomy): domain Eukaryota; kingdom Metazoa; phylum Chordata; class Amphibia; order Anura; family Ranidae; genus Staurois; species Staurois parvus. The sequence continues at coordinate 381,848 of NW_028319562.1, forward strand.
TTACCTGAGGCTGGCCTGGTGATAGATATCGGCATCAGAGGCCGACACAGTCAAGATGAGCACCCCCGGCGGAGTGTTCTCCAATACTTGGACTTCATATTTCTCCTCTGTGAAGACTGGGGCCTCATTGACATTACTAAGAGAGATTATGATGGAGGCTGTAGAGCTGGGACCGTACTCCACCCCGAGCAGCTCCACCGTGTTCTTCACCACGACCACAAGGTGATATTCCCGAACCCGCTCATAATCCAAATCCTGCCAGACCAGAATAATGTCATTATAATAAATCAATGATCATCACCAGCCACTGTCATCTGCAACCTGGGTATAATTTGTATTCTGTATGCATGGACTCTGCCCAGTACCACTTCTCTGGTCCTGTATGCCGGGTGTAATTCTCAGTATCTGCCATTATTCTGTATGGATGGACTCTGCACAGTACCACTTCTCTGGTCCTGTATGCCGGGTGTCATTCTCAGTATCTGCCATTATTCTGTATGTATGGACTCTGCACAATACCACTTCTCTGGTTCTGTATGCCGGGTGTAATTCTCAGTCTCAGTCATTATTCTGTATGTATGGCCTCTGCCCAGTACCACTTTTCTGGTCCTGTATGCCGGGTATAATTCTCGGTACCTGTCATTATTCTGTATGTATGGACTCTGCACAGTACCACTTCTCTGGTCCTGTATGCCGGGTATAATTCTCGGTATCTGCCATTATTCTGTATGTATGGACTCTGCACAGTACCACTTCTCTGGTCCTGTATGCCGGGTGTAATTCTCAGTCTAAGTCATTATTCTGTATGTATGGACTCTGCCCAGTACCACATCTCTGGTCCTGTATGCCCGGTGTCATTCTTGGTATCTGTCATTCTATATGTATGGACTCTGCCCAGTAGCACTTTTCTGGTCCTGTAAGCAGTGTTGTATTTAGACTTTGTGCTGCCCTAGGCAACACAAAAATCGTTTGCCCCCACGGACACCAACCAACACCCCCCACCCCCTCCAGCAGGGACAGCCTGACATTGACCAACAACACCCCTGCCCCCCACCTGGGAGAGTCTTCCACTACCCCAATCCCCCCCCCCGGCAATAGAGAGAGACACTCATCTTCACAGCTCCAGACATCCCCGGGAACGAGAGTCAGGCTCTACATACACCATCAAGCAGCCGCAGCCTCTCTCAGATCCCACCTGGTTCCCATGGCACGTGTGTCCCTTATTTCATCCCTTCTTCTGGGGGGAGGTGCTGCCCCCCTGAAAAATGCCACCCTAGGCAAGTGCCTTATTTGCCTTGTGGTAAATACATCCCTGCCTGTATGCCGGGTTTAATTCTCGGTATCTGTCATTTTTCTGTATGTATGGACTCTGCACAGTATCACTTCTCTGGCCCTGTATGCCGGGTGTAATTCTCGGTATCTGTCATTATTCTGTATGTGTGGACTCTGCACAGTAGCACTTCTCTTGTCCTGTATGCCGGGTGTAATTCTCGGTATCTGTCATTATTCTGTATGCATGGACTGTGCCCAGTAGCACTTCTCTTGTCCTGTATGCTGGGTGTAATTATTCTGAATGTTTGTACTACTACTATGACAGGTCCTCTTTTCATCCTAAGGGCAGAGTAACACTAGTTACAATCCCAGGAGCTGCTCTGTAAGTTATACACTGCAACCGTTATTTTACAGCAGTTAGAAAACAAAGTTTCAGCAATGAGGGCTTCATTTTGTGTTTGCTGTGTTGTATGGGAAAATCCCACAATTTCAGTATTTTGGTCCTCTTGGATAGGGACGCATTAACCTCCCGTGACCCAGAGCAATTGGCAACAAGGCTTACAATCAACCAGGCTACGCTGCTCTGGGCTGCAGTGCAATAACTCCATCTAAGGTCCCCCCCTTGCAGAACGGTAAAGTGCGGCACTTTTCCCCCCTTACCGCCTCCTCCATACCTGGGGGTCGAGATCTATACGCCCCCTCTCTGCTCCAAAGTGCCAATTTTGTACAGCGGGGAGGCTGAACTGACAACATCCCTAAAAGGATGAAAACCTTTACAAAACATTTCTGAATTCACGGCTCTTTCATAGACATGGCGGGGGGCGAATGGCGAGGGGTTTCAATGAGTCGCAATCGAAGAGGGAAGGATGAAAAAGGAGCTTAGAGGCAGAAAAGGCGAAGGCTCATGAAAAGAGTGTAACAACGGCGATGGTTGCAGGCCATTAGAGGAAATTCCACAAAGAGAAATTAAAAGGAAGAAATACAATGTAACAATCTGGAGGAGCTCTGTCATTGGCTGAACCATGCTGCTCCTTTAAATGTGAAGATTAAATATCATCAATTGTGTGCTGTGTGTACAATCCTTTACTTATATGCCACCCTCATTATCCCAAAATGATGGTCAGATTGAAATCTCCCGTCTGTACCTAAGTGGTCATAGAAATGAAAACATTAAAAAAGGACAAGCCTTTATTAGGAATACAGAGACATTATAAAGGTTAATAAGTTCAGGGACTTCAAATAACTTCTGATGAGGTCCTATTGTAAATGGCCTCGATGTAAATGGACCTTTTATAATTGGCCTTGATGTAAGAGGCCTTGTAAATGGCCCAGTTATAAATGGCCCTCTTATAAATAGTCACAAATAGGCCATTCACGGTTGCGGCTGTCAATCACGGGTCCTGGCCGGTGATTACTCGGCGGCGCCCGGTGATTGTCGAGGATCTCCGGCAGGGAGGAGAACTGTTTGCAAACAAAACAGTTCTCCTCCCTGTCAGCTCATGCACACTGCTTTGCATGGCTGTGCACAGCACGGCCGTACAAAGCAGTGTGCTTACAGTGAAGCACAAACACACAGCCCCATAGTAAAACACACCCAGCACACAGGTAACCCTTTGATTGCCGAGGATCTCCAGCAGGGAGGAGAACTGTTTGCAAACAAAACAGTTCTCCTCCGTGTCAGCTCATGCACACTGCTCTGCATGGCTGTGCACAGCACGGCCATACAAAGCAGTGTGCTTACAGTGAAGCACAAACACATGGCCCCATAGTAAAACACACCCAGCACACAGTTAACCCTTTGATTGCCCAGGATCTCCGGCAGGGAGGAGAACTGTTTGTAAACAAAACAGTTCTCCTCCCTTTCAGATCATGCACACTGCTTTGCATGGCTGTCTACAGCACGGCCATACAAAGCAGTGTGCTTACAGTGAAGCACAAACACACGGCCCCATAGTAAAACACACCCAGCACACAGTTAACCCTTTGATTGCCCAGGATCTCCGGCAGGGAGGAGAACTGTTTGTAAACAAAACAGTTCTCCTCCCTTTCAGATCATGCACACTGCTTTGCATGGCTGTCTACAGCACGGCCATACAAAGTAGTGTGCTTACAGTGAAGCACAAACACACGGCCCCATAGTAAAACACACTCAGCACACAGTTAACCCTTTGATCGCCCCTCATGTTAACCCCTTTCTGCCCAGTGTCATTAGTACACTGTCAGTGTTTTTTTTTTTTAACACTGATCACTGTATTGGTTTCACTGGGGATGTCAGTGACACCAAGTCAGTTTCCACCAGTGTCAGAATGCTCGCCACAGTCCCGCCGCCATTACTAGTAAAAATAAAAATAAGAAAAATTCTGCCATTTGTAAATGCTATAACTTTCACGTAAATTTTTTTCAGGTACTTATATAGCACCGTCAATTTACGCAGCACTTTACATATATATTGTACATTCACATCAGTCCCTAACCCTCAAGGGGTGTACAATCTAAGGTCCCTAACTCACATTCATACATACACATACTAGGGCCAATTTAGACAGGAGCCAATTCATCTCTCAACATGTCTTTAGAGTGTGGGAGGAAACCCACGCAGTCACAGGGAGAACATGCAAACTCCAGGCAGGTGGTGCCATCGTTGGGATTCGAACCAACAACCCTAATACTGCCAGGTGGAAGTGCTAACCATTTAGCCACTGTGCTGCCCAACATTTACACACATTTCTTTTTTTTTTTAGCAAAGACATGTCACAGAATACATTTTGGCCTACATTTGTGATGAAATTTGATTTATTTAATTTTTTGCTGGACATGTTTAATAGCAAAAAGCTAAAAATATTGTTTTTTTTTCTCAAAATTGTCGGTCTTTTTTTTTATAGTGCAGAAAAAAAAAATGCACAGGCGATCAAATACCACCAAAAGAAAGCTCAATTTGTGGGAGGAAAAAAAGACGTAAATTTCATTCGGGTGCAATGTTGCATGACCGCGCAATTGTCAGCTAAAGAAGCACAGCGCAGTAACACAAAAAATGGCCTGCTCAGGAAGGGGGGGTAAATCCTCAGGAGGGCAAGTGGTTAATGTCAGGAGAGTGGTTTGTATGTCTCTGCACTGATTTGGGTGTTTGTTGCTATGAAGAATTGAATTGATGAAAGGTTGGAGTTGCAGCGATTCCAGTGATTTGTAGCTCAGCTCACCATCAATGGATTTTTAGCAGCATTTAGAAATACAGAATTGCCTTAGAAGCCCTTCCCACTGCGTGATGACCACATAGCCAAGATGTAGCCACAGAGACAAACATCGTAACCAGCTTCTGATAGCCACAGAAAAGATGCAGAGTTGTCAGCTCTGAGGAAGGGGGTGCGTCCCCCGAAACGTGTCAGCCCCCCAACTGTTGTATGTAGTCAGATGACATCACCATATGGCTAGAGCTGTTATTTGATACATCTTTTCCTTACAATACTTGTGAGTATGCAATTGTTTTTGGGATCCAATAAATATCTATGGTGGTAATGCACTAGGTTTGCACCCTCCTGTGTGTTTTTGCAGTCTGATACAATGTTGCTGGCAGGTGCGGCCCTAATATCACACAACATTACCATGACTTACACATTGACTAGCCTATGGAAAAATCATCATAGCACCTCTTTAACGTTTTCATTCTGTCCTATTGTTATTCCGAAACTTCTATGTCTTAGTTTATCATATCTGAAAATTCTTCAATGTTCCCGGATACTTTGGGGACTCTCCTGACCTTTCAGATCCTAATCAGAATTGACTATTTCACAGCCTGGGTGAGACTCACAGAGAGCTGAGGGATGAGCTTTGTTGAGGAGAAGGATGAATGTAGTCGAGGAAAAGGGATGAATGTAGCCAAGGAAGAGTGAGGAATATGGCATAGGAGAAGGGATGAATGTAGGCGAGGAGAAGGGATGAATATAGCCGAGGAAAAGGGATGAATGTAGCCAAGGAAGAGTGAGGAATATGGCATAGGAGAAGGGATGAATGTAGGCGAGGAGAAGGGATGAATATAGCCGAGGAAAAGGGATGAATGTAGCCGAGGAGAAGGGATGAGTGTAGCCGAGGAAAAGGGATGAATGTAGCCAAGGAAGAGTGAGGAATATGGCATAGGAGAAGGGATGAATGTAGGCGAGGAGAAGGGATGAGTGTAGCCGAGGAAAAGGGATGAATGTAGCCAAGGAAGAGTGAGGAATATGGCATAGGAGAAGGGATGAATGTAGCTGAGGAGAAGGGATGAGTGTGGCCGAGGAGGACGGATAATGTAAGGGATTTCCAGCCAGAAGAATCGCGATCGGTAACGCGCATGCGCATAGGAATTCCTGTAGAAGAATTGCCGGTTGTGCACATGCGGGCAGGAATGAGCGATCGCGCACACGCACGTGCACGCGCACGGCGAAGATTGGCGCCAGACGGCCCATTTAAGGAGTGCCTCTGCTCAGGCTCAGTGCTGACTGGTCCCCCCGTGTCCTGCTTGCTCCTGTTCGATTCCTTTGTTGCTGACCCGGCTTGTTCCTGACCCGACTCCGATTGCTCTCCTGCTCCTGGTCCCTGACTTTGGCTCTGCTCCTGACTTTGGCTTTTCCTTCTGATTCTGTACCACGCTGCCCGACTGTTTATGACCCCGGCTATCCTTGACTCTGCTCCAGTCCTGTGTCCTGGCTACCTACCTTGCTCTGCTGCTCATCTGGCAATCCACAGAACCTGCCTGGTCTATTTCTACGGTGCCCAAATCAGAGGATACTCTGCCTACTAAGGTCATCATCTGCAAGAGCAGCAAGCAACAACCACTGGTGCTCTTGTCTCCCTGGTCCCTAGACTCCCTCAGTTCCAACCTCAGCTGGGTCAGGGCTAGTGACACAAGTGAGGCCGACCTCATCAATTCAGTCTCCCATCAGGTACGTGACAGATAAGTATAGCCGAGGAGATGCGTATGGCCAAAGAAGAAAATGATGAATATTGCTGAGGAGAGGGAATGACTGTAGCCAAGGAAGAATGATGAATATAGCATAGGAGAAGGGATGATTGTGGCCGAGGAGAAGGGATGAATGTAGCCAAGGAACAGTGAGGAATATAGCATAGGAGATGGCATGAGTATGGCCAAGGAAGAAAGGGATGAATATGGCTGAGGAGAGGGAGTGAATGTATCAAAGGAGGAGGGATCAATATGGTCGAGAATGAGGGATAAATGTGGCTGAGGAAGAGGATGAAGATGGCCAAGTAGGTGCGATGAATATGGCCAAGGAGGAGGGATGAATGGACAAGCAATACAGTGGAGTCCAAACATTACATAGAAGGTTGACTACTACAGAGGAGGCCAAGCAATACAGAAAAGATTACCAGAAAAGGATGAGCATCACAGAAGAGAACAAGCAATACGGACGGGGCAACAAGGAAGGTGCTGACCACTGCCGAGGAGAAGGCATGAGTATGGCTAAAGAAGAAAAGGATGAATATGGCTCAGGACAGGGAGTGATTGTATCAAAGGAGGAGGGAACAATATGGTCGAGAAGGAGGGATGAATGTGGCCGAGGAAGAGGATGAATGTGGCCAAGGAGTTATGATGAATATGGCCAAGGAGAAGGGATGAATGGGGCCGAAGAGGAAGGATCAATATGGCTGAGGAGGAGGGAGGAATATGGACAGTGAGGAGGGAGGAATGTGGCAAGGGGGAGGAATGAGTATGGCTAAGGAGGAATAATGAATGTGGCCGAGGAAAATGGATGAATGTGGTCAAGGCAGAGGGATCAATATGGCTGAGGAGGAGGAATAAATGTGGCTGAGGAGGAGGGATGAATGTGGTTGAGGAGAACGAGTGAATGTGGCCGAGGAGGAGTCATGAATACGGCCGAAAAGGAGGGATCAATATGGCCCAAGGAGGAGGTATGAACATGACCAAGGAGGAGGAATGAATGTGGCTGAGGAGGAGGGTTGTATCCATGATAGAGGATGATATTCAGGGTCATCTATCCTTAGACCTCCCACATGAGTTTCCTAATATCCCCTTATCTGCACTGTGAGTAAATCTCAGGATTATCCACCACTTCTACATCATAGCGACAGTCTGCGGTGTTGTATGATGGAGGATCTGATCTCACTGAGCTGTAGGTTTTATAGAAGATTGGTCACAAAGGGGCTCATTCAGCAAAACATGCCATATTTAGAATGACAATCAGACATCATACAATTATATTTGTGTTCTTGTTGATCACAACAAATTTGCATTTCTCTGATGTCGACACCTCTGTGCAGGATTCAGGAAAATGGAAAAGGTGGGCCAGGATAATCCAACATGGTCCATTGACTATTCCAGCAAACAAAGCCATCAGGGGGACTGACATGTCTATAGACATAAGTCCAGGCAGACAAAGCAGTGCAAGGATAGAGTTACAGAGAAAAAGAGAATGCTACAGAATACAAAATGAGCATCACAGGAAAGATTAGACTCTGCAGAATACAGCCAGCACCTGGGAGGATGGCGAGGGCTACAGAAAAGGCTGAGGATCATAAAGGAGGTCAAGCACCTCAAAGGAGGCCAAGCAGCACAGAAAAGACTAAGCAGTATAGAAGGGCAACACAGAAGAGGACAAGCAATACGGTGGAGTCCAAACATTACAGAGGAGGCCAACCACATCACAGGAGACCAGCCAGCACAGAAAAGACTAACCAGTACAGAAGAGCACCACAGAAAAGGATGAGCATCACAGAGGAGGCCAAGCACCACAAAGGAGGCCCAGTGGTACAGAAAAGACTAAGCAGTACAGAAGATCATTGCAGAGGAGGCCAACCACACTACAGGAGACCAGGCAGCACAGAAAAGACTAACCAGTACAGAAGAGCACCACAGAAAAGGATGAGCATCACAGAGGCCCAGTGGTACAGAAAAGACTAAGCAGTACAGAAGGTCATTGCAGAGGAGGCCAAGCACCACAGAAGAAGACAAGCAATAAAGCGGAGTTCAAAGATTGCAGAGGAGGCCAACCAGTGTGACCACCTCAGAAGAGACCAAGCAGCACAGAAAATACTAACCAGTACAAAAAAGCACAACAGAGGAGGACAAGCAATACAGTGGAGTCCAAACATTACAGAGAAGGTTGACCACCAAAGAGGAGGCCAAGCAATACAGAAAAGAACAACAGAAAAGGATGAGCATCACAGAAGAGGCCAACATCACAGAAGAGAACAAGCAATACGGAGGAGGCAACAAAGAAGGTGCTGACCACTGCAGGGGATGCTGAGCATCACAGAACATGCTGAGCAATACAGAAAACACTGAGTAGCACAGAAGAGGCCAAGCACCATAGAAGAGGCCACATACAATAGAAAAGGCTGGACATCAGAGAAAAGTGCTAAGTACCACTGGAGAAGCTCAGTGCCGAAGAAGAGGCCAAGAGCTACAGAAAAGCCTGAGCACCACAGGAGAGGTTGAGCACCACATGTGCAAGGACAAGTAATCCAGAAAATGGCGATACCACAGAAGAGCCTGAGCATCACAGAAGATGCTGAGCATCACAGAAGAGGCCAAGTATCACAGAAGAGGCCAAGCATTATAAAAGAGGCTAAGCACCACTGAAGTGACCAAGCAGCACAGAAGAGTCTGTGCGCTACAGAAGAGGTTGAGCAGCACAGAAGAGCTTGAGGACTATAGAAAAGGCTGAACACCACTGAGGAGGCCAAACACCAGAAAGGAGGCTGAACACCAGGAAGGAGGCCAAACAGCAAAGGGTCCAACCACTGTAGAAGAAGCCAAGCACCACAGGGGAGCCTAAGCACCAAACAAGAAGCTGAGCACCACAGTAGAGGTTGATTCAAACATGTTCTTCACATTCCACACAGTCACTGTACAGGCAGATTGTACTCATTTTGTATCCTATTGTCCCCCCGTTACATTATATTAGATTTTTTACTTTGACTGTGTGATGGAAATGCTGGGGTCATTAAAGTCCCAGGAGGACAGATTATGAGGAGTCATAGAAGAGGTGACACTCGTCACATACGATGACGTTGGAGGGAAATGTTCTGGCCATGGGTCTGAGTCAGCGGTTGGAGAGGGGCAGCACCCCGTCACGACCAATTCTCAGCCACTTCTCATCATCGTTTTATCTTCTTAATAAACATCTCACTCGCTCCTCTCAGCCACGAGACATTTGCCGCTTTTGTGTCATAGGTGCAGCGAGGAACAAGACGCTTAATTAGAGGAGCCACCCGCTGGGCGTTCTGCTAAATGGTGCGTCAGAGTAAATTCATCTCACAGATGAGAAGATGACGACTCGGGTCACATTTCTGCTTCTTTGATGACAATTCCCAAATGTAATCAAAAAGTGAAACAATATGACCACAAAAAGGGAAACCGGGATGGCTAGGGGTCAGCTTCAGCTTTCCTTTCCTAAAGTCTATAAATGGAGATTCATATGATGAGTTAATATTATATATATATGTAATAATATACAGAATGCACAAACTTTTTGTTGTTTTGGGTGAAGTGTGGGAAGATTAGAACCCTTGTTAGGATTCCATTGCTGTCTGTGTCCCTGTTAGGGAGATTCACCCTCTATATTTGTCCTGTTGCCACCAAGACAGAGATGAGAAATCTAAAATGTTGGGGTTCTTCTAATAGGGAAACTGTCTAATAGGGGATAGTCTTCCATTTTGGAGGGATTTCCTGTCACTTCCTGCTGTGTCTCTGGAACAGGAAGTGAAGGAAAATCTCTCCGATGGGACACATCACACGTACCTCTCCCAGGATACAGTGTTGGGTCTCCCCTCCAGTGCATGGCTCCTGACATTTCTTGGTTTCACCTGGAACCCCGCACTGCAGCCAATCAGGAAATAGTTCTCCTGATTGGCCCCCGTTTTATTGCAAAGTGAGGTATGGCACAGTGTTTGAGCAATGCATCCTTGCACTTCAGCTGAGCTCCCTGCTCCACCCCAGTGCGTCCTGTGACTCCAGTGTATCCCACCACATCCTGTGCCACCAGTGGACCCCAAGACTCCAGTACACCCTGAAGCATTGGAGCATCCTGTGCCACCAGTGGACCCATGACTCCAGTGCACCCCACAGCATTAGATCATCCTGTGACTCCAGTGCGCCTCATAACTCCAGTGCACCCCACAGAACCAGAGCATCCTGTGTCACCAATAAACCCCATGACTCCAGTGCACCCCACAGAACCAGAGCATCCTGTGTCACCAATGGACTCCATGACTCCAGTGCACCCCACAGCATTAGATCATCCTGTGACTCCAGTGCGCCTCATAACTCCAGTGCACCCCACAGAACCAGAGCATCCTGTGTCACCAATAAACCCCATGACTCCAGTGCACCCCACAGAACCAGAGCATCCTGTGTCACCAATGGACTCCATGACTCCAGTGCACCCCACAGAACCAGAGCATCCTGTGTCACCAATGGACTCCATGACTCCAGTGCACCCCACAGAACCAGAGCATCCTGTGTCACCAATGGACCCCATGACTCCAGTGCACCCCACAGAACCAGAGCATCCTGTGTCACCAATGGACCCCATGACTCCAGTGCACCCCACAGAACCAGAGCATCCTGTGTCACCAATGGACACCATGACTCCAGTGCACCCCACAGAACCAGAGCATCCTGTGTCACCAATGGACCCCATGACTCTAGTGCACCTCAGACCATTAGGGCATCCTGTGTCATCAGTGTGCCCCATGACTCCAGTGCCCCCCACAGCCCAAAAAGTCCTTATTTCAGTGTATATGAACCCTGCCTGCAATAAAAACAGCAAAAACACTTGTCCCGCCACTGCATCCAGGTTGTAAAGCATGCTGGAGAAGTCCCATGATCACATCAGTGCGGACATAATGATCACAAGGCTTTGTTGATACACAATAGGTCAGAGGCGTCCCTAGGGTTGGTGTCACCCCCTGCAACGATCCCCGCAGAATGGATCGGATCTGTGGATTGAGCCTAATGGATCGTAGCCCGATCCATTAGGCTCAATCAGCAGATCCGATCCATTTTGCGGGGATCGTCGGCTTTCTTTACAACTTACCTTTTTCGTGGAGCGGGTCCAGTGTCACCCCGTATAGGTTGCATGCCGACGATCCCCACAGGATGGTTCCGATCTGCGGATTGAGCATAATGGATCAAAGTCCGATCCATTATGCTCCCCAATCCGCAGATCCCATCCATCCTGCGGGGATCGTCGGCTTGCTTACAACTTACCTTTTCGTGGAATGGGTCCGGTGTCACCCAGTGCAACCGGTATCACCCAGTGCGGGCCGTACACCCCTAGTACCTGCCTCGGGACGCCACTGCAATAGGTTATAATTAACGTTAGATTTTGAGTTAGTCTCAGTTCACACTACTGCGATCTGAAAGTCGCGCAACTTACAGTGCGACTTTGCTGGGCAACTTGAGTACTATGTTGGAGCAACTCTGCAGCAACTTTCAGGGAAGGCCTGGGTAATCTTTTTGTAATGTTGGATCCAAATCACATCAATATAGATGAGAATCCGACTTGGAGGCGACTTCCATTAAAGTCTATGGGCACAAGGCGGATAGAAGTCAACTTGAAGTAGTACAGGAACCTTTTCTTAAGTCGGAGGAGTGCTAATTAAGACACCTCTCATTGACTAACATGGGATTTCACATGTCATGCGACCTGGGGTCTCACAAGTCGGACCCCAAGTCGCGGCAGTGTGCACCGAGCCTTATTGTTATTAGTATTTTATTTGTTTATAAACAAAGCTGAAGATTTACTAGGCCAAATGTGACGGTGTGATCACACAGCTTTGTTAGAAAACAAACCCATGTGTTTTTTTCACTTCACTTTTCACCTAAGGAACCGACCTGGTGAAATTTAAATGTTACCGTTGATGTAATGTTGTCAAAGACCAAATCGTTAATTCTGCTGTATAATCAGTTTGGCCAGACTCACTCCTCTCACCTGTACTAAGGATGTCACAACACTTTTCAGGAGCTGCAGTTCTGCAATCATTGCCCCTCCACCTCTTTGGTCTCACTCAGGGGCGGACTGACAACTCATGGGCCCCCCGGGCAATAGGGGATCATGGGGCCCCTATGTCCTTGCCCAAACTCAAAAAAGCCTATGAAAAAGGTACCAGGGGCATCTCATGGGGCCCTCTACTGACCCCGGGTCCTTGGGCAGTGCCCAAGTTTCCAAATGGTCAGTCTGTCCCTGGTCTCACTGGTGCTTCTCTGCTCTCTTAACAAGCATCTAACAATGTATAACATTTCCCTAAAATTCTATATTAAGCAAGGAAAAAAAATGGTGGATTCCAGCAAAAACTCAATTTCGGCTTTTTGAAGTCACTGGAGAAAATCATCCCAACATTGAGAGAGATTTTCTCTGGGGCACGCTGGATACCACAAGAGCCTGCTTATGTATACTAGTTACAAATTTGGTTTATGAGGTTGTCCTGCTGTAAAATCTGAGATTTGCCAGAAAACAATTGGAGTTACCCATTAAATAAGGAATCCCGACCAGAAACATGTACCTTTTCCAGGAAGATGGTGACGGCATTTTGGTCCCCATCAGTTTTAGTTTGGAAGGTTCCGTCTTCATTCCCGGACTGTATGGAGAACTCCATCGCTTTATTCACCATCTCCACATCATCGTCCGTTGCTGTCAGTGTCACAATGGTTGTACGAGGCACAGCGTCCTCCGCAATAATAAATGGCGGAAACTGCAAAAAAAAAAAAACAACGAATCACCACAAGACCATGATAGACATATACTGAAGATCAAAGCTGATATTTGTTTTTTCTATTTCTTTGCTTTTAATTTATTCATATGAAACATTTGCTTTCCATGGAAGGAAATTACACTGGTTGAAGCTTTCTGACATAATATGCCCTATAAACTCAACGCTAACTCTCCCTGTAACCTTAACATTAACACTCGATGTAACCCTAACACTAACTCTCCCTGACACACAACACTCGATGTAACCCCAACACTAACTCTCTCTGTAACCTTAACACTAACACTCAATGTAACCCCAACACTAACTCTCCCTGACACACTAACACTCGATGTAACCCCAACATTAACCCTCCCTGACACCCTAACACTCGATGTAACCCAAACACTAACTCTACCTGACACCCTAACACTAACACTCTATGTAACTTCAACACTAACTTTTCCTGACACCCTAACACTAACACTAGATGTAACCTCAATACTAACTCTCCCTGACACCCTAACACTAACACTCAATGTAACCCAAACATTAACCCTCCCTGACACCCTAACACTAACACTCGATGCAACCCCAACACTAACTCTCCCTGATACCTTAACACTCGATGTAACCCCAACACTAACGCTCCCTAACACCCAAACACTAACGTTCAATGTAACCCCAACACTAACTCTCCCTGACACCCTAACACTAACACTCAATGCAACCCCAACACTAACTCTCCCTAACACCCAAACACAAACATTCGATGTAACCCCAACACTAATTCTCCCTGACACCTTAACACTCGATGCAACCCCAACACTAACTCTCCCTGACACTCTAACACTAACACTCGATGCAACCCCAACACTAGCTCTCCCTGACACTCTAACACTAACACTCGATGCAACCCCAACACTAACTCTCCCTGACACTCTAACACTAACACTCGATGCAACCCAAACACTAACTCTCCCTGACACCTTAACACTCAATGTAACCCCAACACTAACTCTCCCTAACACCCAAACACTAACACTCAATGTAACCCCAACACTAACTCTCCCTAACACCCAAACACTAACACTCAATGTAACCCAAACACTAACTCTCCCTGACACCCAAACAATAACACTCGATGTAACCCCAACACTAACTCTCCCTGTAACCTTAACACTAACACTTGATGTAAACCTCCCTGTTACCCCAGTACTAACTCTCCCTGTGGCCTCAACACTAACCCTCAGTGTAACACTAACAGTAACCTTAGTGGTAACCCTCCCTGTAGCCTCAACACTAACCCCTCTATAACAATAACACCAACGCTCCCTGTAACTCTAACACTCCCTGTAAACCTAACACTAACCCTCTCTGTAACTTGAAAACTAACCTTCCCTGTAACCTTAACACTAGCCCTCCCTGCAACTCCAACACTAACACTCCCTGTAAACTCAACATGATACCTGCATAACACTATCCCCAATAACATCAATTCTCCCAGTAATTCTATCACTAATTGTCCCTGTAACCCAGAAATTATTCATACCTTCAACACTAACATCATCCCCCCCCCAGAACCGCAATACTAATCCTCCCTTTGACGTTACCATTAATCCTCCTGTAACCTCAACACTAATCCTTCCCATAACCCCAATAATAACCCTCTATGTGACTTTACCACTAACCCTTCCCATAACCCCAACACTAATCCTCCCTGTAACCCCAATACTAACCCTCCGTGTGACTTTACCACTAACCCTTCCCATAACCCCAACACTAATCCTCCCTGTAACCCCATTACTAACCCTTCATGTGACTTTACCACTAGCCCTTCCTGTAACCTCAACACTAACCCTCTGTGTAACTTTAACACTAACCCTCCATAACACTAGCCCCCATAACATCAACCATCCCAATAACTCTAACACTAATCCTCAATGTACCCTAACACTAACCCTCCCTGTAACCCCAGAAATTGCTATCTATGTATAGATCTGCTATTGGCATTACTGTACCTTATTTCCTCTATACTGTATGCAGGTAAAATAACCCCCCTCTCTTCCCAATGTATAGCTAATTAATTGAAATCAACAAATGTGATTATCCTCCTGAACCCATAAATACGGTTCAATCTGCGGAGTACCTGACAATACATGAGTCCCAGTTGCCCAGTTTCATTGAATGTTAGAGAATCATTGTCATATTAATGAGAACATGTGGCTACTTAGTGGACTCATTGAGCCGCCATATGGGTCATCCTGTAGAAGGATGACATTCCTGAGCCAATATGGCTACTACTGCTGTCTACGTTCCCACAAACCCCTTGCTTCAGCACTGCCTGGAACATTCAGATGTCTCTCATTCCAAGAATTTACCCTGACACACCACTCTGGAAGATGTACCCGACACGACGCAAGGAACGTTCATAAATCTTTCCTAATAAAATAAATCTCATCTCAGGCTGTGGGTTGAATATACTGTAAAATCATCTTCCCTTAGGACGTGATTCACCTATATACATCAGATGAGTATTTACAAAGTGATTATCAGAGCAGCTGGAGAGCTTTTCACACAATAAATTCTCCCAGCACTAATCGATAAAACCAATCTCAATGAAGAGGCCTTTTGTTTGGATCTCGGTAACATTGTGTTCTTTGCTCAAGTACCACTCGCCTGCACATCTGACGCCACCATGACTCTGACACCTAAAACCTACTGGGGGATTCATCCTGAGACTGGAAGAGATCAACCCAACAAATAGAAATAGGCTTCTATCCAATCTCTGTAAACTCAATGTTCGATCTACCAAAATGATGTAATATATGCATCTACCTAATCTAAATCAATCAATTTGTATCCAATCAGGTTTGCCCTGGCAATACAAACTTTTTGAGCTTAAGTCACCCTAAGCTATTTAGAAACATATGTAATTCATTAATGATCAGCAATTATCTATATTTATTTATTTCAGGTACTTGTATAGCGCCGTCAATTTACGCAGCACTTTACATATATATTGTACATTCACATCAGTCCCTAACCCTCAAGGGAAGTACAATCTAAGGTCCCTAACTCACATTCATATACAGGGGCCAATTTAGACAGGATCCAATTAACCTACCAGCATGTCTTAGGATGGTGGGAGGAAACCGGAGTACCCAGAGGAAACCCACGCAGGCACAGGGAGAACATGCAAACTCCAGGCAGGAGGTGCCATGGCTGGCATTCAAACCAACGACCTGAGTACTGCCAGGGGGAAGTGCTAACCATTTAGCCACTGTGTTGCCCATGTGGTTCTCTATATAAGTGGTTCTCAATCAACAGGCCAAGGCCTTCAGCCACTTGGAGATTCCCCGACCTCCTACTGTGCCACCCAACCTCATAGTGCCACCCAATCTCCAATGGTGGTCCACCGTGCCCCTCAACTTCCCACAGTACATCCCAGCTCCCATAGTGCCACCCAACCTTCAAAAGTGGTTCACCTTGCCCGTCAACCTACCACAGTGCCTCTCAGCACCTGTAATTCCCCCAACCTCCCATACTTCCTTCCAACTCCCATAGTGCCACCCAACCACTCATAGTGATCCATCTTGCCCCCTCAACCTCCTGCAGTGCACCCAGAACCCCTGAGAGCCCCCAGCACCCATAATTCCCCCAACCTCTCACAGTGCCACCCAATCTCCCATAGTGGTCCATTTTGCCCCCTCAACCTCCTACAGAGCACCCAGAACCCCTGAGAGCTCTCAGCAACCAATATTTCCCCCACCCTCCCACAGTGCCATCCAGCTCCTATAGTGCCACCCAAACTTCCATAATGGTCCACCTGGCCCCTCAACCTCCCACAGTGCCCCTAGGCCCGCTGAGAGCCCTCATACTCCTAGAGTACCCCCCAAGCTCCCTTCAGTGCTCCCTAGCTTCCTGCAGAGCCTCCAGCCCCCCATAAAGCTCTCAACCTTCAACAGTGTCCCACAGTTCCTACCTGGCCCTGCAGTACCCTCTAGTGTACCACAGTGCCCCTGGAGATCCCACGGCCTCGTGGAGAGATGCAAAGCCCCCTCCAGAGATCCCATCCCACAAAGTCCTCCCCAGCTCCCTCCAGAATTCCCATAGAGGGACACCTTCAGATTCCTCATTCCCATTCAGTGACACCTAGCCCCATCCTGAACCTTCCAGCATTTCAATACACATGTTGCATTGCTACAGATTTATTATGTCAGTATAACATTTTTACTTTTTTTTTTTTACTGCTAGGACATGGAAGAATTTACCGGGTCCTGGTCACTAACATTGAGACCTGGCCTATATTATTGAATATGATTAAGACAGGAAGTGTGTTACTGGCAGGATCCCCAGGTGAAAATAAATGGAATGCAGCCACCACATCTAAGGACTTGTAAAATGCAATATATTACATTTTTGTTTTTGGGTCTAGGTGCTCTTTAACCCCTTACCACTGAAAACATATACAGTATGTGGAAGCGGGATGTGGGCCTTATTTGGTCTTGCCACATATTTGCATTTGGCTGGCATCACTTGTTTTCCTTGGAGTGTGCTCAACCATGGGCCCCCAGCACAGTGACCACACTGTCACACAATAATGATCGGGAGTCTGAGGGATGGGCTCCAGATCACATGATTGCTGTGGCAGCCAATCACAGTGCTCACTTGCTTCGAACAGCCCGTGTAATACATCCGGCACTATGAACTCTTAAGGGGCCAGTTGGTGCCGGATGAAAAAGGCTAAAAATAACCATAAAACTAATAATAACCCTAACACTTTGTTTACAAACAAATTGAAGTGAGCGCCATGTTAGCACTGTCATGTTGATCACATGGTTTTGTTGGTAAACACAATCATGTCACTCTGGGGTGTCACAGCTTTAAAATAGAACATTTTGAGCGAATTTTGCCTTGTGATATTTATTTAGGGTCGCTCTTGTTCTGGCTGTGCTCCTGACACCCCCATATACCCGTCCTCTTTGAGGAGCAACTGGTCTACTCTGTCGAATGTTGGATATGTGTCCACTGTTGGCCATTATAATAAATGAAAGTCCTAAAGGGGATCCTCCCAGGAAGGATAAATGATTTACCTGATTGCGAAGGAAGACCGGCGGATTGTCATTCACATCCTTCACATCGATTGTAACTGTGCAGCTGCCTCTGAGTCCTGGAAGAGAAAGATTAGGAGAAATGTACTAATGTCTGCAGACCAGAGGGCCAATTGAAAGACAAGGTCTGAATTTGCACAAAGTGCTCCAACTGAGTCATCACATTTAACAGGAAATAACTTTGTGAATGAATCATATTTCTCCATCTTTGCTGTTCCGTATTTTATTTTTGGCTCTTGGAGTTTTAAATGTTCTGTCTAAAGATCCTCTGCAAATGTGATGAGAGTCCCTGTCTAATGACTGCTGGGAGAGGTTCTGCAGGGGAGGAGCGTAGTACCAATGCTGACAGTAAGATCTGATTGGTGAGCCTTTATGACCACTTGTAGGTAAAGTCAATAACATTGGTTATCTCATTACAATGGCATCTGACAGTGGGTGGGATATACTAGGCAGCAAATGAACATTTTCTCCCTGAAGTAAATATGTTTAAAGCAGAATAAATGGACAAGCATTTGACTTGGGCCAAATTGAAATGGGTAGATGACTGGGTCAGAGCAACTCCAAAACTGCATCTCTTGTGGGATGTTCCTAGTCTTCAGTGGTCAGGACCGACCAAAAGTGGTCCAAGGAAGGAAAACCAGTGAGCCAGCAACAAGGTGATGGGTGGCCAAGGCTCATGGATGCACGTGGGGAGCGAAGACTAGCCCATGTACTCCGATCCACTAGAAGGGCTACTGTATCTTAAAATTCTGAAAAAGTGAATGCTGGTTCTGATGAAAAGGTGTCAGAACACACAGTGCAGTTTGTTGTGTTCGGGGCACTGTAGCTGCAGACTAGTCAGGGTGTCCATGTTGACCCATGTCCAGAGCCAAAAGTGCCTACAATGGGCATGTGAGAATCAGAACTGGACCATAGAGCAATACAAGAAGGTGGTGTGGTCTGAAAAATTCAAGAATGCTTTGAGGGAAAACAACGAGTTCAAGGTGTTAACTTGGCCTCCAAATCCAATCGAACATCTGTGGGATGTTCAGGAAAAATAAGTCCAATCCATGAAGACCCCACCTCACAGTTTACAGGAATTAAAGGATCTGCTACTGACTGCTTTGTTCCAGTTAACACAGCATACCTTTAGAGGTCTAGTGGAGTCCATACCTTGATGAGTTATGGTGGGTAGTCATATATTCTGGTTGCTCGGTTTATATCAGCAATATCATTGAGCCACCAGAGATGTAACTGTACTATTTCAGCTTTGGAGCTAGCCAAAGATAGCCAGGTATCTGGTATTTTCAGAAGGAGGTCAGCAAAAGCGGTTTCCTGTAAGTCATGTTTTGGTGACTCCCAACCTCTCCTCAACCCCTAGAGGCCACATACCTTGGGGTACCTAGGGGCCACTTACCTCCCAGTTCCCCAGCCCAGTCGGTGGCAGAGACTATCAGGGTATATCTGTTAGGCTCCAGGCCATCCTCCAGTAGGGTTAGCTGCCCACTTCTCCCTTCCATATGGAAGAGGCCATCCCTGGGCAGCCGAGGCTCCTGGCTCTCGATGTTATATACAATCATTGCATTCCGAGTGGAGGGGTCATCTGCATCCTCCGCCTTCAGTTGGAGGAGGAGAGAACCTGAGGAGCACATTGAAATAGAAAAGGAGGCTATAGCTATGTGAGTGTACAATCAACAAAACTGGAACAAGCAGAAACAAGACGTTTGATTCAAATCATCCACGAATCAATCAGATTGTGAAGAACAAAGACTCTGGTAAGGCTGCTCTCAGCAAAAGCACAGTGTCCTCAAAACAGGGGGCCCAGATTTGGAGATTCACATTGAAAAGGTCCAATTAGAGTACCAAATGAAAGATCTGAGAATCCAAAATAATGTAATATTGATATTTTTTCACAAAAAAGGCAACTCAGGACATCCAACATATTTCAAAGCTCTCCCCCTTCTTCATGGCTTAAGAATGATATGAGGACTCAAGGGTGGCACAATCACCGGTGTTTGCCAATTCGTTGATTTGTTGATCCCCATCATATTCAGTAAATAATTAAATTCTGGTGCTTGTGCCACTCTTGAATACTTCTCTTTATCAGACTTAAGCCCAAAAGAAAGGGAGATTCTTGAACCCCAAAACACTATGGATGCTCTATGTTGTCTTTTTGTGAACAAATATCAATAGTAACAGTTGTTGGACTCAGGCCCTTGGTTTGGTGCTCTCGATAGAATTTGTACACCTAAATCAATAGAATTGATAAAGTTGTAGCAACCAATCAGAACTTCAGAACTTCTATTCTCCAGGAGTCACATCTGGCGCTGATCTGACTATACTATGGGACGCCTCAGCCCCAAAGTCATAGATATATAAGAAATTATGAAGGAGGGAGAAGGCTCAGAAGGTCGAAAACTTGCAGTCATCGCAAAGTTAACTTGTGTTTATTGGTTTACAGAGATGACGGGTACAACCAATGCATTTCTTGCCAACTTTGGATAAAATGTGGGGTAAAATGTGGTCACCACTGGCACATCTGGACACCAATTTCTGAAGCCACCCAACTAAATCACCCATTTGCTTTGTATTAATGTGTCCGCATTAGGCCCTAAAGAAGGGGGGAGGGGGCCTTTAACCCCTCAAAATGCATTAGCTTTCTTTTACACCTCTATAATTGAATAAATACAGGTTAACTTTTGGAATGACTGCAAGTTCCGAGACCTTTAATTTCCGAGGGTCTCCCCTTCTCCAGAACTTCTTTACATCTGTGGGCCCCCAGGACTCTCCACAAATTGAGCTCACCTTTTCTGACAAAGTCCAACGCTCCCTCACCCAACGCTTAGGATAGAAATATGAAGTGTGTGGGTCTAGCACAGGGTTCATCATCTAGTTGCCAACATCCCAAAGGCTAACGTACCAAAAAGTATGTTCCCCTGAAAATTGTACTGGGACTTTTGAGGAACTCAATTACATATAAAGAAGATGGCAAGGAAGCCTGTTAACTTGCTGTAGGCTTCCTTGCCATCTTGTTTATATGTGATTTTAATGCCAGTACAATTTTCAGGAGAACATACTTTTTGGTAGGATGGACATATGAAGGCATCGGCGGTGAAGAGTCTGATCTAACCAAAAGTATAGGTGGAAGGCTGTTCATCCTCTGCAGTGACTATAGAAGCGTGAGATCCCTATATCTACATTCTGGAAATTGATTATCTTGAAGCCATTGAGGCTATTAAACAAGGCTTTTAATTTTATTTAAACATGTGAGTGGCCTTATTCTATCTTTATATTCTATATGGAGTGGCAGTATTACACGATGTAGTTTTTTTCTCTGCACACTATTGAGGAATGCATGGAGGAATAGAGTGGAGACGATTGCTATACCTAAGCAGGGTGAAGAAGGAGATTTGAGTTCCTTTAGAGGGGTTATAGGATCCCTTATATCCTACAAGGCTTACTACTCACCTCCATCTGGTGAGTGCGGTCAACATTATTTCTCACGTGGTGGATAGATGGAAGCACATTTGGAATATTTTTGATTTTTTTGATTTTTTAATTGGTTTTGATGGGAATAAGGACTTATATATATTTTTTTTTTTTCACAGACACTTATTATGAATTTAGTGTTTATTTATTTGTGTTAGTTTAATTTTAGATTTTGCGCTGTTTTTGTGTTGTTTAAGAGTCTGATCTAGGATGCCACATAAACATGTTTGCCAGACTAATCCTAGTGTACTCATTTATGTGATTGGCGAGTATCCTGGGGACATCTTCTAAAGACACCAAACTCATCTGTTACCCCTACTCCAGTCACACACACCCCAGTTTCATCAGAATACAATCACCCTACCTCTATGTTTCTATCAGATAAACCAGCACAAACATAGTAAGAGAGTACACACTCCATGCAGTTAGGGATTGAGCCCAGAACCTCATCTCTGCAAGAAACACATCACTAACTTCTAAGGTGCTGTACATAAAAGGTGACCCTCAGCTCTACTGTACAAACCTGTCTTCGTGGCCTCTGTAATTTCTACAACATACGTGTCTTGCTTGAATGCCGGTGCGTTGTCATTCTCATCGGTCACAGTGACTGTTATATGTAAGGGTTCACTGTAGAGGATGCCCTCACTGTTCAGCGCTGACACCGTGATCTGGTACTGGAGAGAAAATACAGACTCAGGAATCTGGTCCAGCAAGAAGCATTTAGATGCAGTTCAGGTTTACTGCTCTTTACAGTATAGGCAGGATAGAGGGTCAATTAAAGAGGACCTGTCATAAGATACGTGCAGCATGCTGAGCAATGTGTCAGTGTAACTCTTCCAGGTATTTATTACCTCTCATAGAGATCACGGTACTCCCCCTGAAGGCACCATCTTGGTTCAGGCATCATCCATCATCTACTTACTTGACAGAGATGACACATTAATGCAAATCCTGGTACCTGTACAGTTCTTGGCTGTGTTCACAAATGTCGGACACAGACCAGATATATGTGAGCAGTGGTGTATTTATGTTTTGGGCTGCCCTAGGCAACACAAAATTCGGGCGCCCCCCACGGAGAGAGCCTGACATTGACCATCAACACCCCTGCCCAACCCCCTGAGAGAGCCTTCCACTAATACCACCCCCCCACGGCGAGAGAGAGACAGAGAGACACCTTCAGCTCTGGACATCCCCTGGAATGAGTTGGGCTCTCCATACACCATCAAGTAGCCTGCAACCTCTCTCAGATCAAACCTAGTCCCCATGCCACACGTGTCCCTTCTTCCATCCCTTCTTCCGGGGGGCACTGCTGCCCACCTAAAAAATGCCACCCTAGGCAAATGCCTTGTTTGCCTTTTGGTAAATACGCCCCTGTATGTCCGCACACATTGTTACACATCTTCAGTAATCAGACTACAAAATTGTGACCTTTTTTTTTACAATGATCAGACTGCAACATTGTAACTTTTAGCACAAGGTGAGAGGCTGCTGCTGCATCTTCTCACCTTCTGACTTTCTACAGATCTACAATGTACAGTCTGATCAATGGGGGAGGGGAGACTGAGGAAATGTTTCCTCCTGCGTGCAGCAGACTGATGACATCATCTCACCTAGGCAAAATCACTGCCTGGAACTCAAGGATGGCTTTTTAATGATAAAAAGTGGAGATTTTCTGAAAAATGATACTTAGTTTTACATAGTGATGTGCCAGGAATTCATACATTTGGACTTGTGCAGTTAGTGACAGGTCCTCTTCTTAAAATTTAGATACAGAAATTGTCTCACCTGCGATTGTCTCTCCCAGTCAAATTCTTTGGTGACATAAATATTTCCGCTGTCATCGATGGTGAACAGATCGCCTTCAAAGCTTCCTGACAGTTCATAGCGGACCTCTGTACTGTTCCAGCAGACCTGTGACATCACACAATGCGTTATAATACGGGGCAGGGCGCGGTCACCTGACAGCAGACACCCACCCACATACACTAAAATATTTAAAAGATAAAATTGTATTTAAAGTGGTTGTAAAGACTCAAGGTTTTTTATCATCAAGCATTCTATGCATGAAGGTACAAAACCTATGTGCAGCATCCCCCCCCCCCCCCGATACTCACCCAAGCCCCCTTTCGATCCAGCAATGTGCACTGGAGTCTCAGCTATCCCGGGACTCCCTCTTCTCATTGGCTGAGACAGAAGCGGGAACAATTGGCTGCCACTGCTGTTGATCACAGCCAGTGAGCAAATAAGGAGAGAGAGGGGGCAGGGCCAAGCTGCAGCTCCATGTGTGAATGGACACATGGAGCAGATGGTGCCCCCACTGCTTGCTGTATGGCCTCCCGACAGGGGGCCAGAAGTGCAAGGGGCTGTGTAATGTAAGGGGGGGGGGGGTCAGAGGTGCATGGAGTTGTGTGATATAAAGGGGGCCAGAATTGCAAGGGGCTGTGTAATTTAAAGGGGGCATGAAGTGCAGGGGGCTGTGTAATTTAAAGGGAGCGTGATGTGCAAGGGGCTGTGTAATGTAAGGGGGGTCAGAGCTGCAGGGGGCTGTGTAATATAAGGGGGGTCAGAGCTGCAGGGGGCTGTGTAATGTAAGGGGGGTCAGAGCTGCAGGGGGCTGTGTAATGTAAAGGGGTGCCTGAGGTGCAGGGGGCTCTGATATGAAGGCGTGCCAGAAGTTCCGGGGGCTGTGTAACGTGAAGGGGTCAGAGCTGCAGGGGGCTGTGTAATGTAAAGGGGGCTAGAATTGCAGGGGGCTGTGTAATGTAAAGGGGGCTAGAATTGCAGGGGGCTGTGTAATGTAAAGGGGGCTAGAATTGCAGGGGGCTGTGTAATGTAAAGGGAGCTAGAATTGCAGGGGGCTGTGTAATGTAAAGGGGGCTAGAATTGCAGGGGGCTGTGTAATGTAAAGGGGGCTAGAATTGCAGGGGGCTGTGTAATGTAAAGGGGGCTAGAATTGCACTGGGCTGTGTAATGTAAAGGGGTGCCTGAGGTGCAGGGGGCTGTGATATGAAGGTGTGCCAGAGGTTCCGGGGGCTGTGTAACGTGAAGGGTCAGAGCTGCGGGGCAATAAGATGTGTGTGGGGGGGAGGGGGGGGGAAGAGGGTACCGATGTGGGGAGGTGCTGTGAAGGGGGCAGAGGGCACCGCTGTGAAGGGGGGTTCAGAACACGACTGTGAAGGGGAGACTGATGAGAAGGAGGATTGTGATATTCCAATGTGCACAGACACTGGAAGCCATGCAATACAATAGGAGATAAAGAGGACCGGTGTGCTGACACCCAACACCAGCAACCGAAAACCAACATAAATCTTTTCAGAGTTACACTTTAAATTGGATCTTCACCCTAAAGGGAAAGTTCCATTTTATGTCCCCCTCCCCCCCCCCCCCCTAGCACATTTGGCAGTTTTTGGGGGGAGTAGGTACCTAGTTTTGATACTTGCTCCCACTTCTACTCAGACTGCCCAGACAATTCAAGTAGAAGTTCGCCCCCCCCCCCCCCTCCTCTTTTTCTGCCATCTTCTGAGACACGTCCCAGATCCCAGATAGCTGTGGGACCAATCACAACGTGCAGCGCGGCTTGCACATGCACAGGGGGAATCCGGCTCTGAAGCCAAAAGGAGTCCCAGCCAGCCTCCCTTAGTAAACAGGCGGACCCAGGGGACCCGAAGTCTGGTGAATAATCGGCCCAAGGGAGGACGGCGCTGGATCCCTAGGCAGGTAAGAGTCCTTTTTATTAAATTTCAGCAACTGCAGAATTTTTTCTTTCTACGGTGAAGATCTTCTTTACGGCACAGTGGAGATTGAAGCCACACACGCTTCCATTTTGGGAGCCAATAGAAAGAGTTTGTATGAGGGGGATCCCCGGTGATATCGGGCCAATCAACCTTCACTAACAATAAATCAGGAAATCATTTTTTTATGATTTATAAAGAAATGTTGTGAGAAACGTGCAGCTCGGAATAAGTTGGGATTTCCACCAAATCGCAGTTGTTTCCATCGTTGCCGTAGCTACAGCCCCTACAAAAGACAGCTTGTTTTGTCTAGGCGGTGGCGCTGAACGACGGCCTATCTGATGTTTGGCGGCACACGTGGGGGAGAACGGCCTAAGAAGGAGAACGCGTGGTTTCTGCGCTTATACAAGCGATTTCGTTCCCCTTGAAGTCGTCTATCTGGGCTGCATCTCTCCAGTGTTTACAGCCGGGATCATGTCTCCACAGATGGGGCCCCTGCGCTCCGTCATCTATACGACCTTGTGAAATATATATGTGACAGTTTACAATAACATCTGGGGTTACATTTGGGAGATTTTCCACCACGGTGGCCGAGGGATTCCCCTGCACACATTCCCGAAATCAGAAACTTCTCACTTCACATCAATGACGACACAGCCAGAGGGGGGGGGGGGGGGTAACTAAGAACCATGAGGCCCCACAACAAAATGGGCCCCAGGTTGTATCTCTCTGTAGCAACTGGCATTGTCATCTGTGACGGTATGTGACATTGATCTAAACATTAGAGGGTCTGTTATAAAAAATGTGCATATCCATCCGTCCAATGAATCTGCATGTGTGTTCTGTGTGACTTGGCCAATATAGTTACATAGTTAGTCTGGCTGAAAAAAGACAAAAGTCCATCCAGTTCAACCATGGAAAAAAAAAAAAGTTATAATCCTATACCCAGAGTTGATCCAAAGGAAGGCAAAAAAAACCCCAGCAAAGCGCGATCCAATTTGCTCCTGCTGGGGAAAAAAATTCCTTCCTGATCCCCTGAGAGGCAATCGGATATTCCCTGGATCAACTTTACCTATAAATGTTAGTATCCAGTTATATTCTGTGTATCTAAGAAACAATCCAGGACTTTTTTGAAGCAATCCACTGAGCTGGCCAGAACCAACTCTTGAGGGAGTCTATTCCACATTTTCACAACTCTTACTGTGAAGAAACCTTTCCGTGTTTGAAGATTAAATTTATTTTCCTCCAGATGTAGAGAGTGCCCCCTTGTCCTCTGTGATGCCCTCAGGGTGAATAACTCTACACCGAGTTCACTATATCAACCACTGATGTATTTATACCTGGAGATCATATCCCCCCTTATGTATTATACATGGTGATCATATCCCCCCTTATGTATTATACATGGAGATCATATCCCCCTTATGTATTATACATGGTGATCATATCCCCCCCTTATGTATTATACATGGAGATCATATCCCTCCTTACGTATTATATATGGAGTTCATATCCCCCTTATGTATTATACATGGAGATCATATCCCCCCTTATGTATTATACATGGAGATCATATCCCCCCTTATGTATTATACATGGTGATCATATCCCTCCTTACGTATTATATATGGAGTTCATATCCCCCTTATGTATTATACATGGAGATCATATCCCCCCTTATACATTATTCATGGAGATCATATCCCCCCTTATGTATTATACATGGAGATCATATCCCTCCTTACGTATTATATATGGAGTTCATATCCCCCCTTATGTATTATACATGGTGATCATATCCCCCCCCTTATGTATTATACATGGAGATCATATCCCCCCCTTATGTATTATACATGGAGATCATATCCCCCCTTATGTATTATACATGGAGATCATATCCCCCTTATGTATTATACATGGTGATCATATCCCCCTTATGTATTATACATGGAGATCATATCCCCCCTTATGTATTATACATGGAGATCATATCCCCCCCTTATGTATTATACATGGAGATCATATCCCCCTTATGTATTATACATGGTGATCATATCCCCCTTATGTATTATACATGGTGATCATATCCCCCCTTATGTATTATACATGGAGATCATATCCCCCCTTATGTATTATACATGGTGATCATATCCCCCCTTATGTATTATACATGGAGATCATATCCCCCCTTATGTATTATACATGGAGATCATATCCCCCTTATGTATTATACATGGTGATCATATCCCCCCTTATGTATTATACATGGTGATCATATCCCCCCTTATGTATTATACATGGAGATCATATCCCCCCTTATGTGATCATATCCCCCCTTATGTATTATACATGGTGATCATATCCCCCCTTATGTATTATACATGGAGATCATATCCCCCCTTATGTATTATACATGGAGATCATATCCCCCTTATGTATTATACATGGAGATCATATCCCCCCTTATGTATTATACATGGAGATCATATCCCCCCTTATGTATTATACATGGAGATCATATCCCCCCTTATGTATTATACATGGAGATCATATCCCCTCTTAATCGCTTCTTCTCTAAATTCAGTTCCTCTAATCTTTCCTCATAGCTGATCTCCTCCATGCCATGTATCAGTTTGGTTGCCCTTCTCTGTACTTTCTCCAGTTCCCCAATGTTCTTTTGTGATTTGGTGCCCAAAACTGAACTGCATATTCCGGATGAGGTCTCACTAATGATTTGTACCGGGGTAATATGATAACGAATGTTCTTTAGGTGATTTTCTCTTCTGAATGAACCAATTGCCAACCGCCTAACTGGGAAAATACGTCATTAGTTTGGCATTTAATACCGGGATTATGGCTGCAGATAGATGTCACACCCCCACTATTATTTTTTCCCTTAGGCATTGGACTTTCTATTAAAAGATTTACCGCCGACTTACCTCAGATATGAGGTAGGGATAATCCCCTCTCCGATTCTCAGGAATGGAGACAGGGCTGGGAGAGCTCCAGGTGTTTTCTGCCACAATAATCTCCAAATTACCAGAATCCACTAACCCCAACGGACTATCAACCAGATCCGTCACCTGAACCATGAGCCGAAAATGGCTGACATCACTCCGAGAGAGGTAGGTGACACCTAAAGGAGAAATAAGAACAGGAAATATAAATGTGACAAAAATCAAGACATCTCTCTCCATGACCATCATTAAGATATCTCTGTACATAGCCATCAACAAGACATCTCTCTATATAACCATCAGTAAGACATCTCTCTATATAACCATCAATAAAGCATCTCTCTATATAACCATCAGTAAGACATCTCTCTACATGACCATCAATAAGACATCTCTCTACATGACCATCAATAAGACATCTCTCTACATGACCATCAATAAGACATCTCTCTACATGACCATCAAAAAGGCATCTCTCAATATGACCATCAATAAGACATCACTCTACATGACCATCAAAAAGGCATCTCTCAATATGACCATAAATAAGACATTTCTTTTTATAATCAATCAATAAGACATCTCTCTGTATAGCCATCAGTAACACATCTTTCTGTATAGCCATCAGTAACACATCTTTCTACATAACCATTAATAAGACATTTCTCTACATGACCATGAATAAGACATCATCACTATGACCATGACATGAATAAGACATCTCTCTATATAACCACCAATAAGAGTTTCAGCCATATGGTTCTGGATCGATAAATAGATTTGAGATAGGGCACCTTTAATGGAAGCCGACACAGTCTCCCAATTTTCACCAAAATCTCAGGGAAATGAAAACTCTCTCCCATGCCTAAGAGTAACCTTCCATTGGTACAGAATTATAAAAATCTAATCCAGGCTCCTTTTGAAAGGGAAATAACTGTACTGAAGGCCGATGGTGGACCATTCAGTCATACAGGTTGATGATGGCAGATTACCAAAGTCTTGAACAAGTGGAGGGAGAGACCTGAGCCCACGCAGAAGGTAGAACAGTGTCATGGCATTCCTCAAGATGAGGGATGCTCAAAGTCTTCCTTCTCCAATCCGGGAGTGGTCCCAGTGCTTCCCCCGAAGGGTGACCTGGCACCAGATTACATCTTACATAAGAAGAGAAGCTCCACCTCCCAGCCCAAATGGCCAATAGAGTGTCAGTTCTATGGCTGGGTTCCTGCTCACCCTTGTAAATCTTCCAAATGCTGCACCTGTAAACATCAGAATTCTTTATTGTTAAAAGTTCATGGTTATGATGGTGGTATGGTGGTACTTTGGCACCAGAATACATCATCGTTGCTGGTGAGGTCCAGAAAACAAAAGAATCAATTCACTGTTTCCCATGGGTTGGTGGCTTCTCCAACGAACAACCTGGAGAATCTCCCCCATTTTATATAACTTGTGACACCAATGCGCAGGTGTCAGGAGGCCAATGAAGGAGGAATTATCTTAAAGGGGCTGCACCCTGTTACACCCTTCTCCTCCTTTAACCCTTACATTGTTTACCCCTGCCCCCACCCAATGAGGTTACCTCAATTTGCACCCACACATTGAGTTCATCTTCTAATATAGGATATAACGTATCTTTCCTCACTTTGCTCATAGAATTCTACTTACTGAATCTAAAGTCAAGTCTTACTGCTCACGTGTTGTGAAAGGCGTATCTTGTAATGTTGTATCTTTATTCAAAACTTTTAGTAATGATGGATTGAATCATAAATTGTTATCATTGGAGTTTTGTTTCATAGAGTGAATCAGACACCATTCAACCCCCATGCAATTCTTCTCTATCTCAGTCCCGTGTTTTAAAGCCCATTCACCAATCCCGCGGCAAGCGGCGGTTCAATGACTCACACAACACAATCCGAGTGACCCGCTGCATTGACGACGAGTAAAGTGCGGCTTAGAAACATTATCTGGAGTTCACTTCTCTGGGAACCGACCGTCCTTGGCATTTTCTGTCCATACAGAAAATGAGCGCATTGTATGGATGAATTCATCAACGTCACGTGTCATGCGAGCCGCGGACGGCAATTATGGGAATAAAACGCTGCGGCTTGTATTTTTCCTCTCTGTCACTATGACAGCGCAGCAGACTGCAAGGGCCTTGAAACATTAACAACGCAATTTTCATCAACTGTTTTGGGTAAAAGAAGTTTTAATATTTATCAGTGAAAGCAAACTTGTCATAGGAGGATCGCACAACCCTTCTGAAAATGCCTATTCCCTGGCCCTCATCCTGATCCTAGTGTAGTGCAATCCTATCTGCCCCCTTTAGAGCACACAGAGCCAGGCACACCACATTTTCTTTATTTTACCACTGGCTCAGAAAGAAGTCTAGGGGTTGTTTTAGGGTTTTTTTCATTGTGAACAATGAACTGGGAATGGAGTTGGGAGTATGGGATACTCTGGAAACTGTAGACCTGGGTAACTTGAGGACTCAATTTCTGGCTACACTGAACACACTGTTGGATGCAATGTACAAGGCTGGATGTCCCACAGGATCTCTGTGCTGCTGGTGACCTCTACTTCTTTCAGAGCTAAAGCTACACACAATCACTTTTGTGTCTTCAGCTGACATAGCTACAGGATCATTGATTGCCTCCTGCTGATATCCACCAGGCTCTTCTCAGTAAGGGAGATATAGACTCACACCGCCATAGGACAGATGGACTCTTTTATACCAACTTCCTTCTGGCACTCTCCACTGAACTTCCTCCAGACCCAACTTGATCCCTGGACACAGATCTGCAAATAGGCCCCCCAGCTAACATAGCTGGGACCTTGGTGTCTTCTTCAAGACTTCAGCTAAACCTAGCTCAGACCTTGGTGTCTTCTTCAAGACTTCAGCTAAGTCTAGCTGGGATCCTGGTGTCTTCTTCAAGACTTCAGCTAAGCCAAGCTGGGACCTTGGTGTCTTCTTCAAGACTTAAGCTAAGCCTAGTTGGGACCTTGGTGTCTTCTTCAAGACTTCAGCTAAGCCTAGCTGGGACCTTGGTGTCTTCTTCAAGACTTCAGCTAAGCCTAGCTGGGACCTTGGTGTCTTCTTAAAGACTTCAATTAAGCCTAGTTCAGACCTTGGTGTCTTCTTCAAGACTTCAGCTAAGCCTATCTAGAACCTTGGTATCTTCTGCAAGACTTCAGCTAAGCCAAGCTGGGACCTTGGTGTCTTCTACAAGATTTCAGCTAAGCCAAGCTGGGACCTTGGTGTCTTCTTCAAGACTTCATCTTGGACTCTGCACCTAGAGGCAGAGCCACTGCACAATGGTCTCCTCCTGCAGGACTGGTCCCATGAACATTGCACCCTGCTGTTTAGGCCTCAGGCTGTTTCTCACCACCTTCTGGGCACACCTCTCCAGGGATTGGCTGGAGTTTTATAAATATTCAGACTACCTGTTCTGTCCTTCCCCCCACTATACTACTAGAATCCTCCTGAACAGGGGTCTCCAAAACTTTCTAAACAAAGAGCCAATTTACTGGCCTTCAGACTTCAGAGGGGCTGGACTGTGACCAGTGGGAGTAGAAATTGTCCTAGTGTCAGTGGGAGCAAAAAATGCATGTTTGGTATTAGGAGGAGGAATAGTGCATCATGGTTGGTGTCAGTGGGAGGAATAGTGCCCTATGGTTGGTATAGGTGAGAGGAATAGTGCCCCATGGTCGGTATCAGTGGGAGGAATAGTGCTCCATGGTTGGTGTCAGTGGGAGAAATAGTGCCCCATGGTTGGTATCAGTGGGAGGAATAGTGCCCCATAGTTGGTGTCAGTGGGAGGAATAGTGCCTCCTTGCTGGTGTTAGTAGAGGGAATAATACCTAAACGTTGGTCTCCGTGGGAGGAATAGTGCCCCAATGTCTGTGTCAGTGGAAGGCATAGTGCCCTATTGTTGGTGTCAGTGGGAGGAATAGTGGCTCATCATTGGTGTCAGTAGGAGGAATAGTGCCTCAACATTGGTGTCAGTGGGTGGAATAGTGCCCCATCATTGCTGTCAATGGGTGGAATAGTGCCTCATCATTAATGTCAGTGGGTGGAATAGTGGCTCATCATTGGTGTCAGTGGGTGGAATAGTGGCTCATCATTGGTGTCAGTGGGTTGAATAGTGGCTCATCATTGGTGTCAGTGGTTGGAATAGTGGCTCATCATTGGTGTCAGTGGGAGGAATAGCGTCTTGTATCAGTGGAAGGAAAAGTGATCTACGGGCCAGATAAGGCCAGCAAAGGGCCACAGTTTGGAGACAACTGCTCTAGAAGACAGGGAGAAGTACAGCAGCCTGTGACACACTGAGCAGCCCTAGATAATCAGCCCCTGCTCCACTGATTACAGAGGAGCCAACTAAATGTACCTGTCAGCCTGCTCTATACCAGGAGGGTGCTATACTAGCTCAGCACATTGTGACACAGGATGAGTACAGACCACTTGTTTCTTGGGACCGTATACACACTCCTCATATATTGGGTGACCTGGATGGAAAAGGTGATGCTGTGCAGATCATGGACAGAGCTGAGGCTGCAGATAACAAGCGGGATCTCTGCAATAGCAGTCATTCAATGTCTCCTGATATCTTTTCTAGTTGGCATTCAAGCCAATTTGCATTGTAAGATTGGAAAGCCCAAGGCTTCTTTAATAAAGTGCCAATAAGGTACCCCCCGCAGACCCACACGGAGCCGTACATGGATTAGGATGCTATAAAAAGAATGTCATTAGCTTTAAAGCTGAAGTTTAATCTTCTTATATTTTGCCTTCCCAGTTCCTTCCTATCCCCTTATCAACATGATAATGAAATCTTTCTGTTTTATTACATGCCTTTTTTAAATCAAGTGATGTCATCATTGGGTCTCTGTGCTTCTCAATACAATCCAGGCACATCATAGCTAGTGGGAGGGGCCAACAGGGTGCTGTACATAGCTTCCTGAAAACTTCACAGCACCCTGCCTGTCAGGAATCTAGGAGTGACGAGAAAGGTGTGGACTGACACAGGGAAACGCAGCCCTGAGGTACAGTATAATACAGTTTATTATTAGCCACCCAGATATATATATATATATATATATATATATATATATATATATATATAAACGCACAGTGAGCAAACCAACCTTCCACTAATCTTAGGAGGTGCAGGAACACAGGCGTAGTCAGGGCTGGAGAGGTGGAATGGTCAGGCCGGCCGTAGGGTTCTGTAATGACCGTTTGGTGGTACCTCTAGCGATCCTCAGGACAGGATTCCCCAGGGCGCGGAGTCTAAGTCCCAGCCTGCTTATTCACCAGGGCCCCTGATGGTGGGGATGGACTTGGAGCAGACAGGAACCAGGTCGCGGCCCCTGAGTACACCTGCTAGTGGTAGAGGGATCCGCCAGAGGTATGTGCAGGTAGGAAGCCTGATGTGAAGAGGCAGAAGGTGTGAGCAGGGATGGCTGGATCCGTGCAGGATGGATGTATGGCAGAGTAGTTAGCGTGGTCAGACGGGCCAGGTCAGCAACATGCGGGCAGCAAGGTACCAAAAGAGCCTGCAGAGAATGGTCAGGGTCACAAGCTGGGTTCAGTAACTCACGGGCAGCGCGGTACAGGGGATCAGGCAGAAGGATGGTCAGGCAAGCCAGGGGTTCAACAGGAGATGGTCAGCAGAGGTCAGGATCAAGCAGGGTCAGCAACGAAGCAGAAACACAAGATACCAGGTACAGGGGCTCATGGGAAAACATACACCAAGGCCCAGATCACAGGCCTGGTCATGCCTTAAATACACCTTCTGCAATCAGCCCCAGGTTTGGCTGATTGCAGGAGTGAGCTTCTGGCTGCTGAGAGCACCCGCTGGTCAGCTCTGGTACTGCAGCCCACACGGCAGGTGAGTCCCACCACCAGTGCTGAGTCCATTCCTGACAGTACCCCCCCCTCAAGGAGCGGCCTCAGGACGCTCCAAACAGTCCTTAGTGGGCAAAATGTTCCACCGCCCGGGTCAGGTATCTGGCTGAATATCCTACTGCCGGAGTAAACCGGCTGGCTGGGTTTCCTGCTGGTAGACTTCTCTTTTTGTAGGAGAACCCAGGAAGGCAGGTCACTGGGCACAGGATTTCCAGGAGCAGGCTGGGAATCAGTTATTGGCCAGTTTAACTGGACATCAGGGGCTGGGATGTTGGGCTGCGCAGCAGGCAGAGGCACGTTAGCGGGCACCAAGTCATCTGGCACGACAGCGGGCACTGAGTCACCGGGCACCGAGCCATCTAGCAGAACCGCGGGCACAGAGTCACCTGGCAAGTCAGCGGGCACCGAGTCACCGGGCATGTCAGCGAGTACCGAGCCATCTAGCAGAACCGCGGGTACCGGGTCACCAAGCTGGACAGCAGGCACCGAGTCAACTGGCACGACAGCGGGCACCGAGTCACCGGGCATGTCAGCGGGCACCGAGCCATCTAGCAGAACCGTGGGTACCGGGTCACCAAGCTCGACAGCGGGCACCGAGTCAACTGGCACGACAGCGGGCACCGAGTCAACTGGCACGACAGTGGGCACCGAGTCATCAGGCATCGGGTCATGTGGCTCAACAGCGGGCATTGGGTCCTCAGGCATCAGGTCATCTGGCTCGACTGCGGGCATTGTGTCAACTGGCACGACAGCGGGCACCGAGTCATCAGGCATCAAGTCATCCGGCTCAACAACGGGCACCAAGTCAACTGGCACGACAGTGGGCACCGAGTCAACTGGCACCGAGTCAACTGGTACGACAGCGGGCACCAAGTCAACTGGCACCGAGTCAACTGGCACGACAGCGGGCACCGAGTCACCGGGCATCAAGACATCTGGCTCAACAGCGGGCACCGAGTAAACTGGCACGACAGCGGGCACAGAGTCATCAGGCATCAAGTCATCTGGCTCAACAGCGGGCACTGAGTCAACTGGCAGGATGGTACAGCGAGTGGGAGCAGGGTACTGACATGTGGTAGATAGCAGGGTATACTGGGCTGTCACTGGGGGTGCTGTCGGGAATGCAGGAAAAGAGCTTTGAGTAGAGGAATGATGAGAAGCAGGACTGGTTAGTTGCAAGCTGACTGAGGCTGGGTGTAACAAGTCTGACCATGTCTGCAGTAAGGGTTGGACAACGCTCAGCTTACACAAGGCCTGTCTGGTCAAAGATTGCACTGCGTTTATACACTTCTTTAGCACATGTGGTGAACATGCTGAATAATGCTCCAAGAAGCAATCCGGATCATCCTCCAACAACCATACCAGTGATATTATTTGACTCGCCCTGAATGGAGGAAGAAAGGCATTCCTGCTTTCAGGGGTACTAGATGAAGCCAACTCAACACAAGCCTGAATCAATGGTTGCACCTCAGAGAGCTCTAGGTCCTGACCTACTAGGGAATGAGCGACCCGTATGCACTCTAGCAGCTGATCCTTGGTATACTCCCGCAGAGTCTGATAGGCATATTCTCTGTCATCAAAGACTAGCATAGACAAATACACAACCTCCTCAGGATGCATCCTTCACAACAAGTCAAGATGGCTTCCCTGTGCAGCCACTTCTGGTCAGGAAAGGCCTTGGTGTGATGTCAGGAGACGGTCAGCAGAGGTCAGGATCAAGCAGGGTCAGCAACGAAGCAGGAACACAAGATACCAGGTACAGGGGCTCATGGGAAAACATACACCAAGGCCCAGATCACAGGCCTGGTCATGCCTTAAATACACCTTCTGCAATCAGCCCCAGGTTTGGCTGATTGCAGGAGTGAGCTTCTGGCTGCTGAGAGCACCCGCTGGTCAGCTCTGGTACTGCAGCCCACACGGCAGGTGAGTCCCACCACCAGTGCTGAGTCCATTCCTGACACTGCCTCAGTCCTGATGCAAACAGTGGGGGGGGTTATGCAAATATCAAAATGTCCACCTGGGTTTGTGGAGAAGTGGGGGTTGATAGGCAGACTGCATTTGCATTGTAACACCCACATGATGCTGGGTCCCTATGATTGACAGAACCAAAATCCAATGAATGAAAGGGGTGGCCCAGGGACACGCAGGCTGAGCTGCGAAATGAGGCGGGGCTCTATCTGATGTTTGAGAAAGGCTGTGGCCGAAACGCGTCAGATTTTATGGCTTCAATATTTTCCACTGTGTGCCAATAAAGTTACTATGATGAGGAAATGAGTTGCCGGCTAAATTGTCACATATCTTGGATTGAAAAACCAGCCTGAGCACCAGCACCCCACTGATGAGCAGTAGAGCTCGGGTGAGTCCTTGTCTGTATATATGGGGATTCACCTTGCTCCGTTAGGGACACGGCTCCTGTCCTTGGCTCTATGTGGATCCAGCTGTCATCTGATTGGATGATTGTGTAGCGTAAGGCAGCATTCTCTGTGGTTGGGTCGTCTCCGTCTGTGGCCACCACATGCAGGAAAGAGACCCCTACAATGATATAAAACATAATAGAAGTGAGAAGATAGAGTGTTCAGAGAGATGGAGGCAATTATGATGATAGAGGCAGTTATGATGATGGAGGCTGTAATGATGATGGAATTAGTTATGATGATGGAGGCAATTATGGTGATGGAGGATGTAATGATTATGAAGGATGTAATGATGATGGAGGTAGTTATGATGATGGAGGCAGTTATGATGTTGGAGGCATTTATGATGTTGGAGGCAGTTATGATGATGGAGGCATTTATGATGATGGAGGCAGTTATGGTGATGGAGGCTGTTATGATGATGGAGGCAGTTATGTGCTGGGATAATGTAGCCTGTTCTACTTTTTTTTCAGCATCCGGAACGCACTGGAACTGCAAGCACTGATGTGAACTATGACATTGACAATCATGTAACCTATATTCTGTGCGGTTTGAATGCAGAAAAAAAGCAGCTGAAACGCATGGAGTGTGAACTGGCCCTCAAGGAAGTAGGTATTGTCAGTCACTTCCAGAATCTCCTTTTACTCTGGCTGACAACATGCTGCAGAGATTCCACTGTCAAAACATGAGAACTGCGTTCAATGATCTTCCCGCTTTCATTCAATCATTTTTTTATCTCCTTGGATCAGTTTGGTGAAACACAATGAGATTTGATGTAACAAAGCAGTCTGTGTCTCTGCCCCTCCCACAATGGTGAGATTTCCCTCCAGTAGTTTGTGTCGCTACCCCTCCCACAATGGTGAGATCCCCCCACCCCCAACTAGCTTGTGTCTCTGCCCCTCCCACAATGGTGAGATTCCCCCCCCAACTAGCTTGTGCCTCTGCCCCTCCCGCAATGGTGAGAAGTCCCCTCACTAGTTTGTGTCTCTGCCCCTCCCACAATGGTGAGATCCCCCCACTAGTTTGTGTCTCTGCCCCTCCCACAATGGTGAGATTCTCCCCCCCCACTAGTTTGTGTCTTTGCCCCTCCCACAATGGTGAGATTTCCCTCCCCCACTAGCTTCTGCCTCTGCCCCTCCCACAATGCTGAGATCCCTCCCACTAGTTTGTGTCTCTGCCCCTCCCCCAATGGTGAAATTTCCTCCCAGTAGTTTGTGTCTCTGCCCCTCCCCCAATGGTGAGATTCCCCCACACTAGTTTGAATTTCTGCCCCTCCCACAATGGTGAGATTTCCTCCCAGTAGTTTGTGTCTCTGCCCCTCCCACAATGGTGAGATCCCCCCCCACACTAGTTTGTGTCTCTGCCACTCCAACAATGATGAGATTCCCCCCCCCCCAACTAGTTTGTGTCTCTGCCCCTCCCACAATGCTGAGATCCCCCCCACTAGTTTGTGTCTCTGCCCCCCCCAATGGTGAGATTCCCCCCCCACTAGTTTGTGTCTCTGCCCCTCCCACAATGGTGAGATCCCCCACTAGTTTGTGTCTCTGCCCCTCCCACAATGGTGAGATCCCCCCCCCACACTAGTTTGTGTCTCTGCCCCTCCAACAATGATGAGATTCCCCCCCCCAACTAGTTTGTGTCTCTGCCCCTTCCACAATGGTGAGATCCCCCCCCCACTAGTTTGTGTCTCTGCCCCCCCCCCCCACAATGGTGAGATTCCCCCCCACTAGTTTGTGTCTCTGCCCCTCCCACAATGGTGAGATCCCCACTAGTTTGTGTCTCTGCCCCTCCCACAATGGTGAGATCCCCCACTAGTTTGTGTCTCTGCCCCTCCCACAATGGTGATAATACCGGTGTCACTATGCGGAGAGTTTGTTTACCTCGAACTGAAACAAACTAGAAAGAAAACAATGAGACATAATATCATATTGGGGGGGGGGGGTCTGGGGGTCTTTTCTTAGCTCCTGCAGCAGTTTTGGGAATGGCTCTGGACGGAGTTGGTTGATTTGCTGGAACTATCAGCTGCTGATAAGACAAGCTGGCCGGGAGATTAGGGGGCTATAATGGGCCGGTATCTCTGTGCTGACATTTTAGCGGGTGGCCGGTTGTGTGTGGGAAGCTTTGCATTGACATCCATCACAGCCCCACCGACACAAGAGGACTTGGAACAATCAGTCACATGTGTTACTGTACTTTCCCTCTTTGTTTCCATCTCCAGAATGTCATCTATAAAAGGCTCATTTAATCCCACCTTGCCCCCCCCCCCCCCGGCCTCACATGCTGGGAACAATATGAGGGTATTAGTCTGCCCCGGGGAGCACTTATAGGATGACAGACATATGACATATCCATCGCTTTTCTCCACAATAACGGCCTGTATTCTGCCACAAATAGGGGTCTATATCCACAGAGACACAGCCCCGGAAATACAAGGTGTACCTGAGCCTGGGGGACATACAGTTTTCCCAGAGATGCTCCAGAGTCACATGATGATAACAAAATGGAACAGAAAGCTCTGGGGTCTCACGGTGACACAAGATGCTGCGGAGTCACTGCATGTAGGAGCACAGGAGTCACTGGGGACACTGAACTGAAGACACAGAGGTCACTGGAGAGCATAGAAGTGCTGGGGACTCCAAGGTCACAGAGTCTTAGGGAACACAGGGAGCAGGGGTCACAGTGGAGACACAGGAGTGCAGGAGTCACACAAGACGCTGGAGTGTAGGAGCCACAGGGGGTACAGGAGTGTAGGAGTCACAGGGGGTACAGGAGTGTAGGAGTCACAGGAGATGCAGGAGTGTAGAAGTCACAGGGGGTACAGGAGTGTAGGAGTCACAGGAGATGCAGGAGTGTAGAAGTCACAGGGGGTACAGGAGTGTAGGAGTCACAGGAGATGCAGGAGTGTAGAAGTCACAGGGGGTACAGGAGTGTAGGAGTCACAGGAGATGCAGGAGTGTAGGAGTCACAGGGGATACAGGAGTGTAGGAGTCACAGGAGATGCAGGAGTGTAGGAGTCACAGGAGTGCAGGAGTCACAGGAGACACAGGAGTGCAGGAGTCACAGGAGTGCAGGAGTCACAGGAGACACAGGAGTGTAGGAGTCACAGTAGGTACAGGAGTCACAGGAGACACAGGACTGCAGGAGTCACAGGAGTGCAGGAGTCACAGGAGACACAGGACTTCAGGAGTGCAGGAGTCACAGGAGACACAGTACTGCAGGAGTCACAGGAGACACAGGAGCGCAGGAGTCACAGGAGTGCAGGAGTCACAGGAGACACAGGAGTGCAGGAGTCATAGGAGACACAGGAGTGCAGGGGTCACAGGAGACACAGGACTTCAGGAGTGCAGGAGTCACAGGAGACACAGTACTGCAGGAGTCACAGGAGACACAGGAGTGCAGAAGTCACAGGAGTGCAGGAGTCACAGGAGACACAGGAGTGCAGGAGTCATAGGAGACACAGGAGTGCAGGGGTCACAGGAGACACAGGAGTGCAGAAGTCACAGGAGACACAGGAGTGCAGGAGTCACAGGAGACACAGGAGCGCAGGAGTCACAGGACACAGGAGCACAGAAGTCACAGTAGGTACAGGAGTGCAGGAGTCACAGGAGTGCAGGAGTCACAGGAGACACAGGAGCCCAGAAATCACAGGAGACACAGGAGTGCAGGAGTCATAGGAGACACAGGAGCGCAGAAGTCACAGTAGGTACAGGAGTGCAGGAGTCACAGGAGACACAGGGGTGCAGGAGTCACAGGAGACACAGGGGTGCAGGAGTCCCAGGGGGTACAGGAGTGCAGGAGTCACAGGGGGTACAGGAGTGCAGGAGTCCCAGGGGGTACAGGATTGCAGGAGTCCCAGGGGGTACAGGAGTGCAGGAGTCCCAGGGGGTACAGGAGTGCAGGTGTCACAGGGGGTACAGGAGTGCAGGAGTCCCAGGGGGTACAGGAGTCACAGGGGGTACAGGAGTGCAGGAGTCACAGGAGACATAGGTGTGCAGGAGTCACAGGTGGTACAGGAGTGCAGGAATCACAGGAGGTAGAGGAGTCACAGGAGACACAGGAGTGTAGGAGTCACAGGGGCTGCAGGAGTGCAGGAGTCACAGGGGGTACAGGAGTGCAGGAGTCACACAAGGGATACAGGAGTGCAGGAGTCACAGGGGGTACAGGAGTGCAGAAGTCACAGGGGGTACAGGAGTGCAGGGGTCCGTGCAGTACACAGTACTGGAAGCTCAGCAGACACTGGAGGCAAGGGATGGCTTGGGTGTAGTGTTGTGTGTTGCTCAAACCAAGAAAAAATTTCCATAGTCCTTTAAAGTTGTAAACCTCAGATATGAAATATGAACAAAGCATATCCCTCTATAGGGTGTACTTGTCTCAATCCAGAGCACTAAGTGTCATTTCTCTCTGCTGCCTTGTTGAATCATTTCTGACAGGTTTTCCTGACACCAAGCCTGTGAATGACAGTCTCAGCTCTGTTCCTGTGTGCTGTGTGAAGGGGGTGTGTTCCTTCCCTCCAATCAGCTCTCAGACCTCTCCTTGCTGAGCTCTGCAGAGTGTAACATCAGCTTTCCAACCCCTGTATTCTTAAAGCTAAGACAAGCTTTATAAATTCTACACTTTAAATGGATGTAGAGAAGACAGGTACAACTTATGTAGGAGTACAGCTTATGTTTCATCGCTGTGTGTCACCTGATGCCAGTCACTTCACTACATATATGTAAGGGGTTACAACCTGTTTAATTCAGCATTTGAACACTCATTAGCACCCAATGTGGGGTGGAACCTGGAAGTGTCAGCAGCTGTGTGCCAGTAAGATGACCCGGCGCTACATTGGGGATGAGGTGAGTATGGCGAATTCAAATTGCCGAGACACCATTGGTGGGAGCGTGTTCCCTGCCGTCAGAACCTCTTGCAGTTAGTGCATTTCAGCGTACCGCTCACATTTATAGTGACACTTGGAGAACAAACGAACAGTGTAATACATTTAAAAAACCAAAAAAATTAATTTAGGTTTCGACGTTACATACTGTATATTACCTTTGCCTGAATTTCGGCAGAATTAGCCTCACTTTTCACTATATTTGAACCAAATTTTCATAAAAAGAATATACCTTTCTGAAAACCCTCCCATGTTGCTTTGTAAAGTGTTTTTCTTTTCTTGTA